>NW_008349359.1:1131514-1203549 GCF_000622305.1 Nannospalax galili
AAATCACATTCGATGTGTGGTGGCTGGTCACTCAGGAAGTTAAATATCTCTACATGTATATTTTTACATTCAAATGACAGTATTACTGAAAATTCTCTTTTTTTAGAGGAACGAAGATGTCAGATAAAATGGTAGAATATTTTATTACAAATATTCTTAGAAGATTCACGTTCCTTCATGTGCTGCCTCTATCACTCAAATTCTAGAAATGTAGCATTTTCAGAGTGCCAGAACATGTGCACAAAGAACATGTCTTTTTGTCCTGGAACTCACTATGTAGACCAGGCTGGTCTTGAACTCACAAAGATCTGCCTGCCTCTGCCTCCCAAGTGCTGGGATTAAGACATGCACCACCACGCTTGGCAAGAACACATTTTATAATGGATATTCTACAGGTTTTTTTTGTGTGTATGAACATTGGGAAGAATTTAATGTTAACATTTTCTGATTTTATAATTTTAAAATCTTGTTTAACAGGACTTTAATGTATTATCAAGATACAGTTTTTATTTCATTGCAAAATTGTTTATAAAAATTCTTGAAATTTTTGGATCTTTTTCAGTACCACAGCATTTTTTTTTTTTTTTTGGTCTTTGAGAAAGGGTCTCCTCGTAGCCCCAGCTGTCCTGGAACTCACTATGTAGACCATGGTGGCCTGGAACTCACAAAGATCCACCTGCCTCTGCCTCCCAAGAACTGGGATTAAAGGCGTGCACCACCATGCCCGGCTAGTACCACAGCATTTATAGTGTTCCTTTTTAATATATTAAATACATAAAAAAACTTTTCTTCAATTTAAGTCACTGCTAAATTGAGTTCATCATCCACAAGTGACTCTAATCCTAAATAATATATCCCTGTCTTTGCTGCTTTCTGAAGTGCACAAATTCATCAACTTTGAGTTCAGGGGATTTTGTTTGTTATTGGATATGCTAGGCTAGCACTCTATCACTGAACTATATACTCAGCCATTTTCCACATTTTATTATTTTGGTGTGTATGCATAGGCCAGAGGTCAATGCCAGATGTCTTCTTCTATCACTCTTAACCTTATTTTTTGAGACAGAGTCTCACTGAACACATTTAATATAAACTGGATGGCCAGGGAGCCCCTTGGATCTGTTTCTGCTCCCTAGCACTGGGGTTATAGACACTGGCACTGAGCCCAGCTTTTATGTGGATGCTAGGGATCTAAACTCAGGTCCTCATGCTAGCGAAGCAAGCACATGATCCACTGAGTCATCGCCCAGCCCTTATTTTGATTTTATTTTATTTTTTTGTTGTTTGTTTTTTGAGACATGGTCTCCCTGTAGCCCCAGCTAGCCTAGAATTATTTAGACCAAGCTGGCCTTGAACTCACAGAGATCCAATTGCATCTGCCTCCTGAGTGCTTGGATTAAAGGCATGTGCCACCACCCCTGGCACACAAATTTTGGATGAATACAGAGATACATATCTCAGTTCAGGAAGGACTTGCTCCCCAGATGATGTCATTTAGCTCTCAGATACTTCAAGGTCTTGTTAAGCTTCAGAAGCGACTCCCTTGCCCAAAGTTATATGCTGCCCAGATGTCCCAAATCTAATGCCTGAGGGATGGCAATAAAGGCCTAGCTACTTTCATCCAATATGAGACAACAGTGATGGTCTATTTTAGTTTCACATTGCCTGTGTGATGGATTGACAGGTCCACACTGCAGCTCAATTTCTACTACTTTCTCTCCCTTTCATAGTTGTCAGTCTCAAGGGCACTCTCTAATAAACATCTTGCATGATAATCGCCATCTGAGCCTGCTTCTTGGCGAACCCAATGAGCAACAGTTGCTAGGTGTGGTCTGAGAAAACAGGCAATGAAAGGGTGCTAGTTTATTACCATCTAATGAAACCATGCTACTTCATTACCATCCAACTGTTCAATGAAGACCTGACACAAGGCGACGGTGAAATGCTTTAATACTTCATTGTTAATGAATAGGGATAGTATGCTGTTAGAAGAAAATGTACTAATTGGTAGGCTCTATTAGACACTGGGGGAAAAAAACTACGGGGGCTATAGTGAAAGGATAGTGGAGTTGGGTGGTTATTACTGAAAGTCAAGAATGAAAGTCAGAGGGGCTCATTTATAGCATACAAAGAGGCTTTTCAATGCCTATCATTTCAATACACAGGGCAAGGAAAGCTGAGGGCCGAGGTAATCATCGAAGTAACCTGGCCTCCACAAAGGTTACATTTGCCCTAAGCAAGGCAAATCAGTTTTAGCTCAGGCTAGGCCTTCTCTGGGAGAGAATGGGACCATGACATGTAGGATGGAAGTATTTGGTAATGCTCTTGAAGAATTCCTGAACCCTCTAAACCTTCACACACAGCCTAACACCCATTATTCCCTTTCTTTCCTTTTTTTTTTTTTTTTTTACTTTTATCTGCTTTTATTTTATGCTCAATTTATTCCCATGCCATTTTATTTCTTCAGTTTCTTCTGGGATGTCTTTTTCTTTTGTGCAACTTCCTCTTCAGGCTTAGGAACAATTTGTTCCTTTTCAGTGAGGATCATTTCAATATGGCAGGGAGAGCTCATGTATGGGTTAATTTGACCATGAGCTCTGTAAGTTCTGTGGTGCATCTTGGGCAATTTGTTCACTTCGATATGCTCAATGACCAGAGCATCTACATCTAAACCCTTAAGTTCTGCATTACTTTCTGCATTTTTAAGCACGTGCACCAAAAACTCAGCATTCTTTTTGGGCCACCGACCTTGTGTCCAGCCCCACTGTTTGGCCTGGGCACACCTACCAACTCCACCGTTGTAACGCCGGAATGGCACATACAGCTTCTTTAAAGTGACATCTTTCAGGGCTGGAGAGATGGCTCAGCAGTTAAGAACATTGGCTGTTCTTGCAGAAGACCTGTGTTCGAATCCCAGCACCTACATGGCAGCTAACAATTGTCCATAACTCCAGTTCCAGGGACTCTGACAGCCTCTTCTGTCCTCCACAGGCATTGTATGACACGGGTGCACTTACCTACATGCAGGCAATACACACATACACATAAAAATAATAAAATATTAAAAAAGTGACATCTTTCAGGTACTTGGTGGCTTTTTGGATATGCATAACCTTGATGGCCTGGGCAGTTTCACATGTGTTCTTAAAGTGAACACAAAGATTGGAACCTCTTGATTTGCATGATTTTGTAGGGTTTTCTGGGTCAAGAGAGTAGCGAACCATTTTCACAGGTCACCTCGGCCACTTACAGGAAGAGTCCCTCTTTTCTTTTTTTTCTTCCAATAGTGGAAATTGAGCAAAGAGTCTTTTACATGCTAGGGAAGCTCTCTACCACTGAGTCATATCCCCAGCCCTCAACCCCCTCACCTTTTTTTTATAGCTAGTACAGAGGCCTTGTCGCTTCCAGGATTGCATGTACTATCTCCACCCCTCAGAATTTGCCATTCCTCTCTCCTGGCCACTACGCTTAAAAACAGAGTTAAGCATGGTATTGTGGCACGTGCCTATAATTCTAGTACAGGCTAAGGCAGGAAGTTACTCAGAGTTAAATGTCAGCTTTGGCTACATAGCTACTGCCAGACCAGACAGTACCACATAACAAGACTCTGTCTCAAAAAAAAAAAAAAAATCAATGAAACAAAAACTAGAATTAAGTTGTTATATAACCCACTGTGAGACCTATCAAACCTGGAAAGGATTACACCCAAAAGGTCTGCAAGAATTAGCAGGATCTGGGAAGAGTATCAGAGGACTGCATTGAGGGTACTTGATTAAGATGAACAAATTGTAGGATTATATAAGGATAGTGTATTGGCTGGGGAGCTCTCTCCTGAGATAAAATATTTATCACCCTACCAAGGATCCCAATATTTGCAGATTTGCTACTATACTGGCTCTTAAAAGCATGGAAGGGTTGGTGAGATGACTCAGCCAGTAAAGGTGCCTGCCAGCAAGCTTGAGGTCCTCACAGAATTCCTGGAAAGTTATCCTCTGATTCACACACACACACTCACACGCACACACTAAATTAAAAAAATTTTATTTTTGAGACAGGGTCTCCCTGTAGCCCCAACTGGCCTGGAACTCACTATGTAGACTAGTCTGGCCTCCATCTCATAGAAATCTGCCTCCCCAGTGCTGGGACTACAGGTGTTTGCCACCATACCCAGAACAACTATGTACTTTTTAAAAGGCCAGAACTGTCGAGAGAGGGGGGGGGAGGAGAGAGAGAAACAGATTAAAGAGCTCAGAGAAATGTGCATGTGGAGTGGATATTAGTAAAAGATATAAGGAAGAAAATCGATCAAATGATCACATTCCACAGACACACTTAGAAGATGTACCACTTACCAAAGCTTAGGGAAAATGTGTTTGTACAAGGTATACTCGCATCACTACAGGTTTAGAGGTGTTTCTATTATGTGGGTCAGGACTAACTGTAGGAGAGGCTCCTACAAAACTAGGGTCACAAATGCAATAGAGTGACTGTGCCTTGAAACAAGCATTGAGGTGGAAGCACTTATTGCCAGAAGCTGCAATTATTACAATGCATAGGAAGGATAGAGAGACAGCCAAGGGAAGCCTGACCATAGACAACTATGCAGGTAGTTGATAGGACAAATTCAGCAGCAAAGAAGATGGGCATTCAATGATGTTCTTCCTCAACTTACCACCAGAAGAAATCAAGGATAAGTGATAGAAGATTTTGGCCCCTCAGTTTTTTTTTTTTTTTAAAGATGTAGTTGTAAGAAAAGGGCTGAGAATGTAGCTCAGTTGGAAGAGTGGTTGTCTAGCATGCACCAAGCCCTGGGTTTAGTCTCTAGCACTGGGAGTGGTGACACATCCCAGCTCAAGATTATAGGTAGGACAATCAGAAACTCAAGGTCATCCTTAGCTACAAAACCAGTTTAAGATCAGCCCTGGGATATATGAGACCTTGTCTTGAAAAAACAAGAGTGGGGGGCTGGAGAGATGGCTCGGCAGTTAAGAATACTGACTGTTTTTGCAGAAGACCCAGGTTCGAATCCCAGCATCCACACAGCACTTAACAACTGTCCATAACTCCAGTTCCAGGAGATCCAACAGCCTCTTCTGTCCTCCACAAGCACTGCATGACACAGGTGCACTTACCTACATGCAGGCAATACACGCATACACATAAAATAAAAATATTTAAAAATAAAAAACCAAAAGGAATTGAATACAAACTTTTTGGTTAAGAGCCCATAGTTTGTCATTTTCTAATTTTTTTTTAGCTTTTTCCTAAAATATAATTTATTCATTTATTTTTTGGTCTTTTTGACACAGGGTCTCCCTTGTAGCCCCAGCTGTCCTGGACTCACCATGGAGACCAGGCTGGCCTCGAACTCAAGAGATCTGCCTGCCTCTGCCTCCTGAGTGCTGGGATTAAAGGTCGAAACCACCACGCCTAGCAAACTCTAAAATATAATTTCTTGTTTTTTATTTTTACTTTCTCAAACAATATACAGTAATAATTTTCTATCTTGTTTTTAAAAATATCTTATTTTGGGGATGTAGAGATAGCTCAGTTGTTAAGAACACTGGCTGTTCTTGCAGAACACCCGGGTTTGAAGCCCAGCACCCACATGGCAGCTAACAACTGTCTGTAACTCCAGTCCCAGGGGATCCGACAGCCTCTTCTGTCCTCCAAGGGCATTGCATGACACGGGTGCACTTATCTACATGCAGACAATACATACATATACATAAATATTTTTTTAATCTTATTTTTTTTATGTGTATGAGTGTATTGCCTGTATGTGTTTAAGTGCACCTGTATCATGCCTGAGGAGGTCAGAAGAAGGCGTCCCTTGGAACTGGAGTTACAGTTGGTTGTTGGTGCTAAGAATCAAACTTAGGTCCTCTGCAAGAGCAGCCAGTGCTCCTAACCACTAAGCCATCTCTCCAGCCCTAATTTTCTATTTTGTAATCCAAGCACTCAAGAGCAGGTAGTTCAAGCCAGACTGGACTACATGAAACCCTGTCTCAAAACACCCTTTCCAAAAAACAAACAAAAAAAAGGCTTTTGTTTGATCCCTTGCAGCTTACAGAGAGAGAGAGAGAGAGAGAGAGAGAGAGAGAGAGAGAGAGAGCAGGAGAAGAGAGGAGAGAGGGAGAAAGAGACAGAGACAGAGACAGAGACAGAAGGAGAGAGATGCAGACAGAGAGGAGAGAGGGAGAGGAGCACACTTCTTTTGTCCTCTGGCTTGTAATCTTGCATAAAAATGGGTTCTCACAGTATTTTTGTTTTTCTAGATATGGTCTCCCTACATAGCTCTCTTTTGAAATTCATGATGTAGACCAGGCTGCCTCGAATGTACAGAGATCCACCTACTTCTGCCTCCTGGGTGCTGGGTTATAGGCATAAACCACTATACTTAGCTATTTATTTTTAACTAAAAATATTTGAGTGTTTTGCCTGCATATATGTAAGTGCACCATGCAAACCCACAGAGGCCAGAAGAGGGTGTTGGATCTCCTGGAACTAGAGTTACAGATGGTTACCCTCCACTGGGATGCTGGGAACCGAATCTGGGTCCTCTGAAGAGCTGCGAGAGCCAGCAGCTAAGATGGCTCAGCAGGTAAAGGTGCTGTCTACCAAGCCTGAGTTCCATCACCAGGTCCCACAAGGTGAAAAGAGAATCAACTCTGGCAAGTTGTCCTCTAACTTCCACATGTGCCAAGGCGCGAGCGCGCGCGCGCGCGCGCGCGCGCACACACACACACACACACACACACACAAATTAAAAGCCTTGAGAGGGAACTGACACTGATTCTAGCCACTCCAACAGCTAAAACAAATCCTGAGTTCATCACTCTCGAGTCCAGCCTTGGTAGACGAAAGAAAAATGAGGAGGAACCCAATAGAGAGATGATTTTGAAAGCTCTTGTCAAGAAATCCCAATGGACTCTGATATGAACATTTGAAATTTGCCCTGTTCTGACTTTTCTCTGGTTCCTTGTCTAGAACTTGTAATGCTAACTACTCTGGCCTTTACTTCTCCTTCACATCCCCTATTCACCAATCAAGGACATTCTTTTCTCCCTACAGATAAGAGTTATGCAATTTGGGAATCTTTTAGATAGACCCACTGAAGGGCATCCCTGTTCAGCATGGAAGAAGCCAGAGTGGTCTGCATCCCGATTCCCTATCGGCATTTTGGGTAACCTCTTCAGAGGATGGTGTGATAAGAATAGGAAGTAGGAATTGGCTAGGCAGTTGGGTAAAAAGACCCCAAAGAAAAGTAGCCAGTTTCTTGGCTAAAAGTCAAAATATTTTGGGGCCTCTTAGCAACATACTCTGTTCTAAAGGCCAAATGTCAAAATGATTGGGCTACTGCATCCTTCCTGGTGGTGTCTCTCAGCTCATCCCCACACCCTTGATACCTGCTGTTTCCCCACAATGGAATTTCAGTTCCCTAAACTCAATTTTATTATCTCTGGACCTTTGCCTATGGTTGTTGCTTGGAACCATATCTAGTATTTGGGAGCTTTTATCTAATCCCTAAAAGATTTTAGGGTTACCTCTGGGGGCGGGGAAATGAGAGTAGCAAAAAGCCCCATTTAAAAAAAAAAAAAAAGTACAAGAAGTTGACAGAAAAAAGTCATGGGGAGATATGGGAGGAGTTGGAGGGGAAGGAGTGGGCATGGATTTGATCAAAACACCTTATAAGCATGTATGAAATTCTAAATAAATTTGAAAAAAATATATTTTTTTTTTAAAAGAGCAGCAAGTGCCAGGCATGGTGGGGCACTCCATCCCAGCACTGGAGAGGTAGAGGCAGGTGGATTTCTGTGAGTTCAAGGCCAGCCTGGTCTTCATACCTAGTTCCAGGCCAGCTGAAGCTACAGGGAGACCCTGCCTTCAAACCAGTAATAGTAATAAATAAATAAACATAAAAGAGCAGCAAATGCTCTCAATAGCTAAGCCATCTCTCCAGCTCCTGTTGTTGGTTTTAATACAGGGAACTGAACATACTCTAACGCTGTTACACCCCCAGCCCTTTATAATTTTTTTTTTTAAGAGACAAGGTCTTAGTAAGTTGCTCTGGATGACTTTGCTCACTATGTAGACCTAGGCAGGACTTGAATTTGTTTGTGGGCTTCCTGCCTTAACCTCCTCTCCTAAGTAGCTGGATTAGTATCTGTGATGTGTACTGTTTGTAGAGAAATAAAACTTGTAGAGGAAAAGTGGACTAGAAAGCTAGAGAGCAGAAATTTTACACCCTGCTTAAAGATTTGAATCCCCAAATTCACTACAGAATGAATGCACTAATGGGCTCTAAAAAGATTTGAAAACAGTTTCAAATTATGTTTATTATCTCTAACTTATACTACAAATCCTACTAAAAATTCATTATTCATTTCTGATGTTGAACTTTTTAGCAGATGACTTCAAATTCAACAGACATAAAACTTATTTCCTACATCTCTCCAAACTTTCTTCTCCCGTTTTGTTTTTTAATCTTTGTTTTGTTTGGTTTTTGGAGACAGGGTCTCCGGGTACCCAGTAGTCCCAGCTTGCCTAAACAGGCTATGTAGCCAGACCGGCCTCGCTCTCACAGAAATCTGCTTGCCTCTGGGATTTAAGGCGTGTGCCACCACACTTGTATTTTCTTATGGTAAGGGTTCACTTGCCTACAGCTTCCTAAACCAGAATCTGGGACCTTTCTCCAGTCAACTAACCTCAAATCCTAAAACTTCGACCTTGCAAATAACCAGAATCCATCCACTTCCCTCCATTTCCACTGCATGTTTCAGTGCTGAAGACACCATCGTCCCCTAACCAAGAAGATAGGCGACAACCCAAGCGGGCTTGAAACTCGTAAATATATCTGATTGGGCTATCGCATCCTTCCCGGCTGCGTCTCTCAGCTCATCCCACACCCTCGGCACCTGCTGTTTCCCCATAACGGGATTTCAGTTCCCTGAACTCAACTTTATTATCTCTGGACCTTTGCCTACAGTTGTTGCTTGGAACCCTCTTCCCCACTCTTCCGGTCCAGGCCAGGTAGGCAGGTTCCAAGCCTCAACCCGTGCCTTAGCACGGACTATCTTCCGCCGGGGATGGCCCCTAAGGCGCCTTACAAGGCTGGAGACGTGGGAGCTTCTTCAGAGGGAACCCAGGCCTGCGGCTCCAACCACGGACATGTAGGGACCCCTGGGAGTCTCGCAACCACACAGTCAAGGCTTCCGACACAACAGCCGAAGGGACGCCCCAGACTCAGCCCGGAACCTGGAGGCACGAGGCCCTGCCCCTCGCGCTGCGTCCGGGGTGAGGTGGGGCGGGGAGCCAGGCTCCGGCGAACGGCGTGCGCCAAGCGGGGGGCGGGGCCAGGGGCGGAGCGGAGCGCGCATGCGCGGTCGCCTTTGTGTGGGTCGAGCGGCGGCTGCGGCGGCGGTGGCGGCGGTCCCACTGGCAGGCGGGCAAGAGAGGCGTCCGGGCGACGTCCGGCGTGGGAGCCGGGGGACCACCATGGTCAAGAAACGGAAAGGCCGCGTGGTGATCGACTCGGATACGGAGGACAGCGGCAGCGACGAGAACCTGGATCAGGTGAGGGCAGGCCGCGGAGGCGCGGGCCGGCAGAGCTGGAGGGCTGAATCCCGGTCACGGGAACCGGGAGTTGGCCGCGCTCGGAGCCACCTGGCCCGAGCGCCTGGCTCACCTGGTGTCCTGACCGCGGCTGCAGCCCCCTTCCTGACCTTTCTGCGGTGCCCGGGGCCCTCTGAGTCCGGCCCGGGCCTGGAGATGGAGCTCCGAGGACTTGGCGCCTTGGGCGGGGAGGCGGGGCAGGGATCCGGCTGATGGGCCTCCAGCTTTGGGGTACTGAAGGGGGCTGCAGTGTGCTGGGGCCGGATCGGGGCGTCAGACTGCAGGACAGGCGATCCAGGCCTGGAGAGATAGGAAGTATCGCCCGCCAACCCCCGAGGCTGGGAGATTTTTGGAGGCGGTGCAAGGGTGAGTGTGGGGCGGTGGGAGGGAGGGTCTAGAAGGTATGGACTCAGGAAGATGAAGTTTTTCAGACAAGGAATATGAAGATAGGAGGAACACTAATCAATGTCCGGAGAGCTTCTGCGGTGCTTGAGGAGGAAGACTTAGCTGTGGACACGAGTCTCTTTGGAGACAAGGGTCGTTTGTGGTTGAGATTTGTTCCCATTTGGATGTCAGACTGAGGAAAACACCCTTGGGAGAAGAGAGAGCACATGCTGAAAGTTATGAACTGTAGGACAGCATGGAGAGCTTGTGGCCCAGGCTCTTAGCCCTTGTCATGCAGCCACCCAGAATTCTTTTTTACTTGAAGATTGGACAGGAAGTATTGAAAGTAGCTTTTGGGCTTAGTGTTTTAGAGTAACTGAATTGTTCCTGTACTCTAGAAAGTAACTGTAGGGAGGAAGCTGCTCTTTGTAGCAATACTTTAATATCAGGATATACAAAAATGGTTTTTCTCCATGTTTCATGAATAATATAAAGGAACAGTTATATACAAGAAACAGTTTTATAAATTGAGTAGAGAGATTACTAAACATGGAATCTGAAAAACTGAATCTAGACTGGGTTTATGTTCTTTTCTAGCCACGTATCTTTGTTTTTCATTGTAAAATCTAGATACCACATCAGCCTTGTGTATTTAATTGGGCAATAGCATGGACCAAATGTTTGTAATAATGTTGGTGCAAACATTTGCAAACTTCGAAGTTTTTGTGTGAAAGCCTCCTTGGATGGGAGTCCTTAGTAGTAGGCCAGAGCTCTCAGGACTAATTAGGGCTTGAAAAGAGAGGACATTTAAGAGGGAATGACTGGTAAGGTTTTAAAGAAAAAAAAAACCCTTTTTTGTCTTTTTTTAAGATTTATTTATTTATTTATTTATTTTTGGTCTTTTTGAGACAGGGTCTCCCTGTAGCCCCAGCTGTCCTTGAACTCACTATGTAGATGGCCTCACAGAGATTCGTTTGCCTCTGCCTCCCAAGTGCTGGGATTAAAGGTGTGTGCCACCACACCCGGCTAGATTTATTTTTATTTTTATTTTTTTATTTTTAATTTTTTTTGGTCTTTTTGAGACAGGGTCTCCCTGTAGCCCCAGCTGTCCTGGATTCTCTATGGAGACCAGGCTGGCCTTGAACTCACAGAGATCTACCTGCCTCTGCCTCCCGGGTGCTGAGATTAAAGGCGTGCGCCACCACATCCGGCCTATTTTTATTATTTTAAATTATATGTAGATGCATGTCTGATTGTGGGTATGTACACATGGGTGCAGATGCATACAGAGGCCAGCGGGTGTTGGATTTTCTGAGACTGGAGTTACAAGTGGTTGTGAGCCACCCAGTGTGGGTACTGGGAACTAAACTTGTGTCCTCTAAAAGAGCAGCAAGTGTTCTAACTACTGAGCCATCTCTCCAGGCTCCCAGCCCTACCCCCTCCCCCATTTTTTTTTCTATTGAGACAGAATCTCATACTAACCTAGTCTGACTATAACATAGGCTGGCCTTGAACTCATTCTGTACCCCCACGCTGGCATTGAACCTAAGCCAATCCTTCTGCCTTGACTTCTTGACTTCTGGGATTTTAGGCATGAGCCACTACAACTAACTTAGAAAAGAAGACTTTTAAAAATAGTTGTAGAGAAATGGGAAATTAATAGGGCCTGCGTAGGACTCTCCAAGGATAGAAACCTTATTTAAGAATAGGTGTTGAGGGGCTGGAGAGATGGCTCAGTGGTTAAGAGCACTGACTGCTCTTGTAGAGGACCCGGATTCGATTCCCAGCACCTACATGGCAGCTAACAATGGTCCATAACTCCAGTTCAAGGGGATCCAACACCTTCTGACCTTTGCAGGCATTGATTGCACTTACACATATGCAGGTAATACACTCATACACATAAAATAATAGAATATTTAAAAAAATAAAGAATAGGAATTGAGTGAATAAATTGAAGGTGTTCTCATTGAAAGGCTCCTAAAATATACCAAAAAATGTATTTTTGACTGTAAAAATTTCACTGATAAGACATTTAGACTGGTAGGAAGATTACCTTGTTTTCTGATATTTAGAGTGTAGATGCTTCAGGTAACATCAGCCACTATTTACATTGTACCTGTAGTAAACTAGATACCTTAAGTACTCTATTTACATGGTCATATTTTCAAATCATGGTGAAGTTGAACTTATTTTTCCCATTTACATATAAGGAAAATGAGATTGAAGAAGTAACTCACACAACTGGTAAGTACTAGAATTGGAATTTAATGCAAATATACACATATACTATTTCTACTAATAGCAAGTTTTCAGTTTTTCATGTTGCAAAATGAGAATGCTGTGGATTTTTTAAATTTATCTATTTGTTTTGGTTTTGTTTTGTTGAGATAGGATCTTGCTGTGTAGTCAATGCTGGGCTTGAACTTGCAGTCCTTCTGCCTCAGTCTCCAGAGTGCTGGGATCATAGGCATGAGCCACCACACCCAGCTTGGGAATGAATAATATTTCATGACCAATTTCCATGTTGCTAGAATTCATGTGAATGAAGTACAGTAAATAAAGGAAATTAGAAAATCAACTAAAAATATTATTTAGGGGGCTGGGTCAAGCCCTCTCAACATTTGTTCTAAAGAGAATGAACTAAACTGCAAATTATTCTGCCCTTAATGATTTTCCTCAGAATTCCCTTCAGGTACTTGTTGACATTGTTATCAGATGGGAACTAGATCAAAAGTCCCTTTCCTTCTACATCCTAACAGGGGCACCAATGCCTTCTGTTTTTCTGTTCAGCACTGTGCTGGGCTCTTAGAGGAATCAAAGAGAAAGATCTTTGTCTTCTAGATGTTTCTACCAGAGGTCTTTAGCAGAAATTTATAGTCAGTCTGATTTTAGGATCATAAGACACAAAACACAACCAGAGCATCCTGGACCTTTCTTAACCAAGTTGTCTTGTTGGGCTGCTCCAGCCAATGCTGAGTGTTCATTGGAGGCTTAACATTGGACTTGCTGTTTAGTGTATAATCCTTGTGAAAGAGCAAACCATGGCAGTCTCCAAGTGTCTAATAGGTGAGTGGTGCTCAGTTAGTAAGGAGGTTTTTGTCCCTGAGTTTTCAAGGTGGGAACCTAAATCATTATGTCAGAATTAACTGTAGTATCTCCAGCTTAGTCCTTACTGAAGGTGAGATGAGAACGTTCTCTGGCTGGTTTTCCTGGTGGCTGGGAGAAGGATCCCTGTGACAAAAGTCACATGGGTTAAGTATTTAAAATGTAGTTTGGTATGAAACTCAACACTATGTATAATGTGTATATACCAACTTGAAAAGGGTCACATAATAAAGTAAAGTAAAATAGGTTGGGAGTTTGAGGGACAGCTCCTACCTCAGGGCTACTAAATCAGACCCTCAGAGAATAGAACCTTGGATTCTGTATTTGTAACAGGTACAAACCAGATAATTATGATTTATGTTCATGATTGAGACCACCGCTTGTGTGTAAGTTCTTTTTTGGTAAGGCACTATGAGTAGTCAAGGACAGCATACTACCACAAGAGCAGGACAAGGATATAAAAAATGACAAAGCTGGGGCTGGAGAGATGATTTGGTGGTTAAGAGCATTGACTGCTCTTGCAGAAGACCTGGGTTTGAATCTCAGCACCCACATGGTGGCTAGCAACTGTCTGTAACTCCAGTTCCAGGGGGGGTCCTATGCCCTCTTCTGACCTCCTTGGGCATTGTATAACATAGGTGTACTTACATATATGCGGGCAATACACTCATACACATAAAATAATTTAAAAAATGGCAAAGCTGCTAGCTTGATTCAATCTCTGAAATGATTTAAATTGATGAGGTGTTTGTTTGTTTTTTCCTTGCCGCTACTGGGATTGAACCCAGGACCTCATATATGCTAAGTACATACTTTGTCACTGAGCTGTATACCCAGCCATTTGTCAAGCTTTTTATTGAGACTTCCCTTCCCTCCCTCCCTTTGAATGATACTGTGTGTGTGTGTTGTGGGGGCATATGTGGAGATCAAGGGCTAACTTAGGAAGTGGTTCTCTCTTTCCATGGTCTGGGTTCTGGGGATCTGGGGCTCAAACTCAGGTTATTAGGCTTGGTGGCAAGGGCACTTAACTGCTGATCCATATCTTGCTTGTCAAAACCCATTTTAGGCATAGGTTCTCTTGGTGTATTTATTGTTCCCTCAAGGGTAAAGATTGTTATCTGTGAGCATATGTGTTGGATACTCAGAGTCATTTTCTTAAAATTGTGCTGCAGGTTATGAAGGAACGGCAGATACATTGAGCTTATGCCCGGGCACTGTACTAGCCTGATGGCCCTGTGCTAGCCTGGTAGCACCATGGTAGCCTGATGAGAATGGCATTTAAACTGAGACCTGGAACAGGCGGTAAGGAAAAGGAGATTAGGAAATGGACGAGTAAAGCGGGGAGCATTGTGTGTTCCTTTTTTAAAAAATTTTATTATTTTTATTTTATGTGTATATGTGTATTGCCTGCATGTAGGTAAGTGTACCCATGTTGTACAATGCCCAATGAGGACAAGAGACTGTCAGATCCCCTGGAACTGGAGTGACAGACAGTTGTTAGCTGCCATGTGGGTGCTGGGATTCGAACTTGGGTCTTCTGCAAGAAGAGTCAGTGTTCCTAACCACTGAGCCATCTCTCCATCCCCGTGTGTTTCTCTTTTGAGGGACCAGCATGTACAAAAGAAATGAGACAGGAAAGACTGAGTACCCTCATGAAATGGAAAGAAGCCCAGAATGAATCTCCATTGAAACTGCAAGGGTAGATTCCCTTTGTGCCTAGTTTTGTTTTTTGAGACAGGATCCCATTATGTAGTACAGACTGGTCTAGTCTCCATAGCCAGTTCCAGGCCAGCTGGGGCTATAGGGAGGTTCTGTCTCAAAAAAACAAACAAAAACCAACTGAATCAATCAATAAATAAACAAAAATGAAATTGAATTGGATAGAAAACATAAAGTATGTTGTACATAGTAAAGATAAGTATTATTTCAAAAATTTTGTGTTTCATGTAGCTGTATAATTGGCCATTAGGTATAACTTACCTTACTGTGAGTTGGGGTTACAAAGAAATCTTAAGCTAGATGTAGTAGTGCATGCCTGTGGTTCTATCTACTCTCAGCTGAAGTAGCAGGATCACAGTCTGACCTACATAGTGAGACTGTCTCAAGAAAACCAAAAACTGAAAGGAAAAAAAGGGCCTATGGACACAGCTAAGAGCTTAGTAGTAGATCACTTCTCTTTTTTTTTTTTTTTTTTTTTTTTTTTTTTACCTCCCTGTAGTCCCGGCTGTCCTGGAACTCACTGTGTAGACCAGGCTGGCCTTGAACTCACAGAGACCCACCTGCCTCTGCCTCCCAAGTGCTGGGATTAAAGGCGTGTGACACCAAGGGCAGCCCTGTAGATCACTTCTTTAGCATGTGTGAGGCCTTGGGTTTCCCCAGTGCTAGAGGGAAAATGAAAAGGGAAAGGGAAGGGAAGGGAAAGATAAAGGGAGATCTTTAAAGCCAGGACAGTAGTTTGTGCCTATAGCCCCAGCTGCTTGGGAGGCTGAGGTGAGAGGATCAGTTGACTCCAAGAGTTCCAGATATGGGCAACATAGCAGGGTCCCCATTTCAAAAACAACATAGGGGGAAAAATGGAAAAAGAATCAGCCAGTATCAGGGCCATGTTGGCAGTGTTAAGGATTTTGGCCTTTATTCTGGAGCAAATAATTACAGGTTTTGTTTGTTTGTTTGTTTGTTTTTTGGTCTTTTTGAGGCAGGGTCTCCCTGTAGCCCTTGCTAGCCTGGAACTCACTATGTAGAACAGGCTGCCCTTGAACTCACAGAGATCCACCTGCTTCTGCCTCCTGAGTGCTGGGATTAAAGGCATACACCACCACGCCCAGCTCATTACAGATTTTTAAGATGGAGTAGTTAATTCAGAATTGCTCCTCTGCTCTCCCTTACAAGATGGGTCTCCTTATGTTGTCCAAGTTGACGTCAAACTCCTGGGCTCAAGTCATACTCCTTCCTCAGCTTCCCAAACAGCTGGGACTACAGACACAATGCACTGTGCCTAGCTGTTCAAATTTGCTTTTTAAAAAATTTTTAATTTTTATGTGTATGAGTTGTATTGCGTGCATGTGTGTAAGTGCACCTGTGTCGTGTAGTGCCCATGGAGGTCAGAAGATTGTGTTGAATCCTCTGGATCTCCTGGAACTGGAGTTACAGGCAGTTCTTAGCTGACATGTGGGTGCTGGGAATTGATCCCAGGTCCTTTGCAAGAGCAGTCAGTGCTCTTAACCACTGAGCCATCTCTCCAGCCTTCAGCTTTGCCTTTAAAATATATTTAGAAGTTTAAAAATATAAAATATATTTAGAAGTTTAAAAATTTTTAGTATTTTAATTTTATGTGTATGGGTGTATTGCCTGCATGTGTGTAAGAGCACCCATGTCATGCAATGCCCATGGAGGTCAGAAGAGGGCATTAGATCCCCTGAAACTGGAGTCACAGATGGTTGTTTAGCCACCATGTGGGTGCTGGGACTGGAACCTGGGTCCTCTGCAAGAGCAGCCAGTGTTCTTAATCACTGAACCATCTCTCCAGCCCCCGAATTTGCCTTTTTAAAAGATCATGTAGGTTGTTTTGTGGGGTATAACATGGAGGAGTCCAGGTGAGACACAGTGGAGAACATGTTTCCTAGAGTAGAAGCTCCAGGAGGTCAAAGGTATTGTTCACTGCAGTATCCCTGACACCTAGAACACCTTGTTGATGCTTATTGAATGAAGTGCCACTTGGATTGCTGTGGTAGTTACAGAGATGACAAGCAGCAGAATCCACTTGATGTATTCAGGATATAGAACTGAGAGAACTTAAAGAGTGATTGAGTGTTGAGGTAAGAAGAGGAGGTAGCACTGGGCATTGTGGTATACATGCCTGTAATCTCAGCTCTCTGGGGAAGGAGGAGCTTGAGTTTGAAGCTAGCCTGGGCTACATAGTGAGACCTTGTCTCAAAAAAACAAAGAGCACGCTGACTAAATGGTTCAGCAGGTAAAAGCACCTGCTACCAAGCCTAAAGACCTCAGTTTGAGCCCTGGGACCCACATGGTAGAAGGAGATAACTGACTCCTGAAGGTTGTTCTCTGACTTTGAAACACATGCCATGGCATGTGATCCCATACACACGAATAAATGTAATAAAAATGTTTTATGGGGGTGGGAGAGCTGGGTTAGTGGTTAAAAGCACTGGCTGTTCTTGCATAGGACCCAGATTCACTTCCCAGCACCCACATGGCTGCTAATGACCATGATAGCTACAGTTCCAGGGAATCCAATATCCCGCCCTCCAAGCACATTGCATGACATGGGTGTACTTACATACATGCAGTCAGTACACTCATACATGTAGAATAATAATTTCTTTTTTTCTATTTTTGTCTTTTTGAGACAGGGTCTCCCTGTAGCTCCAGCTGGCCTGGAACTCATAGACCAGGATAGCCTCAAACTCACCTAAGATCCACCTGCCTCTGCCTCCCGACTGCTAGGATTAAAGGTGTGCACCACCACACCTGGCAAAATATTTAAAATGTTTTATAAAAATCTGTGGGGCTAGAGAGATGACTCAGTGGTTAAGAGCGCTTGCTGCTTTTTCAGAGAACCTGAGTTCCATTCCAGCTCCCATATGGCATCTCACAGTTGCCTGTAACTCCAGCCAGGCCCACCTCAAACTCACAAATATCTGCCTGCCTCTGCCTCCCAAGTGCTGGGATTAAAGGCGTGCGCCACCATGCCTGGCAATAAAACTCAGGTTGTCAGACTTGATGACAAGCACCTTTACCTTGGTGAGCCATCTTTCTAGCCCTGTATACCTCCAACTCTTGAGGAAGGTTTTTGTATGTTTTGATTTGTTTCATTTTATAATTATTAAAAATAGTACATATGGGGTTGGGGAATTAGCTCAGTGATAGAGTCCTGAGTCTGGTCTTCAGTTCTAGAGGGGGACAGAAACAAATGACAGAATCAGAAAATAGTGTTTGTTGAAATAGTTCTAATATACAAATACCTCCCTTTTCCATAAGCATACATACTCATAGTGGCTTCCTTGTAACTCTTTTGTGTTTGCTTGCTTGCTTTTTGAGGCAAGGTCTCACTCTAGCCCAGACTGACCTTGAACTCATTCTGTATAGCCTCAAAATCAATAGCAGTCCTCCTACCTCGGCTTCCCAGGTGCTGAGATTACAGAACTAAGTCATTACACTCAGCTTTGTTTTATTTTGTTTTCAGAAAGAATCTCACTTGCTATGTAGCCCAGGCTGGCTTTGAGCTTAGAGTCTTCCATCCAAGTGTTGAGATTATAGATGTGCTTTACCATACCTCACTTTCCCTTCCTTCTTAATAAATAACCAGTGTCTACTGTTTGAATCACGTTCCTCTGCAGAATTATTGTGGATTATTATTCTTTTCTTAGTACCTCTCGAGTCCTCCAAGTCCTCTTCATCCCTGCAGCTGCTTACTTTGTCAGGCCACTATCTACTCTGCCTACACTGTAGTGTGATCCTCTGACTGGCTCCTATGCCCTTCTCTGGCCCCTCTAGTCCCAAGTACTCTTTTGATAATCTTCCGTGGCTAAAGTTGCCTCTCTGCTTAAACCAGTTGATGGTTTCCCACTGCCTTCCAACAAAATTCCTACTCCTGACTGCTTTGCAAACCTGTGATTGATTTTTCATTTATTTGTATGAGTGTTTTACCCACATGTATGTAAATGCACCCATGTGTGCAATGCCTTTGGAGGCCACAAAAGGGCACTCAATCCCCTGGAACTGGAATTATGGATGGTTATTAGCTGCTGTGTGGGTGCTAGGGTCTGAACCTGGGTCTTCTGCAAGAGCATCCAGTGCTTTTAACCCCTGAGCCATCTCTCCAGCCCTGATATAGTTTCTTCTTATCTGACCCACCTCATTTCATTCTTCTCCTTGCTTTCTAAGCATCAGTTACAGTTTCTCTTTGAGTTCTTTCACAAAGCCACACTGTTATTGGCTTCAGGGTCTCAGCTGTCCCAGAGGTCACTGTCCAGAGCCCATATACCCTTCTTTCCTCTCTGGAAGTTTCTAATGTCAGCATCTCCTACTCTACCTGCTACAGACAGGCCCATGGTTCTCTTGATTAATTTCCTTCTTAGCACTTGGCATTGTCTGTTCTTGATTCTCTATTTTCTTGGCTGTCTCCTGCTTTTGAGGTCCAGGACTTAATGTGTCTTTTCTCTGTTACTATCTACCCAGTACTTGGAACATAATGAGTACTGGTAGCAAGATGAGCATCCATTCCAGTTTTCAGTGCTAAACCCAGGATAGTCCTGGGAAAACTGGGATGTTTGGTCCTAACTGGTAGACATTATGTTTGTAGAGTTAAGTGAAAATAACTTAGCATGCTAGTTATAAAGTCTCATGAATTTTATATGTGTGAGCTTTTATTCTCTCTGATTTTTGTTTTATTAAATAATAGGAATTATACATAAGACTTTGTACATGTGAGACAAATGCTGTACTACTGAGCTATATATAGTTCCAACCCTTTTTTCTATGTTTTATTTATTTATTTGTTTATTTTTATGTGTATGTATGTAATGCCTACATGTGTGTTAAGTGTACCTGAGTTGTGCAGTGCCCAAAGAGGTCAGAAGAGGGTGTCAGATTCCCCTAGAACTGGAGTTATAGACAGTCATTAGCCATCATGTGGGTGTTGGGAATCGAACCCAGGTCCTCTGCAAGAGCAGCCAGTGCTCTTAACCACAGAACCATCTCTCTGGTCCCTCTGTTTTATTTTGAGAAAGGGTCTTACCAAATTTCTTAGACAGGCCTTGAACGCTCTCTGTAGTTCAGGAAGTCCTTGAATTTAAAATCCTGTCACAACCTCCCCAGTGCCTGGGATTAGAGGCATATGCTGCTAGTCCCACCTCTTTATTTTGGGTTATAGTTTAGGCTCTCCAGTTTAAATGGTGGGTTTTTAGCAGTGCTAATGAAACTACTGTGGAAGCTAGGTAGGGCTTCTCCACGTGCATCTGTAGTAGTTTAAGCACATCTTTGGTTCAGCTTGAATTTGATGTCATGGTTGTACCCTACACTACATTCTCCTAATGAAATATCAAGATAATAGTGAAGGTTTTCACGTGGATCAGATGAAGTACAGGGGTGGTAGTGATTGATTTGGGCAGTTTTAGAATGTATGTATTTGCCAAACCCATAGAAGAGTTTAAAAAAAAAATACACTCTATGTAAATAATACCTTGGGTTTTTTAAAAACTGCAAGTGTAAATATTGGTGTACTGCACATTTGGTCAATGGGAGTTACTGTTCTGGTGTGAAGGAAGAATGTTCGTATGATTTACAGCCTTTTCAGGAAGCTGGTGTGCTAGTCCTTCAATAAAATGAGAAGGGTAACAGCTCATGGCGGCTTATGAAGAAGAAAGCGTGCCAGCTGTTTAATCTGAGAAGGTCATTTGCTTATTCTGGCCAAGGAAGGAGGGTACTCCTAAAATAGAAAGAGACTGGCAGAAGAAAACAGACAGTTGGTAGCAGTCTATTATTTTAAGTCTGTCTTGGCATTTCACTTCTCATTGCATAGCATCACCATCATCAAGGAGTACTACCACCAGTATTGATTAGCGGTACCTTCTGTTTTTTGGCACAAGAGGAAATGTTTTAGACTAGTAAATCATGACTAAATTAGGAGCCAGGATTCTGCTGCCTGAGTTCAAATCCTGGTTCTCTCATGTATGGGCTGTGTTACTAGGTTAAGTTACACAGCTTGAGAAAATTATTTAACCTCTCTTCTTCCACATGCTGCTGTAAAAAATTATTATGTGTATGTATGATGCTTGTTTGGGAACACATGTTCCATGATACACATGTAGAAGTCAGAAGACAACTTTGTGGAGTCTGTTCTCTCCTTCCACCTTTACTTTGTTCTCTCCTTCCACCTTTACATGGGTTCTGGGGACAACTCATGTTGTCAGGCTTGTACAGCAAGCACTGAGCCATTTCACCAGCTCTCCAGATGGCTTCTTGATCCTTATTTATTTATTTATTTATTTATTTACTATTTTATTTATTATATTTATTTTTATGTATATGAATATGTTGCCTGCATGTATGTGAGTGCACCAGTGTCATGCAATGCTGTGGAGGGCTTTGGATTCCCCTGGAACTGAAATTAAGGATGGTTCGTAGCCACCATGTGGGTGCTGGGAATCGAACCTGGGTCCTCTGCAAGAGCACTCAGTGCTCTTAACCATCTGAGCCATCTCTCCAGCCCCAGCTTCTTGATCTTTAAATGGGGATGATAACAATGCTTATTGTGAATTTGTGAAGCATAAATGTCAAATACTCAGAAAAGTTCCGGACACCCAGCCAGAACAGCCTGATTGTCAGCTGGTGGTATTATTGCATAGAGCAGAGCAAGTGACCCTCTGTTTGTGTTTGAGTAACTGAAGTATGGGAGAAGTAATGGAAAAGAACCATGTGACAGGACAGATCTTTACCCTTTGATCTCATTTAAATCACCAAGATAGTCTGGGATGGAAATGTTGGGATTGTCAAACTAGGATTCTGGTCAGGACATTTTATATTTAAATGTAGACTCTGGATTATACGTCAGAAATATACCTCCTTTTTTTCTGGTTTAAGTATTCAAAATTAGAATGACCTCAGAAACTTACAGTTTGTAAGCTTATTAGAATAGCTTCAAATGCTAATTTTACTATTAAATACAGTAAAAGATCCTTAGAGTATTGACTGTATGCCATTTAAAGATGAGCAAATTACCTTGAAGCATAGCTCTTATCATTCCATACTAATGATCAATACTTCCATAGAGATATCAGTGACAATTTGAAGGTAGCTTTCAGTTCCAGTTCCTATTTATTTTATTTCCCCTGAAGGAGTGGACAGATTTTTGAAGCTAATTTTTGCACCTGTGAATACTGGTATTCTGTCTTCTCTTCATGTATTAAGTCCTATCATTATGTACTTCAGATGGGAGCACGGGCATGTAGAAGAGATCCAGGAGGGTGGGCATTTTGTTATTCTTTCTCTTTTGAGTAAAACTGATGTGACTATTTCTGCCCAATTAGGAGCTCTTGTCCCTGGCAAAGCGGAAGCGCAGTGACTCTGAGGAGAAGGAGCCTCCTATGAGTCAGCCTGCAGCCTCGTCAGACTCAGAGACGTCGGACAGTGATGATGAGGTGGGTGTGGAAAGGCTGAGCCTGTGAGACTGACAAATATTTGGTGAGGATCCCTGACCTGGTGATGCCTGGGAATGTCATTTTCTTAAACCAAGACCTACAGCCTAAGATCTACAGTAACTTGGTAGATGTAAGCAAAGCATTCAAATTGTTCCTTGCACTGCTAGTTATATGGTGGCCATTTTTTTATCTGTTTCATGTGTTTGAGTGTTATTGCTTGCATGTATGTAAGTGCACCTGTGTCATGCAATGCCTGAAGAAGACAGAAGAGGGCATAGGATCCCCTTGGAGTTACAGACAGTTGTTTGCCACCATGTAAGTGCTGAGATTCAAACCTGGGTCTTCTGCAAGAGCATCCAGTGCTCTTAACTGCAAGGCCATCTCTCCAGCCCCTTAATTACCCTTAAAATTTTTTTCATCTTTTAAATCCTGCTTTCGTATTAGAAAAGAAATTCTGAGTCAGGCAGTGTGGTACATGCCTTGTTACCGCAACACTCAGGAAGCTGAAACAGGAGGATCAAGAGTTCAAAGCTAGCTTAAAGTTACACAGCAAGACCCGGTCTTAAAAAATTTATTTATTTATTTATTTGCTTTATTTATTTATTGCTTTATTTTTTGGTCTTTTTGAGACAGGGTCTCCCTGTAGCCCCAGCTGGCCTGGAACTCACTATGTAGACCAGGCTGGCCTTGAACTCACAGAGATCTACCTGCCTCTGCCTCTCGAGTGCTGGGATTAAAGGCGTGCACCACCACACCTGACGTTAAGAAAAAAATTTAAATGCCACATTTATTTTACTGGGTAATACTTTAGTGAGACACAAAGCTTTCTTTGGGAAGATTGATTTAACATCCCTCACAATGATAGCATTAACTTCAAAGGAGGAAAATCCCCAGCTCTTCATTGTCTAAATCAAGCCCAACAACAAAAGCAAAGCCCTGAAAGACTGAGAACCTGGATGGAAGATAGGGGTAAATGTTCTCATTTGATTTCAAGAGCTTTTCCCCATAGTAACTTCCTAGAGACAGATTGATACTGCCTTTCTGTTCAGTCTCTCACCCTAAAGTCTAGCAAAATACTTTGAATAGTAAATTTTAAAATGTTTATGTAATAAAATGAAGTTTAACATTCAAACAGTATTTATCAGCCCCCAGCATATGTAAATTGGGAATACTTGTACTCTGATGGACTGTAGTAATACTCTCTTAGTCTTAAATAATTTAATAGACCTAAAGTTGCTTTCCACAGCAAGTAGTGAATGTTCTTGTTCCAATGGAAGAACTATAATTTGCCTCAATAAAATTGCTTAATTTATTATAAAATCAACTAATTTGATTTTTCATTTAGTTTTCTGGTTTTTAAGTGCATAGATAATACAGGAAGATCTTCGTTATTATTTGTTTGTTTGTTTTGAGGTAGCATCTCACTTCTGTGTGTCTGACTGGCCAGGAGCTCACTATATAGCCCAGGCTGGCCTCAAACTCAACACAATCCTCCTGTTTTAGCCTCCCAAGTGCTGAGATTCTAGTTATAGGTGTGAGCCACTGTGCTTGGCTGACAATACAAAAAATTCTTGAAGTAATTCTTTCTCCCAGTATTTTTAGAATCTTTCACTTTTCACGTTCAGACATTAAGTGCTGTAACTTCTTCGTCTTCTATAGTCTATGAAGTTTGAATTTCAGTTGTATGTGGACTACACTGTTTTGTGTTTGTGGTCTTTTGTCCTTAGGATATTAACAGTAGCCTTTCTTGAAGCTGGCATTGTGTACATTCCTATTGTTGGATCAGAGTCCTAAGTGATACTAAAAGTATCACTTTCTTTGTAGGCTCAAGTAATCCTCCTGCCTCAGTTTTCCAAATACCTGGTACTATATAAGATACTATGCTTGGCTTTTCTTTCGTCTTTTTTTTTTCTTGAGATGGGATCTTACAAGCCCAGGCTGGCTTCTAAGTAGCTGTGTAACTGAGGTTGGCTTTAAACTTCTGAGACTCCTGGCTAGATTAGACCACACTTGACCCCTTCCTTCATCCTTTCTGACTGCTTCTATTAGAAGGGTAGAGAGTGTCAGCTCCACAGCATTAATGAGCCCAAAACCTGTGTTAGAGTAGACCCAGTGTCTTAAAAAATCTTGAGAGATTATTCTTCCCAAATACATAAGAATTCTTTACCTTAGCCAGGCATGGTGGCGCATGCCTTTAATCCCAGCACTCTGGAGGCAGAGGCAGGCAGATCCCTGTGAGTTCAAGGCCAGCCTGGTCTACATAGTGAGTTCCAGGCCAGCTGGGACTACAGGGAGACCCTGTCTCAAAAAGGTTTTTAAAAAAAATTCTTTACCTTAGCCAGGCATGTTGAGCCATGCCTATAATCACACCATTGAGAAGACTGAAACAGGAGGATCTTGAGTTTGAGGCCAACTGGGGCTATATATCTAGATCCTGTCTTTAAAAAAAAAAATGTTCTCACCTTATTCTGCTACTCAGCTGTTTATGTACTTCAGGGAGGAAAAAGCTCAGTTGTCAGGCTATACCTGACTACTACAGAAAGAAATTTTGAGTGATGTTTCCTCTACAGGATTTTTTGTTGTTGTTGTTTTAAATATTTTATTATTTTTTTTATTTTATGTGTTTGAGTGTATTGCCTGCATGTAGGTAAGTGAACCCATGTTGTGCAGTGCCCACAGAGGACAGAAGATGTCATTGGATCCCCTGGAACTGGAGTTACAGACAGTTGTTAGCTGCCATGTGGGTGCTGGAATTCGAACCCAGGTCTTCTGCCAGAACAGTGTTCTTAATCACTGAGCCATCTCTCCAGCCCCTCTTTTGTTATTTTTAAAAAAATTTTTTTTTTTTTTTTTTTTGGTCTTTTTGAGACAGTCTCCCTGTAGCTCCAGCTGTCCTGGAACTCACTATGTAGACCAGGCTGGCCTTGAACTCACAGAGATCCTCCTGCCTCTGCCTCCCACATGCTGGGATTACAGGTGTGCAACACCATGCCCGGCAAGATTTATTTTATTTTTAATTATGTGTATGTATGTGTGGGGGTTTGTGCATGTGAATATGGATGTCCAAGAAAGCTAGAAGAGGGCATCAGATTCCCTGGAGCCAGAGTTACAGGGGGTTGTGAGTTACAAGGGTGCTAGAAGCAGAGCAGTGCACCCGTGCCATTCAATGCCCTCGGAGGTCAGGAAAGGGCATGGGATCCCCAGGAACTGAAGTTAAGGACAGTTGTTAGCTGCCATGTGGGTGCTGAGATTCAAACTTGGGTCCTCTGCAAGAGCAGTCTGTGCTCTTAACCGCTGAGCCATCTCTCCAGCCTCTGCTCCAAGGTTCTTAGCTCCTGCTGCTGCACCCAGGCCCTCAAGCTTATTACACCCTGGGGAATAGCAACCTCTGGACCATTCTGAAAGACTATCTCTCCCTTTGGCCCAGGCTGCTGTTACTTAGCACCGAACATTTCAGAATTAGAGTAAATATTTTATTATTTTGAACAATTAAGAAGGTTACATAAATTTTATTTTTCATTCTAATTTGCCACTGGAGAACTCAGTGGTATTACTGTGATCCAGAGTTATAGCTGCTGTATATAGTTTAGGTTGGATAGGCGACTCCTTGGGGGATCCTTGAAATATGAAATCTGAAGTACTCTTTCCCCCTTCTATCATATTGAATATCCACACATCTGTATGTAGGGGAAAAACTATGAAATAGAGTGTGCTATCATATCTGCTTTGAATTTACATTTTTTATTACTTATAAATCAGCCTCTTTTAAAAGATTGAGTTGTTGAAGCGCCATTGTCAGTCAGATGGTGCGGCCTGTGCAGAAGCTACACTGGAGTTTTCTAAATGAGCTTCTTTATTGTTTTTGTCTTTTAATGTTTTCTGTTGTTTGTTTGAGGCAACGTCTTGATATGTGCAGCAATCCTCCTTCCACCTTCCAAGTGCTGGAATTATAAGTATGAGCCATCATGCCTGTTTTGTCATCAGTGGGCCATGAATATACCTTTAAAATTTTTTTATTATTATTTTTATTTTATGTGTATGCGTGTATTGCCTGCATGTAGGTAAGTGCACCCGTGTGTGCAGTGCCCATGGAGGTCAGAAGAGACTGTCGGATTCCCTGGGACTGGAGTTACCAACATGAATATACTTTTAAAGAAATTGTTTAGTCCCCTTCGATTTTGTAGGACAGGAAATTGGCCAAAAGCAGTTAATTTTGCATTTGTTTGGTGTGGGTGTGTTTTATGTTTATTTTGTATGTGTGTATGTGTATTTGCATGAGATGTATGTGCCAGCACAACTTGTGGTAGTCAATTCTCGCCTACCATGTGGGTCCTAGGAATCAAATTTAGGTCATCAGACTTGCAGTAAGCCCTCTTACCTACTGAGCCATCTCACTGGCCCCAAGAACATGGGTGTGCAAACCTGTAATCCCAGTACTTGAGAGGTGGGGGCAACAGGATCAGAAGTTCAAGGCCAGTCTGGCTACCTGAGATCCCGTCTTGGGAGGAAAAGTTAGCGAGTAGTTTGTTTGTTATAAGGAAAAACATTGTGGGGCTGGAGAGATGGCTTAGCAGTTAAGAACACTGGCTGTTCTTGCAGAGAATCTGGGTTTGATTCCCAGTAACCACATGGCAACTAACAACCTCTGTAACTCCAGTTCCAGGGAATCCAATGCTATCTTCTGACCTCTGTGGACATTGTACAACATAGGCGCACTTACATACATGCAGGCAATATACTCATATACATAAAAAATGAAAATAATAGGGGGTGGAGAGATGGCTCAGTGGTTAAGAACACTGACTGCTTTTACAGAGGACCTGGGTTCAGACTCATCTCCTCTCACTATTTCTTTGTTGCACTTTTTTATGCACCCCCCCCCAAGCTTCTGTGTTCCCTTTGTCTCCCCATCTGACTCTTCAGGCTTTCCATTTGGACTTATGAGCTGTTCCACTACTCATGCTCTGTAATTTCTGGCTATCTTTAATGCATTTATTAATAGAAAAAGTTAAATAGAGCCAGCATTCAGGTGGCTACGTCATGAGGGTTGTGAGTTCAAAGCCAGATTGGGCTGCATAGAGAGACAAAAGGGTAGAACATTTTGAAAATACATCGGGGCCGGAGAGATGGCTCAGTGCTAAAGAGCACTGACTGTTCTTCCAGAGGACCCAGGTTTGATTCCCAGCACCCACATGGTGGCTAACAACCATCTGTAACTCCAGTTCCAGGGGATCTGATATCCCCTTGGAGCCCCTGTGGGCATTGCACAACATGGGTACACAACCACCATTTTTTTTGTCTTTTTGAGATGGTCTCCCTGTAGTCCCTGTTAGCCTGGAACTCACTATGTAGGCCAGGCTGGTCTTGAACTCACAGAGACCTGGCTGCCTCTGCCTCCCAAGTGCTGGGACTAAAGGCATGAGCCACCACCACACCCAGTTCATAATGCCTTTAGAACAAGATACTCCATATAGATGAGTTATCCCAGTACTGAACCTAAACTCTCTAGTTTAAAATATAGAACTATATTTGATCCCAGCACTTGGGAGGCAGAGGCAGGCAGATCTCTGTGAATCCAAGGCCAGCCTGGTTTACATAGTAAGTGCCAGGGCAGCTGGGGCTACAGGGAGACCCTGTCTCAAAAAGACTAACTAACCAACTAACTAAATAAATAAATACTGTATTTGAACAAAAAGTTTTTTAGAAGAATAGTTTATCGAGTGGGCTGGCTGCAAGGGAGCTATGGCCTGCCTGAAACTACAGTCCAGATTGCTGAGGGGAACTTTGGTTTTTCTTTTGGATAGATGTTACATGTAGTATTTTGATAACAGTATTTTGACTGATTAAAGCCATATCGTCAGTGGCAGTTCTTGGACTAGGAAATAATGCTTTCCAAAGTATGGACTAGTATTGCCTTTTACAGCTTTTTATACTTTTTTTAAAAAATATTTTTATTTATTATTTTTGTTTTATGTGTATGCATGTATTGCCTGCATGTAGGTAATTGCATCTGTGTTGTGCAGTGCCCTTGGAGGAAGAAGAGGCCATTGGATCCCCTGGAACTGGAGTTACGGACAGTTGTTAGCTGCCATGTGGGTGCTGGGATTTGAACCCAGGTTTTCTGCAAGAACAACCAGTGTTTTTAACTGCTGAGCCATCTCTTCAGCCCCACAGCTTTTTATAATTTTTTAAAAAATGAAGTAGAAGCCGAGCGTGGTGGTGCACATCTTTAATCCCAGCACTTGGGAGGCAGAGGCAGGCAGATCTCTCTGTGAGTTCAAGGCCAGCCTGGTCTACATAGTGAGTTCCAGGACAGCTGGGGCTACAGGGAGTCCCTGTCTCAAAAAGACCAAAAAAAAAAAAAGAAGTAGGGTTTGATAAGGGTATTTTATTTTATATAAGTACACCCATTTCATGCAATGCCCATGAAAGTCTGAAAAGAGCATTGCAGCCCCTGGAACTGGACTTGCAAATGGTTGTTAGCTGCCATGTGGGTGCTGGGAACTGAACCCAGGTTCTCTTGCAAGAGTATCCAGTGCTCTTAACCTCTGAGCCATCTCTGTAGCTTCTAATAAAGGTATTTTAAAGGCTTAAGCATGAGGGTCTAGAGCAAGTGAGGCACTGAGAAAGAAAGAGAGGACATACCTGAGAGTGTGGTTGTGGGCTTTTCAAAGCATCCCAGAAAATTAGACATCCCCAATAGTGGATTGGGTATCTAGGGAAGAGCTGCTTCTGCTCTCTCGCTATAGGTGAGAAGTGGTTCTTGTTTTCTGCTCTTGATGTTCTGCTCTCCTGCCATTTTCCTGTGTCTGATCTGCTCTGGGGTCAGGACAAGAGACTGATAGGATTAAGGTTGGAATGCCCTGCTTTAGTACTTGAACTTACTAAAAAATAATTTTTAAAAAATTTAAATTTTATGTATGAGTGTTATACCTTCATGTATGTTAAGTGCATCCATGTCATACAATGCCCGGGAGGCCAGAAGAGGGTGTCGGATCCCCTGTAACTGGAGTTGCAAGTGATTGTTAGTTTGTGGATGATGAGAACCAAACCCAGGTCCACTCCAAGAGCTGCAAGTGCTCTTAACCACTGAGCCATCTCTCTAGCCCCATAGGCCTTATTTTTATGTACTTATTGGTTCTTGGCTATATAGGAAATCATATAGTAACACCTCATTTATCTAGATACTATTTGAATCTCCTCACAAAAATTTGGAATAATAATCACCATTCAAATTTGTTTATAGTAACTACTAAACAGAATAATACAGTATTGATTATATTTTACATTTCTCTGTATTCTTTCATTTCATAAATTTTTCTGATTAAGTGCAAGGATTCTTTATGCTGTCTAGTTAAATTATGTAATTACTGGATTATAAAGTAATAGTATCCTTTTATACACTGATTAATTATGCAGTAGAAGGAAGAGAAAATTAAGCTATTCTTCATGTTCTTTTTGAGACAGGGTCTCCCAGTAGCCCCAGCTGTCTTGGAACTCACTATGTAGACTAGGCTGGCCTTGAACTCACAGAGATCCACCTGCCTCTGCCTCCCAAGTGCTGGGACTAAAGGTGTACACCACCATGCCTGGCTCTTCATCTTCTTTTTAGAAATTTATAATTTATTTTGTGTACGTATGTGCCACGGTACTTATGTGGAGGTCACAGGACAACGTCTTTCCACTATGCATGTTCAGGGGATCAAACTCAGGTTGTCAGGGTTGGCAGCAAACATCTTTGTCTGCTGAGCCATCCCACCTTCCATTTTGTACTGACACTAACTTGCATTTATTTATTATTTTATTTTATTTTATTTTATTATTATTATTATTATTATTTTTGGTCTTTTTGAGTCAGGTTCTCCCTGTAGCCTCAGCTGGCCTGGAACTCACTATGTAGACCAGGCTGGCCTTGAACTCACAGAGATCTGCCTGCCTCTGCCTCCCGAGTGCTGGGATTAAAGGCATGTGTCACCATGCCTGGCCAATTTTAATTTTTGTGTGTGTGTGTATGAGTGTATTGCCTGCATGTATGTGAGCGCACCCGTGTCATGCAATGCCGTGGAGGTCAGAAGAGGGTTTTGGATTCCTCTGGAATTGGTAGCCTCCATGTGGGTGCTGGGAATTGAACCCTGGTCCTCTGCAAGAGCAGTTTGTTCTTAACTGCCATCTTTCTAGCTCCTAATTTATTTTTATTTTATGTGTACTAGTGTATTGCCTGCATGTGTGTAAGTGCACCCATGTTGTGCAGTGCCACAGAGATCAGAAGAGGGTATTGGATTTCCCCTGGAACTGGAGTTAAGTACAGTTCGTAGCTGCCATGTGGGAGCTGGGAATCAAACCTGGGTCCTCTGCAAGAGCAGTCAGCACTCTCAGACGCTTAGCCATCTCTCCAGCCCCAAACTTGCATTTATTCTTTAACTTTTTCATCTTAAGGGGGGAAAAATAATCTGACTTCAGGAACTATGCTATCCCAAACACCTTTGTTTTCACTACTGTCAGGATCTATAACACTGAATATAGACTGCTTCTGGCAATTGCTTTGACTTCAGCACAGGAAGAGGGGACAGCCGAAGGGAGGGAGAGAGAAAAGCAGGCTCATTGGAAGTTTTTTTTTCTTTTTCCTGCATAAAATAGTGTGTTGCATTTATATAGAGTAAGGGATTTTGTTTTGTTTTGTTTCTGAGAAAGGGTCTTGTGTATCCCAGGCTGGCCTCAAACTCACTATATAACCAAAAATGAGCTTGAACTTTAACTTCCTGCCTCTTGTTTTTTTTTTTTTTTTTGTCTTTTTGAGACAGGGTCTCCTTGTAGCCCCAGCTGTCCTGGAACTCACAAAGATCTGCCTGCTTCTGCCTCCCAAGTGCTGGGATTAAAGGCATGTGCCACCACACCTGGCTGTTTTTTTTTGTTTTTTTTTTTTTTCTTTTTTTTTGTCCCTGCCTCCCTGTTTTATGAGCTGCTGGGGCTAGAACCCAGGATTTCCTGCATGCTGGGCAAGCACTCTACCAACTAAGCTACATCCCCAGCTAGAACATGGTTTATAATGAGCTCTGAACTTATTTTGTCCTCTGATAGTCCCATCTTACCCATAGTAAGCGGTCAAGTCAATGTGTTACTTGTACTTTACAGATAAGGAAACATTTCAGGTTAAAGACTTGGCTGTATTCCAGTTCTTTTGACCCCAGTTCAGCATTGTTTTCCCCAAGCCTGTTATTCTTTTTTTTTTTTTAATTTTATTTATTATTTTTATTTTATGTGTATGTGTATATTGCCTGCATGTAGGTAAGTGTACCCAAGTGGTACAATGCCCTTGGAGGTCAGAATCCACTGTTGGAGCCCCTGGAACTGGAGTTACGGACAGTTGTTAGCTGCCATGTGGGTGCTGGGATTCGAACCCGAGTCTTCTGTAAGAACAGTGTTCTTAACCACAGAGCCATCTATCCAGCCCAAGCCTATTATTCTTAAATGCTATTTTCATTTCACGTAGAAATTCAAGTCAGACCCATGCCTATAATCCCTGCAGCCTCTTCTGTCCTCCGCAGGCATTGCATGATACAAGTGCACTTACCTACATGCAGGCAATACACGCATACACATAAAATAAAAATAAATAAAATATATTTTTTTAAATCTGATTATTGGAATCTTTTGAGTTTTTTTCCTGGATTAAATAAATGAGATTGGTCCTCAAATTTTAAGTATTTCTCCTGGGTACCACCTTCTTTCCCCATCCTGATACTTATCCTCTGTGCACTCAACAGCCTTTAGCTGTTACTATCATCTCGGTCACAGAAAATATGCAAAGTTGTATTCTTTTTTATGTTTGTTTATTTAGACAATCTCACTGCAGCCCATGCTGATTTCAAAAATTCACAATCCTCCTGCCTCCCCTTCAGGAATGCTGAGATTATAGGCGTGTGTCACCAGGCCTAGGTAGAGACTCTTTAAACTGTAGAATCTTTCAGCTGTTTTGTTGGTGAAATACCTAGTCCTATTTTAGTTTTCCTTTTTCTTTTTTCCTTATAGTGGACATTTGGGAGCAATAAAAATAAGAAGAAAGGAAAAGCCAGAAAAATAGAGAAGAAAGGAACAATGAAGAAACAAGCCAACAAAACTGCCTCCTCAGGCAGTTCAGACAAAGACAGTTCAGCTGAGAGTTCAGCCCCTGAGGAAGGTGAGACCAGCATCTAGCCCTGGGAAGGGAGTAAGAGCTGCCATTCCAGTCAGGTTGGACATGCAGAGGGAAAGAAAGGAACCCACATTCCATCTCAGCCTTTCCCAGTAGAGCAGTGGTCTTTAGTTTTTGCAGTGGCCACGGGTCTGCATTACAAAAGGTTTGGTGAGGCTGCTGAAGTCCAACCTCAGAACCCGTGAACCCCCTGCATTAACCTTCTCTTAGTCTTGAGTGTCTTCTCTTCCTTTTTCTGGATAGTCCATGGTCTGACCGAGAAGGGAAAGCTTTGAAACAGATTTTTTTTGGTCTTTTTGAGACAGGGTCTCCCTGTAATTCCAGCTGTCCTGGAAATCACTATGTAGACCAGGCTGGCCTTGAACTCAGAGATCCACCTGCCTCTGCCTTCTGACTGCTGGGATTAAAGGCATGTGCTACCACGCCCGGCTGAAACAGATTTTTTAAAAATTCCATAGAAACTATTGTTTCTTTAAGATAATTCAGAAATTTGTTGTTAACACTAGTTTAATGACTGAACTTGACCCAGGACTAGAATGATACACTTTTACATTTTCTTGGGGAAAAAAAAAGAAAATTGGCTTACCTTGGTTTTAAACCTGTGCCCATGAATGCTAGTGCAAAGTAAATCAAACAAATTCTGGTTTAACTGATGATTTAATTTAATTAATAATGTATGCTCTCTTTTTGGTTTTGTTGTTGCTTTTGCCCTATAGGCCTGTGATTTTTTTTTTCTTTTTTTTTTAAAATAACAACATTTTGTTGAGAACTGGGTGTGATGACACCTGCCCATAAACCCAACCCAGAACTCAGGCAGGAGGCTCATGAGTTTGAGGTCAGCATAGGCTCATGTGTGACCCTGTCTCAATAAAGAAAAGAACACAGTGGTTCCTTCATCTAGCCTAAATTTTTCCTAATCAGTGCTTGCATTTACCAAAGGCAGATCAAGGAATCATTCCAAGGGAGTTGAAATGTCCTTGTGCCCTTTGACCTGGCTGAGTTAAGGGGAAGCAATTGTCACATGGGGGTCACTATAGCGTAGTGTGATCTTGTGTTGGGTCTTTGTTGCAGGTGAAGTGTCAGATTCTGACAGCAACAGCTCCTCTTCTAGTTCAGATTCAGACTCTTCATCAGAAGACGAAGAGTTCCATGATGGCTATGGAGAGGATCTCATGGGAGATGAGGAAGACAGGGCCCGACTGGAACAGATGACTGAGAAGGAGCGAGAGCAAGAACTGTTCAACCGCATAGAGAAGAGAGAGGTGTTGAAAAGAAGGTAAGGTCATCACTACACTGCTGTTTCAGTTTATATCATGACTCCTGTACTTCCCTTTCTGTACAGAGTCCCAGCAGTTTGACCCCAGATTTTTTTCAATTTAACAGTGGTGTGAAACTATACCCATATAAATATTCTATTTTTCCCATTCAGTATAAGTTTTCAACAAATTACATGAGATATTGATGTATTGAGATGATTTTGACAAACTAAAATAATTTAAGATTTTGAGCATGCCAAATCAGGCTGTTATAACGTTTGGTCGGTTAGGTATAGTAAATACATTTTCAGCTAATGATACTTTCATCTTGCAGTGGATTGAAATTTTTTTTCTTTTCTTTTTTTATTTATTTTTATTTTATGTGTAAGTGTGTATTGCCTGCATGCATGTATGTTGTACAGTGCCCTTGGAGGACAGATGAGGTCGTTGGATCCCCTGGAACTGGAGTTACAGACAGTTGTTAGCTGCCATGTGGGTGCTGGGATTTGAACCCGGGACTTCTGCAAGAACAGCCAGTGTTCTTTTTTTTTTAAATTTTATTTATTTTTATTTTATGTGTATGTGTGTATTGCCTGCATGTAGGTAAGTGCACCTGTGTTGTGCATTGCCCCCTGGAGGTCAGAAGAGGCTGTTGGATCCCTTGGGGGCTGGAGTTAACAGACAGTTGTTAACTGCCATGTGTGTGCTGGGATTTGAACCAGGGTCTTCTGCAAGAACAGCCAGTGTTCTTAACTGCTGAGCTATCTCTCTAGCCCCTGTAAGTTGAGAAAAATCTGTTTATATGAACTAGTCGTTGAAAATGTGATTATTAACATCATGAGAACTAAATAATGTACTTAGGATCATATATATTGCTTCCTTGGTATCATCAGCTTTAGTAATGTATTAATGTGCATTATTCATGAGGGTTTTATTGTTGATTTGCAGTTCTGGTGATTGAACCTAGGGCCTCAAGCATGCTAAACAAGCTTTCCATTACTGAGCCATATCCTCTGCCCCTCTTCTGCTTTTATTTTGAGATAAGGTATCTTTTTTTTTTTCTTTTTTTTTTTTTTTTTGGTCTTTTTGAGAAAAGATCTCCCTGTAGCTCCAGCTGACCTGGAACTCACTATGTAGACCAGTCTGGCCTTTAACTCACAGAGATCGGCCTGCCTCTGCCTCCCAAGTGCTGGGACTACAGGCGTGCGCCACCACAGCCCTATGAAGTTGACTGTGGTTAGAGAGGCGGCAGCTTCAGCTTAAAGACATTAAGTAAAATTTTAAAACACTGCATGGGAGTCTTATTTGTCTTGCTCAGTGTTCTTTCTATTCCTGATGCTTAGAACAGTGGCTGACAAGCACTTAGATATATACTAAATAATTGTTGAATGAAAGAAAGATGCTTGTCCAGGTTATTTAGCTGGTGATAGAACTAAATTGGAACATCTGATTCCATAAACTGTATTGTGGCAACATTGTCCACTCTTCTGTTGTTTTGGTATTTATTTTTGTTATGTGTATAGTACACCTTTTTTTGTTTGTGGTGTCAGTGTCAGATGCCTTCCTCTGTTCCACTTTATTTTTTGAGACAGTGTCTCTCACTGAGCTTGAAGCTCACTGATTGACTAGATAGACTATCCAGTGAGCCCCAAGTATCCTCCTGTCACCACCACACCTATCTTTTATGTGAGTGGTGGGGATCCAAACTCATGTTTGTGCTTGTGTGGCTGGCATTTTTCTGACTGAGCTTTCTCTCCAGCCTTGCTTCCTCTTATTTTTGTAACAGAGGTACTAGAAGCATGTTCTTGAAGGAATTAAGAGATTGTTTTTAGCTTGATAAAGGTCAGTTCATTGCTGGGCATGGTGGCTCATGTACTTGGGAGACTAAAGCAGGAGGATGGAGATAATTTCCAGGCCAGCCTAAGCTACAGTGTGAGACCTAGTCTCAAAAATCTAAAAAATTAACTGAGCATGACGGGTGGTTCATCAGGTAAAGGCAGCTGCTATTAAGCCTGACAACATGAGTTCAGTCCCCAGAACCCAGGTGGTAGAAGGAGAAAACCAACTCCTACAAGTTTTCCTCAGGCCTCTACACATATGCCATCATATGCATGCATTCACACACACGTAAACATAAACATGCATACACACACAAAATAAAATGTCATTTAAAATTTTTTTAGGTTGGAGAGGTAGCTCAGTGGTTAAGAGCAATTGGTACTCATGCAGAGGACCCAAGTTTGGTTCCCAACACTGACATTGGGCAGCTCATAACTACCTATAACTCCAGCTCCAGGGGATCCTATACCCTCTTACTCCCTCTTCAAGCAACTGCATGCACATGCATAGACACATATATATAAATAAATAAGGTAAATCTTTAAAAAATTTTAAATAAATGAATACATGATTTGATTTCTGTCAGATAAAAATTACTGAGGAAGTCACAAGGGTTACTTTATAATTTGTATATCTAAACTGGAATGCACAGAAGGTTGTTGCTTTATAAGGCCAGTATCACAATATCAAGAGTAATGAGTGATTTGTCACAAATTTCATATTTGAGATTGATCTTTTTAGGGGGGTGGAGAAGCTGGGGATCAAACCCAGGGACTCTCTCTCATACTAGGCAAGTGCTCTACCCCTGAGCCTTTAAAAAAAAATTTCCTCTTACATAAGCAAGGCAGTTGGCATTTAGTGACATTTTTAGCAAGAAGAATGTTCAGGCGATAACAATTTAGAGGTCTAGCTACACACAGAAACATCAAGTTCTGTAGTTTGTTTAGCTAGGAAGACATGCAGTATAACAACCCATAAGATTTCACCCAACTTTCCTCCCTACCTCTGGTTCTTTTAAAAACAGTCTTGCTGTATTGTCCCAGTTGGCTGGTACCCCGATGCTTAAACATGCCTTCTACCTCAGCACCCACTTCCTGGTAGGATAATGTTATGATGCTACTGTTCTTGGTTTCACTTAGCATGTTTTTCAAATTAACCATCTAGAATTTAGTGGTCCTTCATTCCTTTTTAAAGCTGAATAAAATAACATTCTGTTATAAATATATACAAAGTTTTGCTTATGGATTCATCTATTATTGGTGTTAAGGTTTCTACTTTTTTGCTAGTATGAATAATACTACTGTAAACATTGATATACAGATATTTAAGTCCCTAGTCTCAGTTCATTTGGTTGTATTCCGCTGCATAAGTTTTGGTGTGATACATATGTATTTTCTTTTTTGAGGCAGGGTCTCCTGTATCCTAGGCTGGTCTCAAACTCATGCTGAGGTTAACCTTGAACTCTTGATATTGAATATTTTTTCTTTAAGTCCATTCCAACTTAATGCTTTTGAATACTTTTGTTATTGTATTCAACATTCTCTAGATATTTATTTTTATGTGTATTTTTATGAGTGTTTTGCATCATTATTTATGTGCATCATATCCCCTGGAACTGGAATTAGCTGCCATGTGAGTACTGGGAACCAAACCTGGGTCCTCTGCAAGAGCAGCCAGTGCTCTCAATTGCTGAGCCATCTCTCTAGCCCACATTGAATTTTATTTACTTAAGTTTTTTTTTATCTTTTTGAGACAGGGTCTCCCTGTAGCCACAGCTGGCCTGCAACTCATTATGTAGACCAGTGTAGCCTAGATCTTCCCCCCAGCCTCTGCTTCCTCTGTGCTGGGATCAAAGGTGTGTGCTGCCATTTCCAGCCCACATTCAGTGTTTTTAATATACTTAAGGTACATTGAAGTATTTTTCTGGAAACAAACAGAAAATTATTTTTAACAGAATCTCATGTCTCAAAATGTTTTTTTTTTCCCTACTTATTTCTTATCTCCTATCTCCTATCTAGTAGAGATCAGTCTTTACATATGTATTATTTTTTTTTAAGAACCAAACAATTATCTTTTAACCAGGTTTGAAATTAAGAAAAAACTAAAAACAGCCAAAAAGAAAGAAAAGAAAGAAAAGAAGAAAAAGCAAGAAGAAGAACAAGAAAAGAAAAAGCTGACCCAGATTCAAGAATCTCAGGTAGGAGATTATCCAAAGAGCACACCTGTTTTGGGTGCATATGTTTATGTAAGAAGTAGGTGTGTAGCAGGGCGTGGTGGTCTGCACCTTTAATCCCAGTACTTGGAGGCAGAGGCAGGTGGATCAGTTGTGCATTCAAGGCCAGCCTGGTCTACATAGTGAGTTCAGGTCAGCTGGGACTACAGGGATACCCTGTCTGAAAATGACAAAAAAAAAAAAAAAGAAGGTGTGCATTAATCAACCTAGGTTAGTTAATGCAAGATTATTTAATGCTGCCTGCATCCTGAAGGTCTCACTAATCTCTAGACATAGCATTTTACCATTGCCTATGCTGGTTAACTCCTTAAGACATCTTGCCTTAAGGTGGGCTTGGTGGCAGCAAGCCTTTAATCCTGGCACTGGGGATCGAGAGGCAGGCGGATCTCTGTGAGTTCAAGGCCAGCCTGATCTACATAGTGGGTTACAGGAGACACTGTCTCAAAAAGACCAAAAAAAAAAAAGACATCTTCCCTTAAATCTAGTTAAACAGGAGTTCACTTGAGTGTGAGCATCCCTGAGGAAAGCTTGGTAAGCTTCCTTTCCCTGATAATCAGGTTGATTATATTTACTGGGGTATGTGTCACTCTGGACTTGGTATAAATATAGTTGTGAAAATTAGTCATCTCTGTGTTTGAAATGGCATATCAATGGATATTAAATCATCATCTAGGGTGTTAAACTTCAGATAATTCTTTAACTTTAGGGCAGGTAAAGTAAGAACTATTTTGACTGCTATGTCCTCTTTGTCCACAAGAGGATGCTCTGTTGTTATAAAGCTTTTTTTTTTTTTTTTTAATGCTTTTTCCTCAAATATAACTTAATTTTTAGATAATGAATTTTTTATCATTATTTTTTAAATTTTTAATAACTACATGATTAGAAGAAGCATTTCACTACAGATTTAACATATTCAGTAACACACTCCAGAGCAAGAGTACATCTCTTTCACAAGTGGGTGCAAGTTTCTAGGTTCACAGTTGAGTTAATACAGTTATACAGTGTTGAACTCAGTATAAGCTCTGTAAGACATAAAATTGAATGCGTTTTTTAACCTTTAAAAAAGATCTCCATTTCATTTTAGAATATATTGTTCCTTGCAGAAAGACTCATTGTTTTTGCTACTAACACTGAGATGTTGGCGCATGCATCTCTAATCTGTATGTATCTGATTATAACTAGTCCTAATCGGTTGCACTTAAATCCTTGGTGCCTGTGTATGTCTATAAAGTCAACGGGTAGATTTCAATGGTAATGTTGTTATAAAGCTTTTAAGTTTGTACAGTCAGTGATTTACATGGACTGAAAGTATTCCTTGTTGGGTATAGAGAATTTGTTTTGTTTTGTTCTTTGTCTTTTTGAGACAGAATCTCCCTATAACCCCAGCTGGCCTGGAACTCACTAAGTAGACCAGGATGGCCTTGAACTCACAGAAATCCACCTGCCTCTGTCTCCCAAGTGCTGGAATTAAAGGCATGCACCACCCCGCCCAGCCCTTAAATTTTTAAAAAATGAATTTATTTTAGGTATGTGAGTGTTTTGCCTTCATATAGGTAAGTAAGTATACCTGGGGTGTTCAGTGCCCAAGGAGACCAGAAGAGGGCGTCATATCCCCTGGAATTGGAATTATGGACATTTGTGAGCCACCATGTGGGTGCTGGGAACTAAACCCAGGTACTCTGGAACTGATCCATTTCTCCAGCCCTGGTATAGAGAATCTTACCAAGAGTTAGTAAATAGACCACCCTTCATGTCTTCCCAGGTAACATCCCACAATAAAGAACGACGTTCCAAACGGGATGAGAAACTAGATAAGAAATCTCAAGCCATGGAGGAGCTGAAAGCAGAAAGAGAAAAACGGAAGAACAGAACAGGTTAGTGGGGAGATGAATACTTACTATTTTTCTTCTTTTTAGCTCTATTCTATGGAAATTCCAAACATATACTAAAAATAGTATAGTAAATAGCATCTATGATCCCACTGCCCAGTCTCTACTGTCAGCTCAGGGTCTTTCTTGTTAAATATGTTCCCTTTTATCATCAGATTATCTTGAAATGAATCCCAGTATCACCATATTTTTTTTATCCATAAGTATTTCAACATGTCTCATAGATTAAAATCCTTGTGTTATTTATTTGTGGATGCTGGGGATGGAACCCAGGGCCCTGTGTATATTAGGCATGCCCTTTCCACTAAAGCTATATTCCCAACTCCAGGACTCATGTGGGTTTTTTGTTTGTTTTGATTTATTTATTTTTTTTAGTTTATGTGTATGAATGCTTTGCATACATGCAGGTATACCAGGTGCATGCAGTGCTCACAGAGGCCAGAAGTGGGCATTGGATCCCCTCGAACTGGATTTATGCATGGTTGTTGGCTGCCATATAGGTGCTTGGAACCTAACCTGTGTCCTGTAAGAGCAGTCAGTCCTCTTAACAGATGAGTCATCTCTAACCCCTGGAGTTTTTTTTTTATTTGTTCTGTCTGTTTTGTCTTGAGCCAGGGCCTCTTGTAGCCCAGGCTGGGGTTATACTCACCATGTAGCTGAGGATGACTTTGAACTCTTGATTCTTCTGCTTCCACTTTCTGAGTACTGGGTGGCGTGTACCACTACACCCAGTCTCATGACTCTAATTTTAAACCTAACTTCTTTTTTCTTTGGTCTTTGAGACAGGATCTCCCTGCAACCCTCGCTGGCCTGGAACTCACTATGTAGACTAGGCTGGCCCCTCTGCCTCCCAGAGTCCTAGGATTTTTTGTTGTTGTTGTTTATTTTTTAGTCTTTTGGGGACAATATCTCTCTGTAGCCCCAGCTGATCTGGAACACTATGTAAACCAGGCTGGCCTTGAACTCACCGAGATCTGCCTGCCTCCCAGCCCTAAACCTAACTTCTATACCAGAATCCCTCTCCCCCTCCAAAAATAGTAGCAGGACTGGAGAGATGGCTGAGTAGTTAAGAGTGCTTGCTATACCATCATGAGGATTGGAGTCGGGGTTCTAGACCCACATAATAAGCTGGATTGCCTATATCTCTAGCTCCTAGAAATCCAACACCCTATTCTGACCTCTACATGTACATGGGCATACACATACCCCACCCCTACATAGACACATGTGCATATACTCACAGGCAATATGGACAAATGCACAAAAATAAATCTTTAAAACCAAAGTAGTAGCACAGAATTCCTCCTGCCTCTGCCTCCCAAGTGCTGGGATTAAAGGTGTGTGCCACCATGCCCGGCTTAAATTAGCATTTTAAATGACTTATGTACACATTGTGATTTGTTGGTATAGTCTGTAAGTCACTTACTCTGTACATTTTCTTCTGTTTCCTCTTTGGAGCTGTGCGTGCATGTGCATGTGTGTGCGTGCGTGCGTGCGTGCGTGCGTGTGTGTGTGTGTGTGTGTGTGTGTGTGTGTGTGTAGACCACAGGACTTCAGGCTTCTGGCTTCATCACACTCTGCCCCCATTCCCTTGAGACAGGGTTTCTTCTTGAACCCAAAGAGTGCCACTTTACCCAACTGACTGCCAAGTGGAATCTCTAAATCTACCTGTCTCCACCCTCTGACTCTGGGCTTCTAGGAGCACACAGCCAGCCATGCTCAGATTTTATACTAGGTGTCAGGTCCCTATGCTTCTGGGCAAGCACTCCTACCAACTGAGCCATCTCTGTAGCCCTCTTTACAGCTTATTTGCTGAAGAAACCAGCTTGTATTAGAGTTTTTTACGAGTGCTGACATCTTCCCATGGGTAGTATTGGATGGGTTCCTCTAGTCCCTTGAATTTCCTATAAATTGGTATTAATTGGTAGCCAGAAAAACTGGTCAAACTTAGGTTTTATTTTTTATTGTATTTGGGGAGGGACTGAATTTTTTTGTTTTGTTTTGTTTTAAGGTGGTAGTATATATTTCCTAACAGAGAAAATACATGATATCTGGTTGTGTCTCGTTTTGTGATGTAATCAGTTCTATCCCTTAGATTTTTTTTTTTTAGCACAGTAATGTAAAGTGACAAAGTACCTCCCTATTCCTGTTCATGTCCTTGCAGCTCAGCTGGGGGATTGCCTGGTAGTGAGATTGTCCCACAAGAAAGCTAATTCTGTTCTGCCTGTCTTTCTTCCTCCTTGGACCAGGGTACATTCTTACCACGACAGCAGAACTGTCAAAGGGAAAAGCAAATACACACAGTGCCTCTTAATGCCCAGATCTAGAATTTGTATGGTGTTATCATGGAGCTGATCCTCCTTTCCTTTGATTAGTTGGGCTTTTTGTTTTGTTTTTGTATTTGTTTTTCAGACAGCCTCCTATAGCCCAGGCCAAAGATGGCCAGTGATAATTTAGTGTTTTGTTTTGGTTTTTATTTTTTATATTCTTATTTTATGTGTCTGAATGTTTTGCCTGCATGTAAGTGGACCCATGTTGTGCAATGCCTGTAGAGGCCAGAAGAGAGTGATAGATTACTCAGAACTGGAATTACAGACTATTATTATCTGCCATGTCAATGCTAGGAACCGAACCCAAGTCCTCTGCAAGAGCAGTAAGTGCATGCTCTTAACCACTGAGCCATCTCTCCAGCCCCTGAATGTGTCTATTTTTAATATCCCTGTGAACTTATCCATATTTTATTTCAATCTGTTGCAGCTATTATTCTTCATAATCAATTTGTCAACCATTTATATTCCCTTTTACACAAGACCCCAATAGTCTCCTCTCCTCTCTCTTCTCTTTCCATCCTTTCCCTTTCTCTTTCCTTTCTCCCCTCCCACCCTACCCCCAATCAGGATTGGACTAGGGCTTTATACTTGTTAGGCAAACAGGTGCTCCATCACTGACCACAGCTCAGGCACATAGTCTTACATAGTCTTTGGGCTATCTGTTGCTGGGAATGAAACCCAGGACTTGAGATATGCTAACCGTGCATTCTGATACTGAGCCATATTCTTTATTTTTATGTGTGCGCGTGTATTGCCTGCATGTAGGTAAGTGCACCCATGTCATGCCATGCCCGCAGAGGTCAGAAGAGGCTGTTGGATCCCCTGGGACTGGGGTTATGGACAGTTGTTAGCTGCCATGTGGGTGCTAGGATTTGAACCCGGGTCTTCTGCAAGAACAACCAGTGTTCTTAACCACAGAGCAGCCATCTCTGCAGTCCTGAGCCATATTCTTAGCATGCACCTCCTCGTCCAGTCTTTATAGCTTTCTTTTTTTTTTTTTTTTTGAGACAGGGTTTCCCTGTAGTCCCAGGTGTCCTGGAACCCACTATGTAGACTAGGCTGGCCTTGAACTCAGAGATCTGCCTGCCTCTGCCTCCCGAGTGCTGGGATTGAAGGCGTGCGCCACCACACCCGGCTACTTTTTAGATTTGGAATTAGCCATTTCTCTAAGGACCCCATTTGATGAGACTAGTCTAAGCAGAAGAGCATTCTTCCTTCTACCGAGTTAGCCTTTTTAGTGTACAGAGAAGACTTTTTTTCCCCCTTTTTTTATTAAGTAGTTTTTATACACATGAGTGTTTTGCCTGCATGTATGTAAGTGTGCCACATGCATGCCTGTAGGAGTCAGAAGAGGGCATTGGATACCCTGGAATTGGAGTTCCAGACAATTAACTACCATATCGGTGCTGGGAACTGAACCTGGGTCTGCTGGCAGCCAAAGCTCTGTGTGTGTGTGTGTGTGTGTGTGTGTGTGTGTGTGTGTTGGGGTAGGGGTGATACTGCAGCAGTCAGTGCCCTTAATAGTTGAGCCACTTCTCCAGTCCCTAGAATTCTTTTTTCAGAGGCTAACATTTATAATGGAGTTAGATGTGATAGCAACATGCCTGTCATTCCAACTATTTGGAAAACTGAGGCAGGATTATAACTTGCTCCTGGGAGTTTGAAACCATTCTAGGTAACATAGCAAGACCCCATCTTTTTTTAAAATTTTATTCATTGTTCACTTTTGTTTTCTTTATCACTTTTTAAAAAATTTTATTTATTTTTGGTATTTTTGAGATAGGATCTCCCTGTAGCCCCAGCTATCCTGGAACTCACTATGTAGACCAGGCTGGCCTTGAACTTACAGAGATCCGCCTGCCTCTGCCTCCTGAGTGCTGGGATTAAAGGCGTGCGCTACCACGCCCAGCCAAGTATTTATGATTTTTTATGTGTGGGAATGTATTGCCTGCATGTATGTAAGTGCACCCATGTCATGCAGTGTCCATGGAGGTCAGAAGAGGGCATTGGATCGCCTGGAACTGGAGTTACAGACAGCTAGGTACCATGTTGGTGCTGGGACTTGAACTAGGGTCCTCTGCTTTTTTTTTTTTTTTTTTTTTTTTTTTTTGGTGGTAGGGTCTCCCTATAGCCCCAGCTGACCTGGAAGTCATATGTAGACCAGAATCTCTTGTTCGGGATCTCTTCAATTTACAGAGATCCATCTGCCTCTGCCTTCCAAGTGCTGGGACTACAGGTATGCACCACCACACCTGGTCTCCATCTTTAAAAAAAAAAATAATTATCATGACCCTCATACTCATAACACCCCCCAATTTTCTTTGTTATTTTTCTTTTCGTTTTGAGACAGGTCTCCCTGTAACCCCAGCTGGCCTGGAACTCAGAGATCTGATTCTGCCTCCCAAGTGTTGAGATTAAAGGCATGTGCCACCATGCCCTGCCAGTCTTGGAACTGTTTTCATTTCCTGGGTGGTGGGACTACAGACATGTAGTTAATGTGGTACTGGGGGTTTGTACCCAGGGCTTTGTGCATGCTAGGCAAGCACTCTACCAACTAAGCTACATCATTTGGCTTTTATAACAACTTTATTGAAATACTCATGTAAATACTCGTGTAAAGTTTACAGTGCAAATAGCTTTTAGTGTGTATTCACAGTATTCTTCAGCATTCATAGGACAGCACAGTAAAACTTAGTGATTTTTATATATTTAATTACCCATAAAAGAAACCCACAAACCCTTAATTCCTCAGCTTGAGGCAACCACCTTTCTGCTGTTCCCATAGATTTGCCTATTCTGAACATCTCATATAAATGAAATCATACATGTGCAGTCTTTTAATATATTTTTATGTTTTTAAATTATTTTTATTTATTGTATGTATATAAGTATATTGCTGGTACGTATGTTAGTGCACCGTGTCGTGCAGTGACTTGAAGGTCAGAAGAGGACATCAGATTCCCCCAGAACTGGAGTTAAGGACTGTTCATAGCCTTCATGTGGGTGCTGGGAATCGAGCCTGGGTCCTCTGCAAGAGCTCTTAACCGCTGAGCCATCTCTCCAGCCCCCATGTCTAGTCTTTTGTGCCTGGCTTCTTTCCCTTGACATGATGTTTGATGTTTTTACAGTTCATCCACATCCATGCTGGAGTATGTATCAGTATTCTCTTTGAGACAAGGTCTCATTCTGTATGTAACCCAGCCTGGTCTTCAACTGTTAGTACTCCTACTGCCTCAGCCTCCTGAATGCTGGGATTACAAGCATGAGCTTCCAGGCCTGGTTCCATTTACTACTTGGTGGACAGTTAGGTTGTTTCCACTTCTTGGATGTTATGAATAATGCTACAATGGGTACTTGTGTATAAGGATTGGGGCTTGGGGTGGTGTTTTTTTTTTGGTTTGTTATCTTTTGATATGGTACCTGCTATTTGAACCTAGAGCCTTGCACATACTAGGCAAGTGCTTTGCTGCCTGGTTTCCCCAGGCCTTTTTTATTCTACTTTTTTTTTTTTTTTTTTTTTTTTTTTTTTTTTAAATCCTTTTTTTTTTTTTTTTTTTTGTCTTGTTTTTGAATTAAAGTCCTTTTTTTTTTTTAATTTTTATTTTATGTGTATGCATGTATTGCCTGCATGTAGGTAAGCACACCCATGTTGTGCAGTGCCTGTGGAGGTCAGAAGAAGCTGTCAAATCCCCTGGGACTGGAGTTCTGGACAGTTAGCTGCCATGTGTGTGCTGGGATTCAAACCCAGGTCTTCTGCAAGAACAACCAGTGTTCTTAACAGCGGAGCCATCTCTCCAGCCCCTAAAGTCCTTTTTTAAAAACATTTTGGAGCTGGGCATGGTGGCACACACCTTTAATCCCAGCACTTGGGAAGTAGAGACAGGCATATCTCTGTGAGTTCAAGGCCAGTCTGGTCTACATAGCAAGTTCCAGGACAGCTGGGACTACAGGGAGACCCTGTCTCAAAAAGGCAAAAAACAAAGAAGACAGAAAAAAAAAAAAAAACGAAAAAAAAACAACTTATTTTTAGTGGGGGAACACCTGTGTAGAGATGAGAAGACAACTTGGGGGAGTCAGTTTTCTCCTCACCATGTGGACCCCAGGGATCAAACTCAGGTTATCAGGGTTGGAGACAAGTGCCTTACGTGGTTGATGTATTTTTGTTTTGCACTTACTTAATGACTAGTGATGTTGAGGATTTGTTGGCCATTTGTATGTTTTCTTAGGAGAAACAATATTTCCAACTCCTTTGCTTCTTTGTAGTCAGGTTGCTTTTTTTCTTTTAATAGTCTGAATATTAATATCTAGAGTTTTATAGTTTAGTTCTTACATTTATCTTCAGTTAATTTTTTAAAAAACATTTTATGCCGGGTGTGGTGGCACATACCTTTAATGCCAGGACTCAGGAGGCAGAGGCAGGCAGATCTCTGTGAGATCAAGGCCTGCCTCGTCTACATAGCGGGTTCCAGGTCAGCTGGGGGTACGGGGAGACCCTGTCTCAAAAATGCCAAAAGAAAAAATTTATTATTTTTATTCTATGTGTATGAGTATATTGCTTGCATATAGGTAGGTTCACCCATACCGTGCAATGCCAGGCTTCCCAACACCCTTCATTGAAAACATATCTGCCCATTGATTATCTTGGCACCTTTTTTTTAAAAAAAATAATTTTATCTGTATTAAGTATTTTGCCTGCATGTATTTAAATACACCTATGTTGTACAGTGCCCACAGAGGCTAGAAGAGGGTGTCAGATCTGGAACTGGAGTTGTTAACTGGTTGTTAGCTGCCATGTGGGTACTGGGAACTAAACCAGGATCATCTGCAAGAGCAGCAAGTGCTCTTACTGCTGAGCCAGCTCACCATGCCCCTTGGCAGCTCTTTTTCAAAAATCAGTTAGTCAGCTGGGGCTACAGGGAGACCCTGCCTCAAAAAGACCCGAAAAAGGCAGCTCAGCTCAGTGTTTACGAGTGCTCTTCTAGAGGACCCTGGTTTGATACCCAGCACCCATATCTTGGCTCTGTTGCCCTCTTCTGGCTTTCACTTGTACTAAACACATATAAGTCAAGAAACACTTCCCACAAATAAATATATCATTTTTAATAAATGGGTTGATCGCCAGATGTGGTGGCTCAAGCCTTTAATCTTCACTCAGGAAGCAGTCAGGCAGATTTCTGTGAGATGGAGGCCAGCCTGGTCTCCATAGTGAGTTCAGGCCTGCTGGGGCTTCAGGGAGACTCTTCTCACAATAAGACCAAAAAAAAAAACCAATCAGTTGATCAGCTAATCATGGTAGTACATGCCTATAATCCTAGCATTTGGGAGGTAGAGATAGGAAGATCAGGCGTTCAAGGTCATTCTTGGCTATATAGCAAGTTTGAGGCCAGCTTGGGCTATATAATACCTTGTCTCAATATAACAAGAAAGTCAGGTGTGGTGACATACAGCTTTAATCCTAGCACTCAGGAGGCAGAGGCAGGCAGATCTCTGTGAGTTCAAAACCAGCCTGGTCTACATAGTGAGTTCCAGGACAATTGGGGCTACAGGAAGACCCTATCTCAAATAAAAAGAACAAAAAAATTTGTTAATTTGTATGAATATTTTGTATGTATGTATGTAAGTGTACCATATGCATGCCTGGTACCCATGGAAGCCAAAAGACGTGGGATTTCTCCACCTCCACCAACAACTGGAGTTACAAACAGTTGTAAGCTGCCATGTTTGTGCTGTGAACAAACCAAGGTCTTCTGCAGAAGCATCAAATGCTGTTAACCACTGAGTCATCTCTCTAGCCCTCCACTTTGTTGTTTGAGACAAGGTCTCTCACTGAACCTAGACTGATCTAGAGATCTACCTATCTCTGCCTCCCCAACACTGGAATGCAGGCATGTGCCACCTCATCCATTTTTTTATGAGGGGGCTAGGACTCTGAACTCAACTCGGGTCTTTGTGCTGTTTAGCGAGCATTTACTTTACCAGCTAAACCACAACCTTCCTCTGGTTTTTTTGTTTGTTTGTTTTTTTTTTTTTTTGTCTTTTTGAGACAGGGTCTCCTTGTAGCCCCAGCTGTCCTGGAACTCACTATGTAGACCGGGCAGGCCTCAAACTCACAAAGATCCGCTGCCTCTGCCTCTACCTACCAAGTGCTGGGATTAAAGGCTTGTGCCACCAAGCCTTTAATCCCAACCTGGCTGTTGTTTTTTTAAAGCAGGGTTTCCATGTAGCCCCAAATGGCCCGGTAATGTGTATCTCATGGGGATCCACCTGCTTCTGCTTCTTGAGTGCTGGGATTAAATTGGTGTGCTACCATACCCAGCTCTGACTGGTTTTTAAGTCAGTCATTACATTCCTTTCTATGTGATTATGTATGTCATCAAATGAATACTTTGCTTTATTTTGCTTTTGATGTTCAGAAATTACCTTATTTGTTTTAAAAGTAATAAAAAATAAAATCTGTGGCTAGAGAGATGGTTTAGTGGTTGAGAGCATTGCTGCCCTTTCAAAGAGCACCTAGTTTCAGTTCCCAGCACCCACATGGTGTATCACAACTTTCTGTAACTCCAGTTCTGAGAGATCCAGTGCCCTCTTCTGGCTTATGCAATATGCAATACACATACATACATGTAGGCAATGTATTCATACACATAAAAACAAAATTAAGTACATAAAAAATAAAAATGAAGTCCATGGTTCTAAAATCAAATCCACTGAAAAAAGTTGGTAGAGAGAGAGGAAAAAACAAACACAAACTCAGTTTTTTACAACAGTCAACACAAGATTTCTGTGACCCTTCAGTAAGCGTAGGAATTTCTTCCACTGATTTGACACCAGACCCCAAGTAAGTTTCCTGTAATTCACTTCTGAGCTGACACTGTCCACCCAAAAGGTTCAGCTGTCCCATGAATGTCTAGGTTCTTTTACCTGTGCATGTGACCAGTGATGGGCTTAGTCATGCTTCTCTCTGAATTCAGTCAGTTTACTACAGAACTGCACAGGACTCAGGAGAATACTTATGTTTATTTTTTTGTTTTTGTTATGAGACAGAGTCTTATGTAGCCCAGGCTGGCCTGAAACTCTCTATGTAGCCATAGTTGAACATGAATTTCTGATATTCCTGTCTCCGCCTCCTGAGTGCTAGGCTTATAGGCATGCATCACCATGCCTGGTTCAGGTCATCGGTTTATTTTAAAGCCTGTTTATTACAAGGGATATAGCTAAAAGCATTCATAAAACATTTGGTAAGGGAATTTCTATACCTTTCTAGACAAGCCACTCTCCAGGCTCCTCCACAGGTTCAACCATGCAGAAGCTTTACATGTCCTGTTCTCTTGGGGTTTTTGGAGGCTTCATTACACAGGCATGATTGATCACATCATTGGCCATTGGTAATTTGCTTAACTTTTAGCTGCTCTCTCCTCCCTAGAGAATCTGAGTCTCAGGCTTCTAATGCTGCCTTGGTCTTTCTAGGGATCAGCCCCTGTCCTGAAGCTACCTTTGGGCTTCCAGCCACCAGTCAACTCATTAGCATACAAAAAGACAGTATCACTTTGAAGATTCCATGGATTTTAGGAGTTGTGTGCCAGGAAAGGGGATGAAGATGTATTTCATAATATCATACAAGGTATATTCAGAGAAGTTTAGCTTCTCTATCCTTCTATTTGATGCCTTGCCTCTTCCCATAACGGGCAGTCACTTAAACATTTCATATATATTTGTGTATATATATATATATACACATATATATAGGCGTGTGGATGTCAGTCAGTTGGTAGAGCATTTACCTAGCATGCAAAAAGCCCTGGGTTTGATCCCTAGCACTGCATAGACCAGACATGGTTGCACATGCCTCTAATCCCAGTGTTTGGAGTCGGGGGGAGGGGGGATCGAGGCAGAAGCATCACAAGTTCAAGATCTGCTACATAGCAGGTTTAAGACCAGTCCTAGATACATGAGAACCCATTTCATATTCTCTCTTGCGTGCGCTTTCTTTTTCCTTTTTGGTCTTTTTTAGACAGGGTTTCCCTGTAGCCCTAGCTGGCCTGGAACTCTCTGTGATCTCTAGTTCAATACCAGGCTGGCCTTGAACTCACAGAGATCCGCCTGCCTCTACCACCCAAGTGCTGGGATTAAAGGCATGCACCACCATGCTCTGCCCTTCTCTCTCTTTTTTTAAAACATGAGGACAGATTGACTTGCTGTCTTCCATCATTGGTAGCATGCTATGCACACTTTTCCTGTTTTTAATTTTCTCATTTAGCTATGTATTCTGGTGGTTATTCCTGCTTTTGGGTTTGGTTTTTGCTTTTTGTTTTGCTTTGTTTTTAAAGTACTAGAGAAGGAACTCTCCTACATGTTAGCAAGCACTCTACCATTAAGCTGTATGCCCAACCCAGCTATTATTATTATTGTTGTTGTTGTTGTTTGTAGGTGTATGTGTTTACTGAAACACACATGAGTATATGTCACAGTACACATACGAAATTCAGAAGACAATTTTTTTTTGTTGTTGTTGTTTTTGAGACAGGGTCTCCCTGTAGCCCCAGCTGTCCTGGAACTCACTATGTAGACCAAGCTTGCCTTGAACTCACAGAGATCCACCTGCCTCTGCCTCCCAACTGCTGGGATTAAAGGAGTGCGTCACCATGCCTGGCTCAGAAGACAACTTTTGAGAGTTGTTCTTCTCCTTCCACCATGTGTGTTCTAGGGATCCAACTCAAGTTGTCAGTCTTGGAAGCAAATTCCTTTACCCTTTGAGCCATTGCACCAGCACCTCTACCTTTTTTTTTTTTTTTTTTAAAGACAGGGTTTCTGGGGGCTGGAGAGATGGCTCAGCGGTTAAGATCATTGGCTGTTCTTGCGGAAGACCTGGGTTTGAATCCCAGCCACCCACATGGCAGCTAACAACTGTCAGTAACTCCAGTTCCAGGGGATCCGATGGCCTCTTCTTTCCTCCACAGGCATTGCACAACACGGGTGCACTTACCTACATGAAGGCAATACTTTCATGCACACATAAAATAAAAATAATAAATAAAATATTAAAAAATAATAATAAAGACAGGGTTTTCCTATAGCCCCAGCTAGCCTAGACTCACTATGTAGGCCAGGCTGGCCTCGATGTTACAGAGATCCACCTGTTTCTGCCTCCCCAGTGTTGGGATTAAAGGCATGGGCCACCATGCCCAGCTTTTTTTCACCCCTTTTTGCTAAGTTACTGGCACTGTCTTTGAATTCACAGTCCGCCTCCTTTAGCTTTCTAAGTAGCTGAAGTTACAGGCAAGCAACACTGTACCAAGCACTACTTCATTTTTGTATAGAGCTGCTGGAAGACTTAGTAACATTTATAAATTAAATTTCTTTGGGGAGGAGGGTTCTTTTTTTGTTTTTTGTTTTGAGATAGAGTTTCCCTGTAATCCCAGCTGGCCTGGAACTCACAGAGATTCCCCTGCCTCTGCCTCCCAAGCGCTGAGATTAAAGGTGCACGCCACCACCCCTAGCCTGTAAATTAAATTTCACTGGAGGCTAAAAATATAACTTAGGATTCGCAAGGCCCTGTGTTTAGTTCCCAGCACTGAAAGAAAAAACTTGATTAGAATAAAGCAGCACATGTGTGTTTGCATGTTCGAGAGTGCTGTCATGCTGCAGCAGCTGAGCTGAGTAGTTGAGACAATGCATTGAGCTATAAGCCTGTAGTGCTTACCATTTGGCCCTTTAAAAATCACCTTTCGGGGACGGGTGTGGTGGTGCACACCTTTAATCCCAGCACTCGGGAGGCAGAGGCAGGCGTATCTTTGTGAGCTTGAGTCCAGCCTGGTCTACATAGTGAGTTCTAGGACAGCTAGGGCTACAAGGAGACCCTGTCTCAAAAAAGATAAAAAAATAAAAATCACCTGTATGCCGGGCGTGGTGGTGCACGCCTTTAATCCTAGCCCTTGGGAGGCAGAGGCAGGTGGATCTTTGTGAATTCGAGGACAGCCAGGGCTACAGGGAGACCCTGTCTCAAAAAGACAAAAAAAAAACCCAAAAATCACCTTCTAGGGACTGATGACTCACCGTTTAAGAGCACAGGCTGCTCTTGCAGAGGACCTGGGGGATCATTCCCAACACATGGTGGCTAACAACAGTCCATAATGCTAGTTCTAGGGGACCCCGTGCCTTCTAACCCCAGACAGCTCCTGCACACCCGTGGCACACGTACGTATTCTCAGGCATACACATGCACAATAAGTAAATAATTAAGCAAAATTAAAGGTTTTAACTACCATGTGATGCTGGTAACCGAACCCAGGTCCTCTGCAAGAGCAGCTAATGCTCTTAATTACTGAGCTATTTTTCCAGCCCATAACTCTTTGTTTTTTCTTTTTTAAGTTTTCAGTTTTCTTAAAAATCGGGCTAGAGAGATGGCTCAACAGTTAAGAGTACTAGCTAAGCTGCTCTTGCAGAGGACCTGGATTTGGTTCCCAGCACCCACATGGCAACTAACAACCTTAACTCCAGTTCCAGGGGACCTGATGCCCACTTCTGGCCTCTGCAGGCATTGCATGCACATAGTACACTGATAAACAATGTTTTGAAATCACTCATTACTCAGAAGGTACTATTGAACCTTCTTCCTTTTTGTTTTTTGGCCCTTCCTTTTTTCACAGCTGCATGATAGTATACTAGGTGGTTGCAACATGGGTGATTGAGCCACACTCCCAATTGTGGACACTTAGGTTGCTTTCAGTTGTCTGCCATTACAAGTAGTATTGCAAATTTGGGCTGGGGAGATGGCTCAGAGGTTAAGAGCAAGTCCCAGCACCCAACAAAAAAATTTTTAATTAAAAAACAAAAATAGCCAGGCGTGGTGACACACGCCTTTAATCCCAGCACTCGGGAGGCAAATACAATTGGATCTCTGTGAGTTCAAGGCCAGCCTGGTCTACATAGTGAGTTCTAGGAGAGCTGCAGCTACAGGGAGAACCTGTCTCAAAAAGACCAAAAAAATAAATAAAAAACATAAATAGTATTGTAAATTCAAAATGAAGTTCAAGGCTAACCTGAATTACATACTAAGACTGTCTCAAAAACCAAAATCATCTAAACTGAAGATAATTAGGAGTTTTTCCCATTCCTTTTTTGCGGGGGGACAGGGTCTCCCTGTAAGCTCAGCTGACCTGGAACTTGCTATGTAGACCAGGCTGGCCTCGATCTCACAGAGATCTGCCTGCCTCTGCCTCCCAAGTGCTGGGATTAAAGGCTTGTGCCATCATGGCCAGTTGAGTTTTTCCCATTCTTTCCCTTCCATCATCAAGCATTCGAGGACAATAAAAGAAGGCATTTGCTGCCAAACCTGACAACCTGAGTTCAGTCCTCAGAACCCACCTGGTGGGAGGGTAGAGCCAACTTCTGCAAGTTGTCCTCTGATCTCTATATGCATGCTGTGTTGTGATATGTCCATGCACACATATACACAAACAGAAAATAAATAAGTAAATAGGATTTTAAAAGTTTAAGAGACAAGGTCTAGGGCTAGAGAGATGGCTGAGCTGCTCTTGGCAGAGCAGTGGGTTTATTTCCTGCCACCTTCGTGGCACCTAACAGCTGTCCATAACTCTAGTTCCAGGGGACCCAACACCTTCTGACCTCTGTGGGCATTGAACACACATCGTGTACTTAACATACATGCACACAAAACACTTCATATACATCATAAATACAAATAAAATATTTTTATAAAAAGAGAACAAAGGCAGGGGATGTAGCTCAGTGTAAGGCACTTGTTTAGCATGTATGAGGCCCTGGGTTCAATCCTGAATATTTAGGGAGAAGGAAAAAGACAATTGTTAGTGTGATTGGTAACCATTTCTGCCCAGTTCTTAGCAACATTCCAACCATTTTTTGGTCTATGAAGCCTGATACTTGGTGCCTGAATGGTTTCAGCTGTGGTTTACCACAGGCTGGCCCAGGTTATCACAGAGGATAGACTGTCTACTTGAATTCTCTTCTGCGTTCTAGTTCTCTTCTCCATTTCTTGTTTGTTGAGGGTACATAGGTAAATGTTTCCACTTTCTTTCTAGCTGAGCTCCTTGCCAAAAAACAGCCATTGAAAACCAGTGAGGTTTACTCTGATGATGAGGAGGAGGAAGAGGATGACAAATCCAGTGAAAAGTCAGACCGTTCATCCCGAACTTCATCATCTGATGAAGAAGAGGAGTAAGTTGTCTCCATTTTGATTTCATAGGAAGGATAGGTGGGTTTTTTGCAGAGAAGCTTACTGTAGTTTCCAGTACTGCCCTGTTTGGCCCATGATCTTTGACTTGATTCCAAATCCTGAGCTACTAAACAGAATTGTACAGCATGTTCTTATCTTGTGCCTCTGACTTCTGTCTGCATCCTCTGGACATTTTCCCTGTGCCTGACAGGTAGGAACTGACTTCATGTTACCTCAGAAGTTATGGCCACAAGTTTTCTCATCTGAGATGGAACCTTAGTCAAGACAGTTTATACTGCTAGTTAGGGACACGATTCTCCTACAATTCTTATCTGGTTCTTTTATTTCTCCTACTAAGGTAATCACATGCTCCTTGGGTAAGTTTTGAGAATTTGGTATTATTGATCTGCCCTCTGTTTTTATGGTGAATGCTTCCTACTGCTCTTTTGTTTCTCATAGGAAAGAAGAGATTCCTCCAAAATCACAACCAGTCTCCTTACCTGAAGAATTGAATCGGGTTCGATTATCACGGCATAAGCTTGAACGCTGGTGTCACATGCCCTTTTTTGCTAAAACTGTCACAGGATGTTTTGTGCGGATTGGCATCGGAAACCACAATAGCAAACCAGTTTACCGGGTTGGTATTACTTTCCTTGGACAATTCTCCATATTTCAAATATAATGATTCTCTACTGGGAGTGGGAACTACTGAATAAATCTGTTACTCCTCTGCCACCACTTGACTATTAGTTAGCTTTCCTTACAAGAAGAAAAAGTTAGCTGAGCTTAGTAGCCCATGCCTGTAATTCTAGTGCTTGGGAGGCTGGCAGGAGGATTGCTGTGAGTTTGAAGACAGCCTGAGCTACAAAGCATGATCCTATCTGAAAAATAAACCAAAAACAGGTGTGGTGTCATCCCAGCTCTAGAGAGGCAGAAGCAGGAGAACTGCCACAAGGATAGTAAGTTCCAGGCCAACTAGTGCCCACCTCCCAATAGCCATGAGTGGTGGCACAGACTTTTAATCCCAAAACTTGGGGGACAGGCTGATCTCTGGGAGGTTTAAGGACAGCCTCATCTACATATTGAGTTCCAAGACAGCCAGGGTTACATAGTGAAACCTTGTCTCAAAACAAGAAAAGCCTCCCAGTAGTTTGTACTAAGTCTCAGTAGTATCAAACTGAAGACTTGGACTTTAACACATGTGTCTTTGGGGCACATTTATGAGCCAGTCTAACAGAAGAGAAATTAGACTCCATCTGAGAGGTTCATGCATTACTGAAAGAAAATCTAAAGAAAATCTGTAGTGACCAGGGGTCATTCATAACCTACTGAGAAAGAGTACTTAGAGCTCCAGGAACTGGAGGGTTTGAATTTAGAATCATATCAATCCCTTTACAGTATGAAGGGAAGACATTTATGATGTATTTGTTCAGTTATATGACAGAGATTTGTTCGTTTGAGAAATGAATGAAATTTTTGCATGTATAAAAATTTTTCATGTTATATACTAAGTCACCTCTAGACCTAGGGAAGTTAAGAGAAAAAAAGTGACCCATGTATATCCTGATTAGTATGTCTGTTCCAGCACTGCTTCGATGGTTTGGATGCTAGAACATAGCTGTTTGATTTTTCTTTTCTTCTTTTATTTGTTTTATTATTTTTATTTTATGTGTATGAATGTATTATCTGTAAGTACACCTGTGTCATGCAGTGCCACTGAGGTCAGAAGAGGGCATCGGATCCCTGGAACTAGACTTAACAGTTAGTCGTTAGTTATCTTGTGGATGCTGGGAATTGAACCCCAGTCCCCTAAACCACTGAGCCGTCTCTCCAGCCCCTTGTCTGGTTTTAATGTATTTATCTCTGCTTATGTGAGAACTAGCAGACACAAAACTGACTTCTGTGGTCTTCTCATTTGATTTATAGAAATTGGTCTGTAAGCCAGACATGGCAGTACATGCCAGTAGTACCAACTTCCAGAGGCTAAAGCAGAAGAATTGTGATTTGAGGCCAGCTTGGGCTACCTAATGAGCTCACGGTCAGCCTGAACTGCATTCAAAATTGCATCTCGATAAAATAACAGCAAAAAAGAAATTGACATCAAGAGCTAGGATCTTGGGCTGGAGATGGCTCAGTGGGTAAAGTGCTTCTGTATAAGCATGGGTTCCTGAGTTCAGCACCCATGTAAAAGCTGGACAAGGCAGTATGCACATGTGACCTCTGTGCTGGGGTGCTCACTGGCCTGTCAGTCTAGCTGAACTAGCAAGTTTTAAGTTCAGCAAGAGATCCTATCTCAAAAAATAAGGTGGATGCCAGGCTTGGTGGCACATACCTTTAATTCCAGCACTTGGGAGACCGAGGCAGGTGGATCTCTGTGAGTTCAAGGCCAGCTCGACCTACATAGTGGGTTCCAGGCCAGTTGGGGCTACAGGGAGACCCTGTCTCAAAAAAAGGAAAAAAAAAAGAAAAAAAAAGGTGGAGAGCAACAGAAGAAGACACCTGATGTTAATCTCTGACCTCCACATGTACACAGACACACAGGAAAGTATACCCCTAGATATATGCTTACACACACAAATCATTTTTCAACTTTTTAAAACTTTAAAACTTTCATTTATTACTGTGTGTATGTGTGTAAGAAGTGTATGTATAGACACATGCCACAGCATGTGTAGAAGCCAGAGGACAACTTTGTACAGGCAGTTCTCTCCTTCCATGTTTATGTGGGTTTTGGGATCAGTCTTAAGTTAACAGGCTTACATTATCAGTCAGCTACTACTTCGCCTGCTGAGCCATCTCACCAGCCCTGCTTAATTACTGTTTTTATTTATTACTGTTGTGAGTGCCATGGTGCATGTGTGGGGGTTTAGAGGACAACTTTGGAAAGTCAGTTCTTTCCTTGAGGTAGCGTCTTTTATTCCTACTGCTCTGTGTACTTTAGGAGGGTACCTGGTCTGTGAGCGTCTGGGTCATTCTGCTTGCCATGCTAGTTCTGGAATCACATATGTGCACTATCATATCTGGCTTTTATGTGGGTTCTAGAGCTCGAACTTCAGGTCTTCACACTTTTATGGCTAGCTCTTTGTCCTATTGAACCATCTCCCTAGCCCAAACTTTTCTTTAAAAAAATTATAAGGGGGCTGGAGCGATGACTCAGTGGTTAAGAGCACTGGCTGCTCTTGCTGAGGACCTGAGTTCTATTACTAGTACCCACATGGTGGCCAAGAACCATCCTTAGCTCCAGTTCTAGGGGATCCAGCATCCTCTTCTGATCTCTGTGGGCATTGCATGACATGGGTGCACTCACATACATGCAGGCAGTACACTCGTTCACATAAAATAAAAATAATTAAAAAAATTTTTGTTTTAAATAATAAGAGCCAGGTATAGTGTGCTAGAAGCCTGAAGTCCCAGGTGCTTGGGAAATTGAGCTAGGAGGATCACTTGTGTCTAGAAGTTGAAGACCAGCCTGGCCAACACAGTGAAATCCTTGCATTTAAAGGGGAGGAGAGCAGGGTGTTAGTGGTATGGCTCAGTGAATAAGGGAGATTGCCATTAGGCCAGACCACCTGAGTTCGATCCCCAGAGCTCACATGGTAGAAGGAGAGAATTGACGTGCGCCACCATGCCTGACATATAAATGTAATTTTTAAAAGGGGGGTAAATAAGATGATTCAGTAGGTAAAGGCACTTGGTACCAAGCCTGATAAACCGGAGTTTGATCCTCAGAACTAGCATAAAAGAAGAAAACTGATAACAAAATGTCTTCTGTCTGTATTTACATGCTATGGCACATGAGTGTCCACATATGCACAGAAACACAAGATAAGTTAATAAGTGTTTAGCAGAAAATAAGATTGGGGTGCTGGGGATGTAGCTCAGTGATAGAGTACTTACCTTTCATGTTTAGTCTGAAAGAACTGAAGTTGGGGGGCTGGAGAGATGGCTCAGTGGTTAAGAACACTGGCTGTTCTTGCAGAAGACCCGGGTTTGAATCCCAGCACCCACATGGCAGCTAACAACTGTCAGTAACTCCAGTTCCAGGGGATCCGACAGCTTCTCCTGTCCTCCGCGGGCATTTGCACGGCACAGGTACTCTTACCTGCGTGCAGGCAATACACGCAAACACATAAAAGTAATAAATAAAATATTTTAAAAAATAAAAAACTGAACTTGGAGGTCTGGAGTACATCTCCCAATGAAGTAGAATTAGTTAGAGGAAAGCTTCTAATGGGTCCCCCAGACTGACTGCTTTATCTCCTGGACCTTGTTTGCCCTGAGCATAAGGCTTAGTGTCCTTAGCCATATGAGTTTTAAGCATGAGACAGATGCCTGTGGGCTTCTCTTGCATAAGTCTTCTGTATTCAGGTAAAGTCAAAAGAAGTTTTATGTGGAAAGCTCAAGAGGAATCTGCTTTTGACTGGTGTCTGTTCTTTCACTTAGGTGGCTGAGATCACAGGTGTTGTGGAAACTGCCAAAGTTTACCAGCTGGGTGGCACCAGAACAAACAAAGGGCTACAGCTACGGTAAGAGGCATATCCTTAGCTGGGCATGATAATACATTCCTGTAATCTTAGAGGCAGAGGCAGGAGGATCACTGCAAGTTTGAGGCCAGCCTGGTATACATAGTGAGCTCCAGGCCATCCAGGGTTACATACTGAGATGAGTCCTCCCGTTTACCTCCCCTCCCCATGTCTTTTTTGAGACAAGATCTTGTTATGTAATCTAGGTTAGCCACAAACTCATAATCCTGCCTCAGCCTTCTAAGGGCTGGGATTACAGGTATATGCCACCACACCCAGCTTTAAGAGGTACTTCTGTGGCAGCTTTAGCTCCCTTTTCAGGTGGGCTCTGCCAGTTGGATTGTGGTTGCCTCCAGTGTGCTGTTTGTAACATTGAGCACTATGTGATTCCCCACAAGGCACACAGAGGGAAGCTTGTATGCTCTCTTTGCCTGTGTAGAGAATCAGTTATTCTCTTTCTCACAAGGGAAGCAGGGCTGTGATGTGGCAGGACATACAAAAGGAAGATATCATGTTCTTGAGACCCTCCTGCTAGAGCCAACAGGCATTTTCTTGTGAGTCAGAGGCTTGCTTCTTTCTGATCCCAGCTCTCACTTAATTAACTTCATCTTTGACAAGTAACATCACCTTTCTGAATTTAGTTTACTTTTCAGTAAAATGGAAGTGTCATTCACTCAGCACATATTTACTGAATGTCTACTACATGCCTGGCACTGTCCTAGACAGTAGGATAAAGGAGATAACTACACAATCCCTGCCTCTTCCCTTCTGAAGCCTGAGAACTAAGACTCCATATAGGAAGGTATAGAAGTGGTTTGCCAAGATTACATAGCAAATAGCGGGTAATAGACATAGCTGTCTCCTAGGCTGATTTGGTCACCACAGTCTCTTCATTCCCCTCCCAAATCCTGACCCCCTCATCCCTCCTGGTTTGTTTTAAAAAGAGCCAGTTGCGGGGCTGGTGAGATGGCTCAGAGGGTAAAAACACTTGGCACCAAGCCTAGACCCACATAGCAGAAGGAGAGAACTAACTCCAACCAACAAGCTATCTTCTGACCTCTGGGAGCATAAGCTCACACATGTGCACATGTGTACACACATACATAATAAATAAATTTAATAAAAGATTTTTTTTTAAAAAGAGCCAGTTGGGCTTGTGCCCAAAGACATCTCTGAGTCCCCTAACTTCGCCAAGACTCTGGTCAGGTCTAGAAAATAGTCTGCTTAGCATCCCAATAACTACGTAGCGCTGCATATTCCTGATGCTGATGACTCTGGAGGGTTTTATTCTAAATTGACTTTTGAAGCACTCACCAAGCCCCTCTGGTTTCCATTGTTAGTTTGTAAGCTCAGTCCTGGATGCCCATTGAAACAACCTAGGAGGTTTGTTTTGTGCCTGGTTCTTACTTCCAGAAGTTCAGACTCATGTGGACCTAGGTTGGTCTTTTAGCATTTCAATTTTTATGTTTTCCTAGATGATTTCACAGGGTAGCCAGGATCGAGAACCACAGACAGCGCACAGTCAGTAGGATTGCGTAGCTGGTCCTAGCGTCAACATGCACATTCTTGGAGATGCTGTCTCTCTTTTATGTAGGCATGGCAATGACCAACGAGTGTTCCGCCTAGAGTTTGTCTCAAACCAAGAATTCACTGAAAGTGAATTCATGAAGTGGAAAGAAGCGGTAAGTGGCTAGGGACTGCCTAACAGGTGTTTGTGAGCAGTGAGAGGCTCTTTCCCAATTCCTTATTGACAAACTTTTTATCACATTTTGGTCCAGATGTTTTCTGCTGGCATGCAGTTACCCACTCTAGATGAAATCAATAAAAAGGAATTATCTATTAAAGAAGCTCTCAATTACAAATTCAATGACCAGGACATTGAAGAGGTAAGAAATTGTATCCCAGAGCCTGGTGGTTCTTTAAGAACCACTGTTTTGAGAGAAACAAGCTTTGCTTTAATTTCTGTCTTGACACTTGTTGCAACACATGAAGATAAAGGAATCCTAATACTGCTGTCTCATTCTTCATACTTCCTCAAGCATTTTTCTACAGATTCTCATCTACACGAGACTACAGAGTCACATGTATGACCAGGGCTTCAGGGTGTATATTCTCCTAGGCTTGGTCCTTCTATAGCTTTCTTTCTCCCAAACATTTCAATAAAATTCTTTGATTCTGTTCTCTTGGACAGTGTCTAGCCTTACAATACCAGACCCTTGTGTTTATTGGTGCATGCTATGTGACCTGGAAGCAGAAGAATCTATGTGACCCTGGAAGCAGTATAATACTCCTTGGACTTGCTTGCTCTCTAGGGCATGACACTGTTATAGGAAGAGCAGCCCCCTTTTAACTAGCTGCTTGCCTCCAAAAGGGGCTTGCTTAGCCTGACTACAAAAGTATTTTAGGAATACCTCACTGCTGATATCTCCTCTCTGGTACAGATTGTAAAAGAGAAAGAAAGGTTCAGAAAAGCTCCACCCAACTATGCTATGAAGAAGACTCAGCTGCTAAAAGAAAAGGTAAAGACTTCTGTCCAAGCCTCTTTGCCTGTCCTCTAAAGAGACAGGGAAATCAAACTTGCCTGTTCATCCTCTGCCAGGTCAGTGGTGGCAGGATTGGGCTTTATCATAAGCAGCACGGGTATTCCTGATTACTAGGCACCTTTCCTTTCTGTAAGTGCAATTGATCCTGTCCCATTTTCCTTCGCTTCCAATCACTTTTGTTTCATGTATAATAAAATACTGTGCGCTCCACTGTGGCAGGTGGTTTTCCATTTCATCTGTCAGGGTGGAATGAGCCTAGTTATGGTAGTTTAGTCCCGTGGGCCCAGATTTTAAAGTTAATGTTGCATATCATTGCCACCGGGCCCAGAACCAGATAGTTAATGGGAAAGGTATACCTTGTCTTTGTAAAGTACTTTTTCAATATTTCTTCACATTTCCTGTCATTGGTTCATCATGATACTTTGTCTGTGCTACATAGAAATAAGAGCACCAAGAGCTCAAATGTTTCTCTGTATGTAGGCCATGGCTGAAGACCTGGGAGATCAGGACAAGGCCAAACAAATTCAAGACCAGTTAAACGAGCTGGAGGAGCGGGCAGAAGCCTTGGACCGCCAGCGGACTAAGAATATATCTGCTATCAGGTCTGTTAGCAAGCCTCTTTGGGTTAGGCCCCTGTCCTTGACCAGCCTATAGCCTTGTACACACCCTGTGCCACACAGACTCCATAGATCTCTGGCCAGGGTTCCATGGCTGCCCCCCTCCTCACACAGTCTACTGACTTATCTCTCTTACTCATCTTGTAGTTACATTAACCAGAGGAATCGGGAGTGGAACATTGTGGAGTCCGAGAAGGCTCTGGTGGTGAGTTATAACTTTATGTGGATCATTGAAAAAATTCAAGTACAGTGATATGAGGCCCAGCATGGTGTCACATACCTGTATTTCCAGCACTTGGGAGGTGGAAGCAGGAGGATCAGGAGTTTAAGGCCAGCCTCAGCTGCATATCAAGTTCAAGGCCAGTCTGGGCTACATAAGACCCTGTTTCAGAAAATAAAATTAGGACCAGCAAGATGACTTGGCAGGTAAAAAAAAAAAAAAAAAAAAAAAAAAAAAAAAAAAAAAAATTGTTTTATAAACACCCGCCACCCCGGAATTTTACCTGCGCAACACCCTGGGGGGGGGGAGAGAAAAACAGCTCACACAAAATAAAAAAAAAAAAAAAAAAAAAAAAAAAAAAAAAAAAAATGCTTGCTATGCAAGCCTGGCACCCTGAATTTGATCCCTGGAACCCACTTAGAGGTGGAAGGAGAGAACTGACTCTACCAAATTGTCCTCTGACCTCTACACACACTATGGCAGGTGTGTCCCTCACACACTAACAAATAAGTAAATGAATAAAGTAAACCTATATGTTACCCAAGCTTAAGTTTTAAATCATTGAAGTAACATGTACACATAACATGCATGCCCCCTTGCTGCATATACACACCATCATTTTTAAATTTCTGGTGAAAAGCAGCATCCTTAGGTCCTGTTTTACCCTTACATTCATTGTTATCAGTCTCTGGCTTACCACATTTCGGTTGCTGCTCCTGTCTCCCTTCTGGTGGGGTTTTTCTTTGTTTTTGTTCTTGTTTTGCAGTGCTGGGCATTGAACCCAGGGTCCCATGTGTGCTAGGCAACTGCTTTACCACTGGAAAAGGATAGACAGCTTTTAACTTTTTTCCTAGTTCCTTGCAAAGATGTTATTTATATGTAAGCTTAGGACAAATGAGAGGAGGGGAGGAGATCTGATGCATGCTTTCTGTTTTAGGCTGAAAGTCACAACATGAAAAACCAACAGATGGATCCGTTTACCAGGCGGCAGTGCAAACCTACCATCGTTTCTAATGTGAGTGCTTAAAGAGGACGTTTTTAGTTGGGACCTAGATTCTAGGACATAAAATGAATTCCATTAGGAAATTAATAAAGAAGTTAAAAATAATGTTTTTCTTGCTGGGATTTGCTTGCCTAAGCTCCTGGGTCTGGATACTTCCTTTTTTATCTGCTGTCAGGCATATGAGTAGTGAAAACCTGGCATGGATTGGTGAAGACCTGGGACTCACCCCACTCTGTACCAGGGTGGGTTTTCAGTGTAGCAGACTTCAGCACAGGTTGAGTATTCTTAATCCAAAATGCTTGTTCCAGAGTTTAGGGTTTTTTAGATTTTGGAATATTTGCAAATATATATTGAGCTATCTTGGGGATGGAACCCAAATCTACAGATGAAACTTCTTTTATATATGCATATGTATACACATCACTGAAGGTAACTTTTTAATCATACTTTTCATGCCCTTGTTTTGATTGCACACAAGGTCAGAGAATTTTCCACGTGTGGCCTATAATATTGCACAAAACATTTTGGATATTAAGAGCATTGTGGATTTGGGTTTTTATACTAGGGATGTTCAGCCTGTGCTGAGTGTTGGTGAGCATGGGCCTGGCTAGCTATTTTGAAGCTTTTAATTGCCCTTTTCAGCTGCCTTGAGGAAAATTCCCCCGAACTGCTAATGGATATGCTGTGGTACTTGTGGGGTTAGTGGGAGTAAATGGGAAAGAATCTGGTATTGGAACTCTGAATGTTGAGCAGTCTTAAAAATAATTTGTTTTCTCTTCTAGTCCAGAGACCCAGCTGTTCAGGCTGCCATTTTGGCCCAGCTAAATGCGAAGTATGGTTCTGGAGTATTACCAGATGCTCCCAAGGAAATGAGCAAGGCAAGTGCAGTATGCCCTGAGGCTGTAGAGCTAGACTTATAGCTAGGACTCTGAGCAGGCCTCCTTATCTGGTTTAGGCCTGATGTTCCTTCCTGTAGGAAGGAACATCGAATTTTGCTTGCAGTTCTTTCTCTATAGTTATTTCTAAGTGTGATCAACACTACTGAATTTTGATAGATAATCTAAACTACTACTTAAGGAACCCTTGACTGTGTCTTAGGCCACTGCCTTCTAGACCTGTGGCACATTTTCCCATGTGAAACAGGAAAAATACTCTTGTGTTCTACCTACCTTACAGGATAGTTAGAAGGAATCAGTGACACGTAAAAGTAAAAGCAAAAAAATGCTAATCCAAGAGAATCTCCTTTTACATATATATGTATTTTTTGTTTTTTTTTTAATGTGTATGAGTGTATTTCCTACATGTATGTGAGTGCACCCATGTCGTGCAATGCCTCGGAGGTCAGAAGAGGGCTTCAGATTCCCCTGGAACTGGAGTTAAGGACAGTTTGTAGCCACCATGTGGGTGCTGGGAATTGAACCCGGGTCCTCTGCAAGGGCAGTCAATGCTCTTAACCACTGAGCCATCTCTCCAGTTCCCAAAACTCCTTTTTTAAAATAAATTTATTTATATTTTATTTATGTCTTTTGAGACAGGGTCTCCCTGTAGCCCCAGCTGGCCTGGAACTCACTTTGTAGACCAGGCTGGCCTCAAACTCACAGACATCCGCCTGCCTCCCCCATGCCTGGCTTGAAACTCCTCTTTTTTTTTTCTCTCTAATATTTATTTCTTTTTTATTTTTTTATGTGTATGCATGTATTGCCTGCATGTAGGTAAGTGCACCCTTGTTGTGCAGTGCCCGCGGAGGTCAGAAGAGGCTGTCGGGCTCCCCTGGGACTGGAGTTACAGACAGTTGTTAGCTGCCATGTGGATGCTGGGATTCGAACCCAGGTCTTCTGCAAGAACAACCAGTGTTCTTAACTGCTGAGCCATTTCTCCAGCCTTGAAACTCCTTTTTTTAAACAAACAAAAAAGTCTCAACTTGGAGAGACATGACCTACTCTGCTTCTTCTGAGTGCTGGGATGTGGTGGCACATGCCTGTAATCCTGGCACTTGTGAGGTAGAAAAGGAGGATCAGGAGTTCAAGACCAGCCTTGGCTACACAGTAAATTTAGAGGCTACCCTGAAGTACATGAGACCTTGTTTCAAAGAAAAAATAAATCGGAGCTGGGGCTGTAGCTCAGTCAGTAGTATGCTTACCTAGCAAGCATGATGCCCAGGACAGCATACATCTCATGTCTATAATCCTAGTATTTAGGAGGTGGGGGAAGATGGATCAGAAATTGAAGGATGTTGAGCTGAAGAAATGGCTTGGTGGTTAAGAGCATACTGCTCTCAGAGGATCTGAGTTTGATTCCCAGCACCCATTATGAGCAGCTCACAGCCATCTGTGACTCCAACTCCAGGAGATACAATACCCTCTTCTGGCCTTCCAGGACACCTGCACTTATGTGCATATATCCTCTCTCTCTCTCTCTCTCTCTCTCTCTCACTCTCTTTCTCTCAAACACACACACACACACACACACACACACACACACACAATTACAAATAATAAAAATCTTAGGCCAAGCTTGATGGTGCACACCTTTAATTCCAGCCTAGCCTAATTGGTGAGCTCCAGGCCAATGAGAGATCCTGTCTGAAAGAAGGTGGATGGCACCTAAGGTTGTCCTCTGTCCTCCATATACATGTGCAGAAGAAAAGGGGGAGCTTTAGGAAAACCTAATGAACTTGAGCGAGAGTTGTGAACATTAGTGACTGCTGCTTCTTGAAATCTACCTGCATTTATGTTTTATAATGTTTCCTTTTCTTGTTGTAGGGTCAGGGAAAGGATAAAGATTTGAATTCCAAATCAGCCAGTGACCTTTCAGAAGACTTGTTCAAAGTACATGATTTTGATGTGAAGATTGACTTACAGGTTCCCAGCTCAGGTATGTGTGTGTATGGACTAGGGGCTGGGGCTCAGGACCAGATAGATATATGGATCTTAGTTTGGAGGCTTGACCATAGAGAAGAAGTTGGGGTAGCAGGATGCCTGTAGAGGGCAGGCTTCAGTCAGGCTTTAAGGCTGCCTGAAGGAATGAAGCCAACAACTAAAAGGTCTTTGTATAGGTCCTTAATTTGCCAATTTGATTTTCTTTCCCAGAGTCAAAAGCTTTGGCCATCACCTCCAAGGCCCCACCAGCCAAGGATGGTGCTCCAAGGAGATCTCTAAACTTAGAAGACTACAAAAAACGACGGGGGCTTATTTGAGCACACTCAGCCTGCTGCTTCCAACCCTGCATGCCCCAGTGTCCTACCTTTCCTCTTTTCCTTTGATTTGCCCTCTTTGGGCTGGAGCAGCAGTGGAATTGGGAAGAGACTCTATAAACTGCCAGTCATCTGTAATATTTGCTGTATAGACCTCCCTTGTCTGCACCATCTCCACCAAACCCCCAGGCCCCACTCAGGGTGGATCTGGGTTGTTAGGGGCTTTTTTCATGTCTTTTAGATTTGCGTTTGTGCCCCCTTCCCCCCTTTATTTTAACCTGAATAGTTTGGCCACTCTGCACACATTCAGTATTACCATGGAGCTGGGGTTCTTGCTGGAGCCCCTGTGGCAATCATGGCAGCACTTCATTGTCCTCTTCAGAACTCCCTTGGGCCCAACCATTGAACATTTGGCTCCTAACCCTTGCAGAGAGTGGAGATTGGGCGTCTGCAGTCTTCTTTCCTCTCTCATCTTTCTCTTCTTCCTGTCTCTATGGAAGAGGGATTTTCAAAACCAGTTTAGTTTTCCAAAAGTGTACATTTATGGGGAGGGAGGGAGGGGGTCTAATTTGAGAGAGCGTGTATGTGTGTGTGTATGTAAGTGTGTGGATTTTTTTTATCATTTTTTAAAATGCAGTACTCTTTGTATCAGTCTGTCATGGGTCTATAGCTGTTTCAGATTTTTTTCAGCTGTACTTGAGCATCTGAAACTGCAAGAAAGAAACTCATTAAATGTGATTCTTACTAAACAGGCCTGGCTGCTGTAGCTGTGTGACTTCCCTTCCCCCTTCCCCATCACTGCCCTACCCTAGAGAAAACTCTTCCCCCATTTAGTCCCGTTGTCCTGCAGGCTGTGTCCTGGCAGGTAGGCAGCAAGCCCACAGCAAATCCCAGAGAGGGCAGCCGAAGTGTCCTGCTCATCCCTCAGACACAGCCTGCAGCTTCTTGGCTGAACATAGTGTATCTTGTCCCGACCCAGTGTACCTGGCTCTTCCTAGTGACTCTGTCCTAGTGACTCTGTTTTGATGTTTGGCAAAAATAACATTTTGTTTTGTTTTTAAGAGAAACTAGTTAACGTGAATGTGGAGAAGGAACACAAAAAGATTTAGGTTGCAAGTGTTACCAGCATGTGCAGTTGTGTGTGTGTGTGTGTGCATATATATATGTGTGTTGAGCATATATATTGTGCAACTAGGGTGAAGCCAGCAAAGAGGTGTGTGTGTCGTTTGGATTGTTTGAAAAGAGATAAGCTGACTGCTTGATAATCATTCTCAGGTGTAAAGCTCCCAGTGTAAATAAAAGTGGCATTTAACAGATCTTTCCAGAACAAAGTACAGCTGACTATATATACACCATGGACTAAGCTAAAGAACAGCTGAGAGCTGCTGATTTCCACAAGAGGAGAGGAACCAAGAAGCTCTGCTCTGTACTCCACTCTACTTTTGTATAAGAATGGGGATGGTGGGAAATCATGGAATTAAGTTGTATTGAAACGAAAATGAACTTACCAGCTCTTCTGAATTGAGCAAAGCCTCAGTGTTGCTTTATCTTAGTTTACATTTTTTTTTTTTTTTTTTTTTTTTTTTTTTTTTTAAAGAAAAAGCAGCAATGGATGGTTTTAAGCATTGTGATTGTAAAATTGGTAAATAAGGCTGTGCCACATAGTTGTGGCACTGTTTGAGGGAAGGAGCTGCAATGGACTCATTACAATCACAGATACTTGAATAGTCCATTGCCTGAAGCTCTTTATAGACTGTTGTGTAAATGTGGAATCACAGAATGTTAAACACCCCCTGGACTCTGGCAGAGTCCTTGAGCTGCTGGGACCTCTCCTATCATGTCAAACTTGGACTTTTTTTTTTCTTCTTCTTGTTTAAAAGACAAAATTGTAGAATCCATATAATTTGCTGGAGTCATTCTGATCCATCATGTAGATCTGTATTTAGTATCATTTGGATTTGGAGAAGTGTCGATTACATTATGGCCGTGTAATAAAATTTTTATTAAAACTGCAACACACTGTAGCCACTTTGCCGCTCCCTCCTCCTGCAGCTGCCAAAACCATGCTGAGATACCAAAAGCACAGGACAGGGAGAACAGCTAACCCAAGAAGATTGGAAGTTAACCTGTCAACTGACTGGCCTGGCCTGATTCCCATCATCAGAGCACCTACCTGCAATCTCAGCTGAGGCAGGACCTCAGCTAGGCATGAGACTTTAACTTTGGCCCACTGACTGGGCTTCAAGGTGGGCCGCAGTGGGCCTTCCTCTGTTCCAGCATAATTCCAGTGTTGAAGGGTATAGCACCTAAGGCTACTTTATACATTTTTCAGTTCCAAGAAGTGAGAGAGTCAGTGTCCAGATGCCCAGCTCATGCTGTGTATAAGTCTGTTGTCTGTCTGATTTCTGACAGATGCAGGGAAAGTCTGCCTCCTGCTCCTTCCCTTCAAAAAGAATGCTTTTGTTATTTTTCTATGAAGTCCAGTCACTCAAACCGTAAAGATATTTGTAAATAAATGATGTCATTTTAACAAGAGATCAGATTTAGTCCAAGGCTTGCATCCTGAGTGGCATTTGAAAGTCCCAGAGAACCTCTCTTGCTCCTCTCCCTCCCCTTCTCCACACTCTGCATTCCCAAAGTGAAAGTGACTCCTCAGCTCTTAAGCAGCCTGGATCCCCAGAGTCCTCATAGTAGTTGCCAACACAGGGTGACCTCCAATTATCTATCCTGGTTTACCTCTATCGGGATAAGAGATCAGTTACCTTTAACTGAGCAAGGTAGGTAGGTGCCTAGTGTGCTGCTTAACCTTAATGAGACTTGTCTTAATGGCTTTCACAACTCCTTAGCCTATCCTATAGGAGGCCAGGGACTTAGTATGGTTGATGCCTCTCTAACCTGACCCACACAAGTGAGCTTTCTGAGGTCTCCCCACAGTGCTGAGACTATCTGAAACCTTTCTGGCTTTTGACGAGGCAACAAGATCCATGGAAACGGCGGGAGCCAGGTGCAAGGGCTGCCTTACCACCTGCTTTGCTTGACTGCTGGGTGCAGTGGGCTCCTTCAAGCAGAGAATCTGAGCAGCAATCAACCCACCTAATTTTCAGTATCTGGATGCTGTGGGGGAGCCACTTGCTGCCTAACTGGGAGGGGAGCACCTCCAGTAGAGGTGGAGGAGAGAAAAGGGTAGGATGGTCAACGCCATCTCCTCAGGTTCTTCCAGGAGGAGAGAAGACAGCTCTCTGGGACACCATGAGTGTAGCCCAACAGCGCTAGGGAACCAGGAAGCTATCAAACTCAATTCAAGTTTTTTGCAAAGTTTCTCAAACCAAAGGCCTCCAATGGGGTCCCTTAAGTTATAACTGGAGCTGAAAAGAGTAGCAGCCATAAGACAGGGTCTACTACAATTTCCCTTTCCTGTAATGCTGCCCCAGAGCCTGGTGAGTGGAGTTTCTTGGCCTAAGGTAGAGTTTGGTCACTGGAGCAGTCACATCTAGGGCTTCCAGTCTGTGCTACAGACCCAAGATAGCCAAGGGCCAAGAGCAGCCCTACTTGGTACAGGGTTCATTCATATCCTAGCTCCAATACTTATTCCTTAAGGACAATCTACCCTATGACACAAGTACCCCATCTTTTGAAATAGATTATCTGAGCTGGGTATGGTAGTGTACACCTTTAATCCCAGCATTTGGGAGGCAGAGGCAGGCAGAGATCTGAACTCTACATAATGAATTCCAGGCCAGCCAGGGGTGAGACCCTTTCTCAAAAAGAAAAAGAAATAGAAAAGGAAATGGATAATCAGAACTGGCCTGTGATCCCAGCATTAGAGAGGCTGAGGTAGGAGGGTTGCAGTTTTTTTTAAGAGCTCTAGCCTAGTTGGCCAAGTGCTTACATGCCCAGTATCCTAGGTTCAATCCCCATCAGCACATGCTTGCAATCCCAGCACTCAGGATGTAGAGGCAGGAAGATCAGAAGTTCAAGGTCATCCTCTGCTATATAGATAGCCAGTGCAAAGCCAATCTGGCCTATGTGAACACTGGGTCTGGCCCTCTAATATACATCCACATTAAAGATTGAGGCTTGAATCTCCCCACCACCAAGAGTATTGAAACTCGAACCAGAAAAGTATAAAGACTCCCAACAAAGTTCTGATCCTTCCCATAACTACACTGATACCATCTTCAAAACATCTGATCACATGCACATTCCTATTTAGATGTTGGTGACCCTGTTTTGCTGAGTGCATGCGGCTCTGAACAGTGCTGACCCACACTCTCATCCACCTATTCTTACCCTGGAATGTGCAGGGTTCATCTCCATCCACTTTCCCTGGAGAATCTCTCACCCTTCAGCAACCAGCACTTGTGGTTTGGGAGCCCTTCCAGCCCCTCCTAGCGCAGCACTTACCACGAGGTGGAGTTAACCCAAACCCAACCAGAGAGCACTTGTGTCCTCCGCATCCCATTCCCAGCATTCAGCGTTGCTTGGTGCTTAATAAATGTGGTGAAAGGAAGGAGGAAGAACCAAGCAGACTTCCTGCTGGAGCAGTCACATCCTGGGCTATCTGACGCCAACGAGCCCGCCCACCGGGTCCCCAGTTTTGGCGCACCGTATCCACACAGCTCGGGGAATGGGAAAGCGCAGCCGTGGGCGCCTCCAGCAGCACAAACCCAGGCCTCCAGTCGGTTAGGTTCTAGAAACGCGGCTGGGACGGAAGAGCTAGCCCGCCCGCGCCAAGCCGGTGTGTCGCGGTCCCAGTAGGATCTGATGGGTGCAGGTCCCGGGCCTCAGTTTATCCACTCTGTACCAGAGACCTTGGAAACCCAGATTGGAACGCAACAGGCGGGTGCGCCGCAACTGGGCTGGAGCACCTGCACGACCTGCACGTGTGCGCTTTGCATGTGCTCTGCGTGGACCCCAGCTTGCGCGACCCCAATTGTCCTCCCGCACTTGGGAGCGAGGCTTCGGCGCATAGGCGCGCCAAAAGCCAGGGGACCGGGTGGCCGAAGCCCAGGTGCTATGGGCCTCTGGGACCCCGGGCCAAAAGCAGCTTCCGGTGGTTCCTGCTTCCGCCCGGCCCTGATGTTCTGTGGACTGCCAAGCCCGAGTGGAGGTCACGCCTGCAGGCGCAGAGTTCTTTAACGCAGTTGGGAACTGGGTCTCCTACCCCTGCCACTAGGAGATGCAGGGAAGTTCCCTGGTGGGCACATTCCGGGCGTGGGCGTGCGTTCTTGCTGTACAGCCGCAATTTCACAAGGAGCCCCTGACCTCAGACCCTCCCAATGGTCATCGCCTTCAAGTCATTGAGATCCCGCAGTTCCGTGTCCTAAAGAGGGCGAAAGAGACTCACAGGAACCCGGGCTCCTGGAGGGATAGCAAACCTTGCTTCTGAAGTGTGTCAGGAGAGACTGTTGTAGCTGAACATACAGAGACATGGCAACACATTTTGTTCACTTTAAACAAGAGTGACAGATTATGGAGGGTCAACCAGCACAGCTAAATGCCCAGCCCTGCTATCATTATGGCCATCTCAGAATATATCTCACAAGGGCTCTAAGTGAAGACAGCCTCTTCATTCTTACAGAATGCACCCTGTTCTCCATCCTAAAGTCTGGGGTTGTGATCCCTCCAAGTCTCCAAGTCTCTTTCTAGTATGCCCTGGGCAGAGCAAAACATCAGAGTGGGGAAAGTTGGGGATACATGAAGAAGAAAGAAGAAGAAGAAGGAGGAGGAGGAGGAGGA
>NW_008349359.1:1203788-1210684 GCF_000622305.1 Nannospalax galili
AGGGGGTGGGGGTGGGGTGGCTGGTAATCCATTGGTAGATGCGAAGGAAGCCCTTTAGCATCCTGGGGGAATTTTTGGGTTGGTTCCTTTCTGGTTTTCTTCCATAAGAATGCAAAATAATAGACAATCACACCCAGTAATGGGGTCATTCCTTCCTATATCCATCGCAGTTTAGCACAGTGCCTTGTTGAGAGCAACAAGTGCCCCATTCAAGAGTGCACACTGTCCTCTGTCTTCCTCTCCCCTTGCTTGTCATAGGAAGCTTTAGAAACTGCACTGGACCTGATAGAAATGTGGGGAGTGAACAGTAATTTTGCTTCAGCTCCCAGGATGGAGGGTAGAGATAAATTAGGCAGCCCCCTCTCCAAATCCCTCACTTTGGGCATTTCTTTTTCCAGGCCTACCCTTTCACATGTATATGAAACCTTTCAGACAGGTTTTCCCTGTAGTCCCGGCTGGCCTAGAACTTGCTGTGTAGATCAGGCTGGCCCTGAACTCAACAAGGATCCCTCTGCCTCTGCTGGGACTAAAGGCATGAGCCACTAGCCCAGCCCGTTTCCTATATTTTGTGCTCCAGGGTCGTTGCCCTCCAGGAGAGAGACAGCCCTCAGGCACAACGAGTTCAGAAGACCATGGATATGGATAGGGAAGGAACTCAGAAACCTTGGGAAGCAGGATCTGAGATGCATCAATTAGATGGGTTGTATGCATGGCAGCTAACAATTACCTGTAACTCCTGTTCCTGGGGAACTGACAGTGGCATTGCATGACATGGGTGCACTTACCTACATGTAAACAATAAACACATACACATAAAATAACAATAATAATAAAAATATTTTTTTTTAAAAAGAAGATGGGTTGTAAACTAGATGTAATGGCACACACCTGTAATCCCAACCCTCAGGAAGCTGAGGCAGGATTGCAAGTTCTAGGTCAGCCTGAGCTATATAGTGAGACCCTGTCTCTAAATAAATAAACAAGTAAGGGACTGAAGAGATGGCTCAGTGGTTAAGAGAACTGGCTGCTCTTGCAGAGAACCTGGGTTCGAATCCAGCACCCACATAGCAGCTAACAACAGTTCCAGGTGATCTGATACCCTCTTCTGACCTCCTTGGGCATTGCACAATTCAGGTACACCTACCCACATGAAAACATTACACTCATACACATAAAATAAAAATATATATCCCAGCATTCGGGAGGCAGAGACAGGCGGATCTCTGTGAGTTCAAGGCCAGCCTGGTCTACATGGCAAGTTCCAGACCAGCTGGGGCTACAAGGAGACCCTGTCTCAAAAAGATATAATTATTTATTATAATTTTTAAAATAATAAATAAATAAATAAATAGTAAATGTTTCCACAGACATGAAGCTGGCCTGTGGCAAAGGCAGAGTGATGTCTATGGCCCCTAAATGGCCACCACAATTTTGACACTCTTCTATGCCCCAGTTACCTCCTTCCTCTTCCTCTCTCTTGCCCTCTTGGACCTTTTGTTTTCAGCACACAAGAGGCCACTCCTTCCACTTATATACTATTCAGACTGATTTTCTCCACATCCCTTCTCAAGTATCAAGAATGGAGGAAGTTGGGCATGAAGGCACACATCTGTGGGTGCACTTGGGAGGCTGAAGCAGGATTACTTGAGCTCAGCAGTTTACTTACTGTTTGTTTATTTGTTTTGGTATTTATTTATTTATTTCAATATATACACTTTAACAGTGGCAGGTTGTCTCATGGGCTAAATGGTGGATATCCTGTACCCAGCAGCCCTGTTTAGCGCAGCCTCCAAGCCTCTCTTTCTGACACCAACAGGGTGAGCACATCACCCTTGTGCACAAGGCCTTTCACATTGTGGGTGATGGACACTTAGCTGGTGTCATCCATAAATTCTACTCATACCTGCCTGCCCTGTCCCTGTGAACCAGTCCTGCCTAGCACTTTGGTCACCTCCCCCTGGCCAGCTTGATGGGCTGCATGAGACTCGTGTACACGATGACAGTGATCTGGCAGAGAGAGCAGTTTTTTAATTTTTTAAACTTTATCTTATGTGTGTTTTGCCTATACCATGTGCATGCAGTGTCCACAGAAGCCAGGAGAGGGCATGTCAGATCCACTGGAGCTGGAGTTAGGGATGCTTGTTAGCCACCATGTGTGCTGGGAACCAAACTAGATCCTCTTGAAGAATAGCCAGTGCTCTTAACCACTGAGCCATCTCTAGAGTCTCATGTTTGTTTTGATTTTTGAAACAGGGTCCCATGTAGCCCAAGCTGTAGCTTCATAGCCCAGGATGGCCTTGAACACATGATCCTCCTGTTTGTTCATTTCAAATTCTAGGATTACAGGTGTGTATCACACACCTGGTTGAGCCCAGTAATTTTTTTTTTTTTTTTTTTTGAGATAGGGTCTCCCTGTAGCCCCCGCTGGCCTGGAACTTACTATGTAGACCAGGCTGGCCTTGACCTCAGAGATCCTCCTGCCTCTGCCTCCCGAGTGCTGGAACTAAAGGCCTGCACCACCACCATCACGCTGAGCTTAGGAGCCCAGTACTTTAAGAGTTTAAGACCGTTAGGACCTGCCTGAGCTACATAGCAAGACTCCATCTCAAAAGGGGGAGAGGAGGGGAAGAAAAACTGACATACAAGGGACAAGAGGCAGCAAGGCTTTAAAGTTCATTCTTGGTTTGGCAAAGAGGACATCAGAGTCCTCGACCTGTTCTAAGGCTATATTGGGACCCCAGGCCTTGCCTCAATATGTGTTCCCTATGTTTTCTGTCTATAGCAGGTGGAAGCAGACACTGCCTTCATTGTAAAAAGAACTAGAGGTTGTTAATGAAAAAAAAATGCCAGAAGTGGTAGTGCATGCCTATAATCCCAGCACCCTGGGAGGCTGAGGTAGGAGGATCACTGATAGTTTGAGGCCAGCCTGGACTACAGAGTGAGACCTTGTACCAAGAAATGCAGGAGAGTTTTCCAAGGGCAGCGATTCTGTCTGTGAACACTGTCCCAGGAACAAAGTTGACATGGTCCCTCTTCATTTACTGTTGTAACCAATAAAGCCTGTTTGAACCCAAAGAAAGAAACATAAAAGGAAGGAAGGGAGGGATGGAGGGAAGGAAATATAGGGAGGAGAGAAGAGAGAAAGAGAAAGGAGGGGAGAGGAGAAAATTAGCATAACACAGGAATAAAATCTGGGGCCTAGTCAGGACACACTAGCCTTTCCACCAGCTAGCTGTGGCCTTGAGCAGTTTCCCTAACCAGCCATTCTGGCTGAGGCCCTTCCCTTTTTTGTTACTTCTTTTTTAAATTTTTATTTTATGTGTATGAGTGTTTTGCCTGCATGTATGTAAGCACACCCATGTCATACAAAGACTTTGGGGGCCAGAAGAGGGCATCAGATTCCCCAGAACTGAAGTTACAGACAGTTGTTAGCTACCATGTGGGTGCTGGGAACTGAACCCAGAACCTTTGCAAGAGCAGCCAGTGCTCTTAACTGCTGAGCCATCTCTCCAGCCCCCTTTTTTTTAATAATTTCTGTAATGTGAGTAAGGGGAATAGGATGCACTGAATGTTCCTGGCTCTCAGTTAACCCATTCTCCACTTTGCACTTAGCCATGCAACAAGACACCTAGACAGGCATGGCAAAGAACAGTTCATGTGGGGCTGAAGAGATGGCTCAGCGGTTAAGGGCACTGACTGCTCTTGCAGAGGACGCGGGTTCGATTCCCAGCACTCACATGGTGGCTATGAACTATCCTTAACTCCAGTTCCAGGGGAATCCAAAGCCCTCTTCTGACCTCTGTGGCATTGCATGACATGGGTGCACTCACATACATGCAGGCAATACACTTGTATACATAAAATAAAAGTAATAAAAAAATTGGAAAAAAAGATATTTTTTTAAAAGAACAATTCATGTATTTAATTTTAATTAATTAATTAGTTAACTTAGACTTTTTGAGACAGGGCCTCCCTATAGCCCCAGCTGGCCTGGAACTATGTAGACCAGGCTGTCCTTGAACTCACAGAGATCTGTCTGTCTGTCTCCTGAGTGCTGGGATCAAAGGCATGTGCCACCATGCTTGGCCACTATGCCTGGCTTTAATTTTTATTTTATTTTATTTTAATTTTTAGATAGGTTCTCACTGTGTAGCCTTTGCTGGCCTGGAACTCAAGAGATCCACCTGCCTCTTCCTCCCCATACATAGTATTGTGTTTTGTTTATTTATTTGTTGACACAGGATTTCACTATGTAGCTCACTGGTTTGGAACTCACTATGTAGACCAGGCTGGGCTTGAATTTACAGAGATCTGTGTGCTTCTGCTTCTTGAGTGCTGGGATTAAAGGTGTTTTTTGTGTGGGGTGGGGTGGCTAGAGAGATGGCCCAGTGGTTAAGAGTATTGGCTGTTCTTGCAGAGGACCTGGGTTTAATCCCCAGTACTAACATGTAACTCTAGTTTCAGGGAATCTGATGGCCTCTTCTGCCTTTCTTCTGTGGGCTTTGTACAACACAGGTGCATTTACATGCTGGCAACACATCTACACACATTAAAAAAAAAAAAGAATAAATAATAAATAAATGTCTTTTTTTTTTGGTCTTTTTTGAGACAGGGTCTCCCTGTAGCCCCATCTGTCCTGGAACTCACTATGTAGACCAGGCTGGCCTTGAACTCACAGAGATCCGCCTGCCTCTGCCTCCGGAGTGCTGGGATTAAAGGCATGGACCACCATGCCCGGTGATGTGTTTTTTTTAAATATTTTATTATTTTTATTTCATGTGTACGAGTGTATTGCCTGTATGTATGTGAGTGCACCCGTGTCATGCAATGCTGCGGAGGTCAGAAGAGGGCTTTGGATTTCCCTGGAACTGGAGTTAAGGACGGTTTGTAGCTGTCTTGTGGGTGCTGGTAATCGAACCCGGGTCCTCTGCAAGAGCAGTCAGTGTTCTTAACTGCTGAGCCATCTCTCCAGCCCAAAAGATGTGTTTTTTAAAAGATAGGGTCTCGGGGCTGGAGAGATGGCTCAGCGGTAAGAACACTGGTTGTTCTTGTAGAAGACCCAGGTTTGAATCCCAGCACCCACATGACAGCTAACAACTATCCCTAATTCCAGTCCCAGGGGATCTGACAGCCTCTTCTGACCTCCGTGGGCATTGCACGACAAGGGTACACTGACCTACATGCAGGCAACACATGCATACACATAAAATAAAAAATAATAATAATAAAAAAATTAAAAGATAGGGTCTCATGTAGCCCTAGCTGATCTTGAAAACACTATACAGCTATGGATGGCTTTGAACTCCTTATCCTTCTTCCTCTGTCTAATGAGTCCTGGCATTCTCTATCACTAAAGGTACTAAAGGCATTCTCTATCAAAACCCTGCAGCAAAGAGCAACTCTGGTTCCTGGTATGGTAGACCTAAGACCCAGGCAACTACATAATACAAGAAAAAGAATTACCCTGGGTTTTCTCTTGGCAGCTAGGTCAGACCCTCAAGCCTACTTAAACCCCAGCACTGCCCATATACTGCCTGGTACACAGGTACCCAGTAATATGTTCCCTAGCCATCTTCTTATTTCCCTTCCTAGCTTCCCACCTCTGTTGGGTGATGGTATTGTTCCCAATCACCTCTAAGGACAGCTCTGCTCCTTGTTTCTTCTGCTCCAGGCTAGCATAGCTGAAGGAAGGCCTATCAGGACATGGATATTTCTAGGCCTTCAAGCTGAGAGCATATCTATCATGCAAACATCAAAATTCATCCACACCTCTGCCCCCCAAAACGTGGCCATGTGATTTCTTGACTTCCTCCGTGGAGCAGTCAAGTGTTCAGATGCCTGTGTTTTCCTTTTCTTGGGCCTACATTCCATCCCTTTTTTTTCAATTCCTTTGTCAGTCCCCTAGGATTTTGTCCTTTCTCTTTGTCAGAAGTTCTCATTCTCCCTCTGAATGGTCACTTTTCCTTCCTCCTGGCCCACCCTCAAATCCTGGCTGAAGAGAGAAAAGGGAAGACAAGTCTTCCTGGGCCTCTGTCAGGCTTGGAGTGATTCTCCTTGGGGATACCCTCCCTATCATAGGGCCCCAACAATCCCAGGTATGAAGTGCCTCATGGGAGATCTCAGTCTTCCTGTACTTATGGAAAGGCAGGAAATCCTGGTTTCTGCTCAAAGACTTATAGTTCAGCTGACCACCAACATGCAGAGTCCACAGATCTTTCCAGACAAGGAGTTTACAGTGCCTGAACAGTATCAGTGCTCTTTTCCCAGTTGTATGGCTACAACTCTTCAGTTTACAAGCAAGGAAATGGATGAAGGTGGTGGAAAAGGTTGCCAAAATTCCATCCAGAATGTGGTGGACCTGAGAGTCTGGCTCTCCAGAACCACCCTAAAAAGCATTCAGATTTAGAGCCTAGCATGGTGGTGCACACCTTTAATCCTAGCACTGGAGAGGCAGGCGGATCCTGTGAGTTCCAGGCCAGTCTGGTCTACAAAGTGAGTTCCAGGCCAGCTGGGGCTACAGGGAGACCCTGTCTCAAAAAGACCAAAAAAGAGCACTCAGATTTTGGAGTCTTTTAACCTCCTCTCTCCCTCCCTCCCCCCTTCCTTCCCCCTCCATCCCTCCTTTCCTTCCGGTATCTGGCATGGAATCCAGGGCTTCCAGTGTGCTAGGCACTGCTGCACCACTGAGTATATGCATCCAGCCCCTACCTTTAATTTTTACTCTCACAGCAGCCCTGTAAGGAAGAGAGCTCCTCTGTAAGGAAGGAGAACCAGCACTTCAGAGCTGAAATGACCTGAAATCTAAAAGAAGGGGAAGGAGAGGGGAGAGCAGGATGAAAAACAGGAGGGAGAGGAGAAGGAAGGGGGGGAGGAGGAGGAGGAGGAGGAAGAGGAGG
>NW_008349359.1:1210891-1211658 GCF_000622305.1 Nannospalax galili
AGGAGGAGGAGGAGGAAGAGCTTAGCACCTCCAACTAGTTGGGGGTTGCAGGCCAAGACTGGCTGGGACACTTGGAGCCAGGCTCCGCCTCCTGACCTTGTTCTCTGCCCGCCTGGAAGTGGGGAGCTTCAGGGGATGGGGGTTGGGAGCAGTCTCAGCTGGACCCCGGAACTTTTGGGCACACGCCTTGGGCTGGGGTTTCCTTCGTGGCTGCTGGCTTTGAACTCTACTAAGAGGCCCGCGCCAGAGGAAAGCCCCAGAGGCTCTGAACCCTTTGCCCGCGAAGGATGGAACACAGAAAGGAGCCCGAGGGAGCGTGTGAAGGAGCAGGAGCAGCTCCTTCCGGTGGAGGTCAAGACCCTTGGATTGCACTGGAGGAATCCTGCAAAAGTTGGGGAGGGCAATAAGGCTCATGGGCGGAGCGGTCCCTTCCGTCTTGAGGGCAGGTCGAGAGAGACCGCAGGGGTCAGACCCGGGTTTTCAGGCCACAGTCTGGCCTTCCCAGCCACCCAAAGGAGCATAGGGAGCTTTCCCCGCGGTGCCCCGGCGGCAGGAGGCCCGCGCTTTCTCCGAAAGTGAAAGGAGTGGGCGGGGGGCGCGGCCGAGGCGGGGCTGGCGGGCGGATCCCAAGCTCCGCCCCGGGGCAGTCTCCAGCCCCCGGCTCTGAGCTTCTCCAGTCCCAGCCGCGCCGCGGGCTGGTGGGCTCTGCTCCCGCGTGGGGAAATGACTCTGCCCGGGCGCCCGACGGGCATGGCGCGGCCGGGGGG
>NW_008349359.1:1211812-1252199 GCF_000622305.1 Nannospalax galili
AGCCCCGGGCTGGAGCGCGCCCCGCGCCGGAGCGTCGGAGAGCTGCGCTTGCTCTTCGAGGCACGCTGCGCCGCGGTCGCCGCCTCAGCCGCAGCCGGGGATCCCCGGGCCCGCAGGGCCAAGCGGCGAGGGGGACAAGTCCCCAACGGGCTCCCGCGGGCTGCCCCTGCCCCAGTGATCCCGCAGCTAACCGTGACAACCGAGGAGGACGTGGCCCCGGCCAGCCCCGGGCCGCCGGAGCGGGAGGGTGACTGGCTCCCGGCGGCAGGGTCGCACCTGCAGCAGCCACGCCGCCTATCCACCTCATCGCTCTCCTCCACCGGCTCCTCGTCGCTGCTCGAGGACTCGGAAGACGATCTGTTGAGCGACAGTGAGAGCCGGAGCCGCGGCAACGTGCAGCTGGAAGCCAGCGAGGACGTGGGTCAGGTACCGGCCGCGGGGGCGGGGCCAGCGGGGGCTGCGCCGGGACTCGGCTCCCGGGTCTGGAAGGACAGACTCGGTCTCCCGCGCCCCTGCCGACAGTCCCACTCTCACTGTTGGGGAGGAGCATGGGGGCGCAGAGGCACCTCAGGCCGACCTCCCCCCTTGGCAGTCTCCCCCCGGCTCGGCCGGCGCATCGTGGCTGAGCGCTGGGGCGTCTAAAAGGAGAGGGAAGAGTGTACGACCGGCCACCGGGGTCGGGCAGGGCGGCGAGCGCTCCTTAGTCACCGGTAGGTAGGACTGGAGAGATCAGAGGGGGCTAGCCTTGCCCAATGAGCCGGAAGAAAGAGGGGCGAATGCGCTCGCCTCTCTCCCCGCCCCCTCTTGGTGGCGCGGCCCCACCCCCGCCGTTGCCACGGTTTCCCTCTCCTGAGTGGGAGTGGAGCGGAGCTCCTGGCTCTGCTCCGGAGCCGCTGCCGTCTGCTCCCCGCGCCCGCACGAGGCGTGGATGCAGGAAGGGAGGGGCGCAGGGCTGGGAGGTCCAGGCAGAACGCAGGCCCACCTGCTCCCCACCTCTGCCCCTTCGCCTGCTGTCCTAAGCCTGACCAGGGAAGGTAAACTGAGGCTGACAGGAGACAGGATCAGCTTGTTAGCTGCCTCTAGTAGCGTGGGTGTTCTAGCGGTGGGTTCAGCCCTCAAATAACACAGGCCAGAGTGAGATGTGATGTCATTATTCCTGGTGTGCCCCTCCTGGGACGGCCCGGCCTCCTTTGGGGTCCCCTACACATCCCTCGGTACTGGGGCTTGAACCCAGGATAGCGAATGTCCTAGGCAAGCACACCATCACTGAGCACCTCCCTAGCACTCTTTTTACTTTTTATTTTGAGACAGGATCCCCACTAAATTGCCCAGGTTAGACTGAAACACTCAGCCCATACCAGAACTTGCGGTCGTCCTGCCTCAGCGCTCTTCCTCTTCATCCCCCTAGTAATCCCTCTTGTTTTAACCATGGTCAAGTACCCAAATCGCGGTCAGCGCAGCGTTGCGGGAGATGTTCTTTACAACCAAGCGTCCCTGGAGAGGAGGGTGAGGCGAGCGATGCCCCCCTCTGCCTTCAGTATCCTCCAGCCCTGCCCAGAAGGCAGTGTCCTGGCGACTTCAAGCGGGAGTCCCGGACGCCCTGGTTGCCTGGACGCCTCGGGGAGCGCACTGAGCTGTGGCCTGGAATTGGATGGGGAGCCGGAGGCTGTGTAACCACTTGTTCTGTAACTCAGAGACTTGGCGATATCCAGAAAGGGGGGGTGTGTGTGACACAAAATACAAAGGAAAAGGGAAAAAAAACTAAACTCTCCCAGAGAAAGAACGCCCGTCCTCCCCGCCCGCCGCCGCCGCCAGGTGCAGGTGTGGGCTGAGTCACGCGTCCGCTGCGCCCCTCTCCAGCCGGGATGGGGAAGCGTACCCTCTGGCCGGTTCCTGGAGCGTCTCTAGCCTACCGTCTGGGGCGCATGCCGCACGCTTTCCAGGACTGTGGCATGTGCGCATTGAGGCCTCCTCGGAAGAAGCTGGGTGGTGGATCGGTCGCTCCCCCGCTCGAATCTCTTAACACCTGAGAGGCGGTCCGGGGCAGGAAGGGCGCGCCGGGTGGGAGCTGGGGACGCGGACGCAGGCACGCCCCACTCCCACTTCCGCCCGCGGAGACTCAGCGCAGCGCCCTGAGAGGTTGCGCCGAGGAGTACAGCCGCCCGAAATCGCAGAGGTTAGGACCCCCGAGGACCAGGAGGACCAGCCGCAGCCTCCGTCCTCTCCCATCTTGAGCTCGGTGTCTCGGGAAGCCCACCGGAGCTGGCACAGATGGCCGCCCAGGGCCCTTTCAACACCCAGCCAGTGTCTTGCAGGGCTTCCCAACCCCCAGCCCGCCGGGCCTCCCCGAAGGCAAACAGCCCCGGCAGGGCAGATAAGCCAGGAGCTGTTGACAGAGGCTGCCTGCGTCCGCGTGGAAGGGCCAGGAGCGGACTTTGCCTCACAGTCGGGCCTGAAGTGCCACTGCAAACCCGCCCAGGCCACCTTTTAGGGCTTCCGCAGGCTGAAAGCAGAGCCCGGCTCGCTAAATGAAGGATGTAGCTAGGGAAGGTACTGTGGCTGCACCCTAGGGCTGCCACCTGGCCAGTCCCTCACAGCAGCCTGGGTAGAACGAAGGCTCCAGAAGGCTCTATCTGCCTCTGCCAGGCCCTACAACCTTTCCCTTTACCTCCTAGGGATTTGTCTAGCCTGCCCAAAGCAGGGCAGTTGGGACTGGGCAGCCTTGCTCCCTCCGGCGACCTCTGGTAGAAGAAAAAGTCAGGGGCAGAAAAAGCTGAACAAGCCAAGTTGGAGGCCTAACCCCTAAGGACAGCTGTCATGACTCTTAGGCCTTGGCTGTCTCCTCAAACAAGTGTGTGTGTGGGGGGGGGGTGACTTTAGCAGAAGAGAGGGTGTTTAGTTTTTATTCATCTAGTTTTCTTTTCTCAATAACCCAGGCTAGGTAAGAAGACCTGGATGCTTGTCCCCTCCTGGACTCAGAACCCCCACACATCATTTTCCACTAATTATAGAGCAGAATTTAGGTTAACAGACTTCCTTTTTAAAAAGCAAATGCCCATGGGAAGGTGAAGTCGTGGGTCACTTATACCTTAGCGCAAATCATTTTATAAATTTAAATTGATTGCTCTCCCCACCACCACCACAGGGAGGCTAGTTTGATAGGACAATTGGAACATGGGGAGGGTGCTGGGCTGGCAGAAATTTCAACAAGGAATGATAATGCTAAAGATACAGGGAACGGGGTGAGAACCACAAACAGAGAAACGTGTCTAATCTGACAGGGAATAGGCTCTGTGGGATGATACAGAGCAGGTGTCCTCAAGGCTTCCAAACAGTTTAGACAAAGGAGGTCTGAGGCTGGGATCCAGCAAGACCCCTGCCCATGGAAAAGTGCTTCCTGTTAACCCTAGAGGTGAAGAATTATCAGAGCGTTCTATGTCATCAGGGAATCTTGGACACAACTTTCTTGGCTTTTGCCCCCAAATGTCCAGATAGCCTCTATGTATTGTTTTTCAGGAGCTGGAACCTCCATGGAGGGAGGGCTGGGCTAAACAGTGGGGCTTTGGCCTCCTTGGCAGCTAGACCACTCTGCATTCTGAAACCCTTACAATAAAAGTCTCACATGATCAAAAATATCTTCCTTGCTGTTGTTTATAAGCCAAATTCCCCACGTACCCACCAACCCAAGAGTGATTCTCCAGAAGGCTTTTTAGATACATTGTCAAAGCATTAATGTTCTCAGGGCTGGAGAGATAGCTCAGTGGTTAAGGGCACTGCTTTTGCAGAGGACCTGGGTTCAATTCCCAGCACACATGGCGGCTATGAACCGTCCTTAACTCCAGTTCCAGGGGAATCCTAAGCCCGCTTCTGACCTCCACGGCATTACATGACACAGGTGCAGACAATACACTCATACATGTAAAATAAAAATAATAAAATTTTTTTAAGTTAAAAAAAAAGCATTATGCTCTCTGCTGAAGGAAAAGGGAAGATGGTAGTGAGTTGGCTTCCAAGGCACATCAACTCGTTCCATATCTGAACATCTCCATTAGTGGCATGGGAGCTAAGCCTTGTCATAAGAAAGCTCAGGAGGTATCTGGGAAGCTCAGCTGGGATAATGGTCAGGAAAGCACTTTGTTCTGCATGGCCAGAACCTGCTGCTCTTTGCTCATATGGGACTCACAAAACAAGGGTAGGGAGAATGAGTGATGGCTTTATTTCATATCAGCTTGGGGAAAATTTGATGCTGTTATCGTATATTAACCAATCAACCAAGTGGTAGTATACCAAAATAAATTTTTTAAAGCTGTTTTTTCTTTTTTTAAAAAATTTTATTATTTTTATTTTATGTCTATGTGTGTATGCCTGCATGTAGGTAAGTGCACCCATGTCATGCAATGCCCATAGAGGTCAGAAGAGGCTGTCAGATCCCCTAGGACTGGAGTTACAGACAGTTGTTAGCTGCCATGTGCCTGGAACTCACTATGTAGACCAGGCTGGCCCTGAACTCACAGAAATCCACCTGCCTCTACCTCCTGAGTGCTGGAATTAAAGGCGTGTGCCACCAAGCCTGGCAAGGAAATTTTGTTTAGTTGGGGTTATTTTTTGTCTTTTTGAGAGGGTCTCCCTGTAGCCCCAGCTGGCCTGGAACTCACTATGTAGACCAGGCTGGACTTGAACTCACAGAGATCCGCCTGCCTCTGCCTCCTGAGTGCTGGGATTAAAGGCATGCGCCACCATGCCCAGCCTCAAAATAAATTTTTTTAAGACCTGTCTCACCATGTTTCTAGGACTGGTGTCAAATTCCTGGGTACAAAGGATCCTCCTCCTTCAGCCCCTGGAGTAGCTAAGACTACAGGCATGTGCTGTCATGTTGTGACCAGCTCATCAATCCTTTTCTGCCAGGCCCCTCTTCTACCTTCCAGCCCTTTCACTGATCCCCAAAGGAAGGACAGTGCACTGCCCTCACACAGCCTAGCTCAATGCTGGTTCTCCCCCCAGGATGACTACATAACTAGATGTGTCCTATGGTTAAATCCATTCTTGTACCACAATTCCCCAAATTCTGTTAGCAGGCTTCTGAAACCACCTTGAAGCTTTCACCAGTAAATTCATTCCTTTGGATGAAGACAAAGGTGTCTAGCCCCAGAGAGGGGTCCCCAGGCCCATCTAGAGATTAAAACCTTCACAGCACCCTAGCTACAAATTGCTTCACTTTATATGAAGTTCTGTTATGTGGTATCCCTTTTGACTCCCAGAAGGAGACTAGGAAAACTGCTAGAGTGAATGGACTGTGGGGAGGAAGCTGGGCTGGTAGAGAGCATAAGCCAGCGGCTGGGAGTCTAGAAATAGGGCATGAGGATGCTAACTTTTCCAAGAGCCTTGATTTCCTTTTGCAAAATGGACTAACACCACCTCGTGCTGTGTATGGGCATAGTGGTCATCATGCTTTTCAAGTTGAATGTGAGAGAAAAGGTTTAAGATGCTGCTGCTGAATATACATACTACATAAATCATCTTCCTGGAATTTTACTTGAGGATTTGGGGGTGGGAAGTTTTATAATAAAACTTGGATTTATTATGCAGCAAAATGCAAAACTTGTATGTATTTAAAGATTTATAAAAGGAGTTTTGAAAGATGTCATGCTTCCAGTGGGCTGCTTCTGGCTACACCCCCAGATCTCCAGGGATTGGCCATGTGATCACACCCTAGTATACCATGTTGGGACTTTAGTAGGAAAGTGAGAGCAGTGCTGATTGTGGGAAGATGAGAAGGTGCCTGGCATGCAGTAGGCAGTCAGTAAATGATGGCTCATGTTAGGGCAGCCACTACATCCTCCGAGAGGAAATGGGCCCACATGGATGACAGTACTTGCTTGGATTCACTGAGCTAGAAAATGACAAAGCCGGGACTAGAACCAACGGCTTCTTCCTTCCCCAGTGCTTTGTCACCAACCCCATCTCTTCTCCATAAGCAAGGTTTCTGGTCATCAATCTTCTGTTACTTAGGTCACCTCCTCAGTTCTTAGCACTCTCTTTTGTGAAGGAGGCTGGTTTCTGGGTTCTAGTAACTCCTCTGAAAGGCAGGCATCCTTGGGAGGAGGCAGCAGACAAGACACATAGCTGAGCTGCATGTCAGAAAGTAGACAAGGGACTGCTGAGTTTGGGGTGGGAGTGGAAAGGTCCTGAGCGTGAGTTACTTTCATGATCAGGTAGAGCTCCACCCCTAAATATCTACATATACCAGCAGTTTTGTCTAAGAGGATAGGCCTTCTACTTTGCAGCCCACATTCAGGGTTCAGGTTTCTAGTGCTAGATCAGAGCCAAGGGTGCCTGGACTTTGTAAACTAGTGAGAAGTACATGGGATCCAAGGACACTAGAGGTTCTTGGGGAGTCTCAAGCCATTCTTTCTACTAGTCCTGGCAGGCTGGCCTCCCTTCCCTGGTCCTATATTAATGGTTCATTGTGATTGATCTGTTTCTCCAAATGAGAGGAACCAGGTGCCAAGTGAGTGCACCCACAATCTACTTTTGCCCCAGTTCTACAAATCTAAATGCAGATTTTTGGTCCCTTCCCAGGCTTACCCAGGATTTCCCTGTAGTAGATCTCAGAATCACCATCAAGGGTAACCACGAAGTTATTCTGACATTCACAAAAGTTGGAAAGCCTCAGTAGAGCAATTTAGTGCGCAGTGGTAGAACTGGGTTCAAACCTGAGCCTTTGGATGCTAGAGAAGCTCCAACCACCTTCTCTGCCTGTTTCAGTACCTGCCATACTGACTCAGTAAACTTTTTCTGTGTGGGTGGGTGGCTCAATGAGTGAGCAGTGAACTCATGGATGAAAAGAAAGAATCCTGTAGACTGGCCCTAACTACTTCTAATTGGGGTGGGGTCAGGTTGAACTCCAGTTCTAGAGAGGAAGGGCTTAAGGCATGGTTGAGATGCTGATGTGCAGATCCCGACATGTTTTCAGAAAAGCCACTGGCAGAAGATCCGTACCATGGTGAATCTGCCAGTCATGAGTCCTTTCAAGAAACGCTACTCGTGGGTGCAGCTGGCAGGCCACACAGGTGAGGATCACTGCAGGTGAATGACGTTGCTGGGAAAGAAGGGTCCAGGCCCTGCTAACCGGTGTCCCACCCGTCCCACCCGCAGGGAGTTTCAAAGCTGCAGGCACTAGCGGCCTCATCCTGAAGCGCAGTTCTGAGCCGGAGCACTACTGCCTGGTGCGGCTGATGGCAGATGTGCTGCGTGGATGTGTGCCTGCCTTCCATGGTGTAGTGGAGCAGGATGGCGAAAATTACTTGCAGTTGCAGGACCTGCTTGATGGCTTCGATGGACCTTGCGTGCTTGACTGCAAGATGGGTGTCAGGTTTGTGTTCCCTCTCGACCGACCGGGCAGAATCAGTGGGGATCAAGTACCTGAGACAAACACTCAACACTGTGTTCCAGAGTGAGTGCTGTATGGGGTCTCTGTCTGCACCCCTTCAGGCTCTGACCTCTGCCTACACTTCACAGAACTTACCTGGAGGAGGAACTGACCAAGGCCCGAGAACGGCCCAAACTGCGGAAGGACATGTACAAGAAGATGCTGGCAGTGGACCCTGAGGCGCCTACTGAGGAGGAGCACGCACAGCGCGCTGTCACCAAGCCGCGTTACATGCAATGGCGCGAAGGCATCAGCTCAAGCACCACGCTCGGCTTCCGCATCGAGGGCATCAAGGTGGGCCAGGCTCGCTTGGTTTGCATGGCGGTGCCCTTCCTCTGCCCTAACTTCAATATGTGCGCGTGTCCTGTTTGTTGACCACCTGCCTCAACCGCTACCAGGAGACACCCTCTGGCGACCACCTCTTGGTCCCCAGAGGTTAAGGTCCTAGGGAGGTACCACTGCCCTTGCATGATCCTCTCTCCTCTCAGGTGGGTCCGGGTCCCTGACACTCCTTGCCCACCTCCTTCAGAAAGCCGATGGATCTTGCAGCACCGACTTCAAGACTACACGAAGCCGAGAACAGGTCACTCGTGTCTTTGAGGAGTTCATGCAAGGAGATGCTGAAGTGCTGGTAAGAACGGGTTCCCAGAACCTTGGGGTTTTGAGGCACCCAGAGGCGTCCTTCCTCCTGATCATTCTTTCTGGTGCTCTGGTCTAGGTGCCCTCCCCAGTAAGCACTTACCTTATTGTACTGTAATTGCTCCTATGTGGGCCCCATGGGGCTATGTCTTCCTAACACTGCATTTGCCAAGCTGAGAATGCATGGTGCTTCTCAATGTTAGTAGAGCCTCCCTTAGTGTGTAATTAATTTGCCCATTCTGCCCTTTCCAGAGGAGGTATCTGAACCGCCTGCAGCAGATCCGGGACACGCTTGAAATCTCAGAGTTCTTTAGGAGGCATGAGGTAAGAGGTGGGTGGGCTCAGGTGCTGGGCCTGTGCTTTATGAGGGCTAGAATGGGAAAAGCGGGGGCTTCTCCTGGAAAGGATGGTGGCCTGACTGCCATGGGGTCGGCAGGTGATTGGCAGCTCCCTCCTCTTTGTGCATGACCATTGCCATCGCGCTGGTGTGTGGCTCATCGATTTTGGCAAGACCACTCCCCTTCCTGATGGCCAGATCCTGGATCATCGGAGGCCCTGGGAAGAGGGCAACCGTGAAGACGGCTATTTGCTGGGGCTGGACAATCTCATTGGCATCCTGGCCAGCCTGGCTGAGAGATGAGGCTGGGCCCTTGTCCCCACACTTGGGCTGGCTGGCCAGACAGACAATGAACCTGTGGCTGCATCCCCATCATGCATGCCGGCAACAGATTGGAACCCCGCTGGGCGGGCAGTTCACATGGTCCTGCAGGACCAAGTGCCATCCACTGAGGGGGTATACTACCAACATGAGGAGTTTGCCTTCACATGAGCCCCAGCCTCCCAGAGCTGAATGACACTAATATACAGGAGGGGAGGGAACACTGGGCTTCTTCCTCAGCCCAGCTCTTCTGAGGTGGCTCTATACCTCTCCAGAGGGGCCAGATACAGAATTTTATTTCACAGGTGTAGACCTACTGGTCTAACTTCCTACACTACAATGGACACCCCTTCCTAATAAAACTCAAAGATGCAGCTTCTGTGATTCAAGCCTCATCCATTACACTTCTAGACCGCTCTTCCTCAGTTTCAGACTCTTTCACATCCACTCAGATAACTGAAAGATGAGATTTTTTATTAGTATTATTAGAAACATCTGCAGGACTGGGAACTGACCAGATGAAAGATGTTTTATGGGAAGAGGGCAAACCAGGACTCCTCACTGACTCCTAGAGTGGGTGGGTGGGCAGCCTGTGGTTCCAAAGACCAAAGATTAGGAGTGATCAGGCCCTTCCCCAAGGAGCCCTGGGCTGGCTTCCAGTGTGGAAAGGCCAAGGCTGCCAGGACATCCCTGAGACAGGCCTGAACATGCAGCATGGACTGCAGGGGGCAGAGGCTACTGGAATAACAAGCCAGCTAGAGGCCTGGAAAGGTATGCAAGGAGGAGCTGTTGCTGAGGTCAATGCCTGAGTCTTCACCCTCAGGGGCCCTTGGGGCCCAGGAACCATAGGTGGGATTCCAAAGGTTCTGAGGTTGGAGGCCTTGGAATTTGAGATCAGAAGACAGCCAAGAGGCAAAAGGGCTTCCTCCCCAGCTTTTCAAGTTCACTGAACACTGGTCCAGGGGCTGTGGGGATTTTAGATCCTCAAAGGACCTGTTCCCCAGCCCAGAAGCCCCTTCCTCCTCCAAGATGGGCCCCAGTTCCACTGGCAGGGGCAAATTCAGCACATCAGGGTCCTATAATGAGAGTGGGGTAACAGGGAACTATATCATTGTTTTGTGGCTTTCTTCCTGTCCCACAGACCAGTATGGTCAGAGGGGAGCAGAAGGACATGAGAGAGTTGGGGGGGCACCTGAGTGCAGTATTGAAGGTGCTCCAAGATGCTGGCAAAGTTGGGGCGGAGCTCAGGCTGGTGCTGCCAACACTGGGTCATGATGCGGTACCTGGGGAAAGGCAGAAGTTCATGCCTTCCATGATCTTAAGGAACCCCCTCCCTGGGGAGCACTAGTAACTCACACTGGCCCAGGACAGCCCCTAGGAGGGTCCATCCGGCTCCCTTTGATGATGAAATCCAGAACTTCCTGGTTGGTATGCCCAGGATAGGGCATATAACCCAGTGAGAAGATCTCCCAGAGCAGTACCCCAAAAGACCTGCACCAGGGGTGGGAGGAACAGACAAGACCCATCATCATGATGCAGCCTCCACTTCCCTCATGTGAGGTGGCCTGAAAGGACAGGATTAGCCTCAAGGCAGAGGAGGGGAACAGGGGAAGCCATGCTATCACCAGGAGTCTGTCTTGGATGTGAAGACACCCTCCAGGAGAGCCTCTGGAGGCATCCATTTGACAGGGAGCAAGGCTTGGCCCCCCTTGCGGTAATAACTGGCCCTACAGAAAGGAGGAGGAAAGTAATGAGCTTTTCATGTATTGTCAAGCTGTTGGTGAGCCCCCTTGGAGCAGCAGCTTTCCCACCTCAGCAATCCCTGCTCACCGGTAGATATCTCTTGCCATCCCAAAGTCCCCAATCTTGGCCACTCGGCTGGGCCCAGTGCAGCTTAGCAGGCAGTTCCTGGCAGCAATGTCTCTGGAATAGGACCAAAAAAACCCCAAAACAAAACAAAAAACAACACTGGGTTCTGACCCTGAATGGTTCTTTAAATATTTGTACAGGTCTATTGTTTCAGAAGCAAGTTAGCCGCACCCGCCCCCCAAGCCAGAATTGCTCCCAACCTGTGGATGAAGTGATTTTCCTCTAGGTAATGACAGCCCTTGGCTATGTCCTGAGCCAGCTGCAACAAGTCCTGCATGGCCAAAGGTGATGGTTGACTCTGGATTGGGCAGAAGGTGTATCAGTTGATCCAGGTCTTAGATACGTCTTAGAGGGGCCTGGAAGGCTCAGAGGAAGGTCTTACTAGTTGTGGCCGGCTATGCCTCAGAAAACTCTTCATGTCCCCTCCAGACATCAGTTCCAGCAAAATGAGACGAGGGGCAGCCTGGAAGCTGAGCCCCACACAGCGCACAATGTTCTGATGGCTGAACTTGCTGGGTGGGGTGTTGCATATATCCCATCACCAGCAGGGAGATAAGCATGTTCTAGTTTCCATGAAACCGGAAGACCTCTGTGCCCTAGACTTGCTGTTGCCTCTCAACCCCAAAGGGAGGAGAGGCCATTCCTGCAGGCAGACTCTGCCTCCCACCCTACCCTCCTGCCCGACCCCAGGTGCACCTGATGATGAGCGCCTCCATGAGGAAGTCCAGCTCATCCTGTCGGGAACAGAGCTCTGGCAGTGTCTGAGGAGGAAAAATAGAGATCCTGACTTTTGGTTGGGTGCTTCAGAAGGGTGATTAACGAGAGCTTTAGCAACTGTCCATCCCTCCATGTTCTCTTACCCCAACCAGAAGTCCTACCTCTTCTCACCTTGATAGCTACCTGTAGAGGACTGGGATCCCCAGGAAGGCCAGTTACCAGGCCCTCATACACCTCCCCAAAGGCACCATGGCCCAGGGCTCTACAAGACAAGTTGGAAGGGAGTGGGTGATTAGTATGGAGAAAGGCCATAGAGGGTATAGTGCCCCTTGGTCACTTTGGTCCCCACTGAATAAGACCAGATGACCCTATCTGAACTCTTTCTGGGTCAGGAATATTCTCAGGCACAAGCCTGCAAGTATGATGCTGCCACACAGAGCCAGGGCAGAAGAGAGGACAGGCAGGGCCAGAGCCAGAGTCGAGGTGGGAGTGTGGGTAAGGCCTCCCCTTGTGCTAATACAGACACATACTTTAGGAGGAAGGCAACCTGTGGGCTCCAGAAAAGTCATATTCCAAGGTCCCTATCACTCTAGAACCGGGCTTAAAGCTGACCTTTTATATGTTTCTTCTCTATATGGAGCTTGTGTGGCTTCCATCTCCTCTGCACAAGGGATTTAAGTTGGATGCTTTCTGGGATTCATAATGCACCATGACAGGGAGCAGGATTGGGGAGGGAAGTGTTCAGAATGCCTAGCTTCTCCAAAAGAGGTAGAGGACTCACCTGAGTAGAGTAACATTGGCTGGCAAAACCTCAGTCAGCCCTGGGGGCAGAGGCCAGGACTGGGCTGGGCTGAGTCCCAACTGACAGTAATAGGGATTGGGTGCTGTCCTAATGGCAGAGGTTTGAAGCTTGCTTAGCTCAAGCTCAGGGCCTGGAAGCCTGGTCCCCCACAGGTTCTGCCATTTCTTCTGGTTCACTGAAGGTAGGAAGAACAGACACACACCCTCTCCTAGTACCCATCAGGCCCACCCTGCCCAGGACATCCTTCCAGAAGTCTTTTTTTTTTTTTAAAGACAGGGTCTTCGGGGCTGGAGAGATGGCTCAGCACTTAAGAACACTAGTTGTTCTTGCAAAAGACCCGGGTTTGAATCCCAGCACCCACATAGCAGCTAACAACTGTCCGTAACTCCAGTCCTATGTGATCCAACAGCCTCTTCTGACTTCCGCGGGCATTGCACAACACGGGTGCACTCACCTACATGCAGGCAATACATGCATACATATAAAAAAAAGAAAGACAGGGTCTTCCTGTAGCCCCAGCTGGCTTGGAACTCACTATGTAGACCAGGCTGGCCTTGAACTCACAGAGATCCACCAGCCTTCCAGAAGCCTTTTCAAATACACATTTCCCCCACAACTCCAGAGCTTCTACTCTTAGAAGCACAGAGGTGTCTGCCATTGCTCTGTGGTGTAAGGGTCTTAAGTTGGCCACATCTGCCCCTGGAACTGCACAGAAGCCCATCATAGCTTAGAGAGGGGGCAGTTTGCATCAGCCATGCCTACTAGATGCTCCGCACCCAGAATCAGGACTCCACATGCCATAAGGAGACTTAGTGTCAAGGCTGCCACCACAGCTCCCATCAGAACCAGAGGGCTTGTGGTGCTGGGCAGGTCTAGGGAGAAAGAAAGACATCTCAGTGGGAAGCTCCTCTGTCCTGCTAACGCCCAAGTACTTTTCTTATTTGTTCTCTGAGACAGGGTCTCCCAGTGTAGTCCAGGCTGGCCTCAGGCCTTCAATTCTGCTTTAGCCTATCCAGTGTGGTGCGGGGATTACAAGTGTGTGCCACCACGTCTGGCTACCCTCAAGTCTTATTCATTCTTGAAGACTTAGCAGTGTTTACTTTTCTATACCATCTCCAGTTATCCTAGATAAAACCAACCTCTCCCTCCTGGGAACCCCTAAAACATTTGATACCTCCCATAGCAACTGCCATTTTTAGACACATATCTATATCTAAAAATCCATCCACCTGACCTCCCACATTGGCCTACATGTTCCTTGACAGCACAGCATGAACTGAGGCATCTCTATATCATCTTTCCCAACACCCTACTGCTTCTGCCATCCTGTCACCTGAGGGCAAAGGCAAGACATACCCATGCAAGTGATGCTATCCACAGCTAGCTCCATGCCCTCTGGGCATATACATTCAGCCATCTGGAGCTCTGCCTGCCACTGGCAGTCTTTCAAAGGGCAATGACTGCAATTGAGGTGCCTTCGGATCTCAACCTCTCCATGGCTTTCTGTGACTGAGTAAAAGAACTGATATGGTGGGGTAGGGGTGGGGAGTAGGGATGGGGTATAGAGACACACACAACTTTCCAGCCTTATGGTTAATTCAATTCAGGAGTTCAGGATAAAGAGCAGTGCCAAGCACACTGAGCACTCAGGGTAGTGAGAGAGTCTGGGGGGGGGGGGCGCAACTTCTTTTTATTAATTGATTTTATTTCTTTTGTGCATGGGGCGGGGTCAATTGTGTCGAAGTCAGAGGGCAACTTTCAAGGTTCAGTTCTCTTCTTCCACCACAGATTCCAGGCATCGAACTCCAGTTGTCAGGCTAGGGATATAAGTGCTTTACCCCATGAGCCATCTTGCTGACTCTCCCTGGGGACTTCTGTCAAGCATCTACAGTGCCACTTCTGGGACCCTTGAGCCCCAAGGTATTTGGAAAGAACTCATAGCAAAGGACACTTGACCAACAGTCTAGAATGACCCAGAATCACAACTCACAGACATTTCCCAAACGTTCCTGTGCTGGGGAAGAATCTGGTAGCTCCCAGCACAGAGCAGATGGTAACTATGGTGGTACATCCAGGGATTAAGGAGGATGGCTGGCCAAGCTGAGAGGTGGGGAACTGGGGTCAATACCTGCCAGAGGCTGTAGGTAGAGCTCACTCCTGGGGTGTATGAAGGATACCCCATCTTCCCCATCAGCCCAGAGGATGTCAGACTCTGAAGTGTCACCTCCTGGAAATTGAGGGTGATTAATTACAAGAAGGGGTTGGTGAGTCAGGAGCACACAGCTGCCTCACAGCTGGGAAGCTTTCTTATGAAGAGTGGAAAGCCACAGTCTCCCAGTGGAAATCCTGGTGTGGCCTCCCCTATATTGAGGCTCCCATATAAGGGCTGAGGAGCTAGTTTGAGGACTGACTGATCTGCTGGATCCTGAAGACCTGGCCCAGGCTGGCTGGGATGCCCCTTGTCTGTCTGAACCCCTCTAGACCCATGTCCTAAGCTCTGAAACGGGAGAGGGACAGCCTACACATTCCATGTCCATGAGAACACAGACGATATGTGTTGTGTTATAGTTTTTATGAACATTTTGTCCAAATAAACACAAAGCCCTGGTTCTTTACACCCATAGTCCTCAAACTCTGGAGCATCTTAGGACCAATTAAAACAGAGGGCTGGGGGTGTGGTGGCACATCCCTTTAATCCCAGCGCTCAGGAGGCAGAGGCAGGAGTATCTCTGTGAGTTCAAGGCTAGCCTCGTCTATGAGTTCCAGGCCAGCTGGGGCTACAGGGAGACCCTGTCTCAAAAAGACTAAACAAAACAAAGCAAACAGATGGCTGGGACCCTCCCCTGGAGTCTCTGTTTTGCAGACTGGCAACGCTTTATCTTTCAAATTAATTACAGTAATTATTTTTTATTTTTTAATTGTATTTATTATTTTTAATTTATGTGCATGCGTGTATTGCCTGCATGTAGGTAAGTGCACCTGTGTTGTGCAATGCCCACGGAGGTCAGAAGAGGCTGTCGGATCCCCTGGGACTGGAGTTACAGACAGTTGTTAGCTGCCATGTGGGTGCTGGGATGGAACCCAGGTCTTCTGCAAGAATCACCAGTATTCTTGACCGCTGAGCCCTCTCTCCAGCCCCTTATTTATTTATTTTTGTTGTTGTCTTATGTGTATGGGTATTTTGTCTGCATGTATGTAAGTGCATCTGTGTTGTGCACTTACAATCTCCTGGAACTGGAGTTATGAACCATTCTTAGGTGCCATGTGAGTGCTAAGAACTGAACTGGGGTCCTCTGTAAGAGCAACCAGTGCCCTTAACCACTGAGCCATCTCTCCAGCCCCAGTAATTAATTAGTTTTTCACAAATTATATATTCTTATTGTGTATAGTATGATTCCTTGAAATGTGTATGCATTGTGAAAATCAACATATGCACCATTCACTTATTTTTTGTAGTAAGACACTTCAAATCTATTCTCTTAGCCATTTTCAAGAATGTAGTTATTAGGGTTAGGGGTGTAGTATGTCTGAGGCCTTGGGTTTGATCCCCATTCTTTTTTTCTTTTTTCTTTTATTTGGTTTTGAGACAGGGTCTCCCTGTAGCCACAGCTGGCCTGGAACTCACTATGTAGTCCATGCTGGCCTCAAATTCATAGAGATCCACCTGCCTCTGCCTCCAAGTACTGGGATTAAAGGTGTGTGCCCCTAAGCACAGCAAATATTGACTCCCATTCTTGTTTGCTCTCTTTTGCTGACAAAACCCAAAGCATTGTTATTAATTGATTAATTGTAGCCTCCATACTGAACTAAATATTTCTCCTCCTCCTCCTCCTTCTTCTTCCTCTTCCTCCTCTTCCTCTTCCTCTTCTCCTTCCTCTTTTTTCTCCTCCTTTTTGGTATATTTGAAACAGCATCTCCCTGTAGCCCCAGCTGGCCTGGAACTCATTATGTAGACCAGGCTGGCCTTGAACTCACAGAGATTTGTCTGTCTCTGCCTCCCAAGTGCTGGGATTAAAGGCAAGCTCCACTACACCTGGCTTGAACTAAGGATATCTTAAATTTATATCTCCTTATTAAATTTTTTTGCCTTGTTTTTTTTTTTTTTTTCTGGAGCTGAGGACTGAACCCAGGGCCTTACATTTGCTAGGCAAGCGCTCTACCACTGAGCTAAATTCCCAACCCCTTAAAATTTTCAAAATATTTGACCAACATCTCCCTAACCCCAACACTGAATTGTATTTCTTTTTTGTGCTTAAAATTTTTTTATTTTTATTTTTATTTTATGTGTATGAGTGTATTGTTTGGATGTGTGTAAGTGCACCTGTGTAGTGCAATATCCACAGAGCACAGAAGTGAGTGTTGAATCCCCTGGAACTGGAGTTATGGGCGGTTGTTAGCTGCCATGTGGGTGTTCTTCTGCAAGAACAACCAGTACTCTTAATCATGGAGTCGTCTCTCCAGCTCCCTGTATTTCTTTTTTAAAAAATATTTTACTTAGGGCTGAGGTTGGAGAGATGGCTCAGCGGTTAAAAGCACTGACTGCTCTTGCAGAGGACCCGGGTTCGATTCCCAGCATCCACATGATGGTTATGAACCGTCTTTAACTCCAATTCCAGGAGAATCCGAAGCCCTCTTCTGACCTCCGGGGCATTGCACAACACGGGTGCACTCACATACATATTTTTAATTATGTGTGTGTGTGGAGTGCAGGTGCTCCCCTTCAGCTGGAGTTTCAGGAGATTGTGAGCAACAGAGGTTGGTGCTGGGAACTGAACTTGGGCAGCCAGTACTCTTAACTGCTGAGCCATCTCTACAGCCCCCTGACTTTGTATTTCTAACAGCTTCTGTGGTGACCACACTTTGAAACAACTGACATAAACCATCACCCTCAACTCCCCCCAAGGGCACACTTACCCTGGTAGCCTCCACCGCCGCCTCCCGCGGTGCATGCCCCGCCGCCACCCCCGAAGCCGCCCGCTGCGGCCCAGCCGATTGCTGCCCAGGCCTCTGAGCAGCCCTCGCCGCCCTCTGCCCCTTCCTGCAGGGAGCGGCCGGCCTGCGGAGAAGGGGGGTGCGACGTCCAGCCGCCCCCTCCACCTGCGAAGCGACAGCGGGTGGTTGGCGGCTGTGGTGCGAAGCAGCAGGCTCTCCCCACCGCCCTGCGCTTACCTGCCGGGCCTCCTCTCCCGCCGCTGCCGGGTGCAGCCAAGCGCTTCTCCAGTTTCTGCCCGGCCGCCTGAGTCCAGCCGCGGTCGGGTCGCCTCAAGTAGGCCCTCCCGCCGCCTCCAGCGGCCACCAGCAGTGGCTCCCGCTTCCCCGAGTGCAGCTAGGGGCGGGGGCGAGTCAAGGGCGTGCCCCAGTAATAGAGGGCCACCGCCCGACTGGAGCACCTGTCCCGGGGTGAGGCCCAGGCGCCGCGCCCGAGTGGATCCGAACCCGCTGGGACTTAGAGGAGCGTGCGCTCGGGGGAGCGGACCCGGACCCCGTTGCCGATCCGTGCGCTCGGGGAAGAGGACCTGGACCCCATCGCCGAGCGGTGGGCTGGGGCGGCCAGCGCTCGGGAGCACCTACCCGGAAAATGTAGGTGGCGCCCCCGCCGCCGCCGCCCCCGCCAGCCCAGCTCCGGGCCCTTTCGGTCCCATCTCTGGCCGCGTGCTCCTCGGCGGCCCAAGACTCTCCCAGGCAGACGAGATGGCTCTCTGGGCTCCCCTGCGTGGCACCCACTGGAAATCAATCGGCGCGGACGTGGACCCTCCGCTGGATATGCGGGTGTCCAGGCACCAAGGACCCCGCCCTAGTTCCGGGACACCCCTTTCCAACTGGCTGCGCTTACTCCGGGACAGGCGTCCTCGCCCTGCTGCCCCACAAGGATGTACAGCGGCTCCCCACGTCTAAGGGAGAAGACCGCCGAGAGGAAGACACCGTGCGCCCGCGACAGGTGGTTCCTGGCGCCTTTGCCGCCCGCGGCTCCGTAGGCTGAGATCCTACGGGGGGTACGGGGAGGGGGGGAGGACGTGGAGTCTCCTCCCTTCACCAGGCCTCCCTGGCAAAAGTTAGAGACAGGTAGCTGGAAAGCTATGGGACCTAGAGACTGCCATTGACCGAAAAGAGATGGGAAGACGGTTTACAATTAGGCAGGAGTGTTAATGGAGATGGAGAGAAGCTCAGGGCCGTTTTGTCTGCGGTAAAGGGATCCCGGATACCCGCTAACTCCCTCACTGCTGCCAGTCTTCCCGAAGGCACTTCCACTGGAAGGAGAGGTAGTCTAGCAGCCAGCACTAGACATCACTTCGATGCAAAGTGCAAAGTGGTGTGGCACCCGGCCCTCCCTCCCCGACTGTAGAACCTCGGCCTAGCAGGGTGACCTCGTCAAGCACGCACAGATACTGGCCGGTGTCTGGCACCCGCCACAGCTGCACGCCTCTCAGCGGCCCGGAGGGCCCCACTGTCACCGCCACGCTGCTCCCTGCATATGCCCAGTCGCACTGGGTTTGTGTTGGTCCTCGGCGACCGCTGGCCCCACAGGTGTTGAACACCCAAGGCCCCTCCCCATCTGGGAACAAGAAAGAAGGAGTCGTTGAGTCCCTGACCAGACCTAGGGATCTGGGGATAGTGGGCAAATGGAGAAACCTGAAGCTCACCTAGAGGATTTGGGAGGGAGGCTGGCTCCAATTCATGGGGCGTAGGAGTGACTTTCTGGTCCCAGGAGCTCGGGGTTAGCAGCTGCAAGGGCGCGGATGTCTGAAAAGGCGCCTGGGACCCCGAACTGGAGCAAAGAATGGCTCCTGAACGATTAGAGGGAGGCCGAGGGCGTTGGGAGAGGGCGCAGGATGTGAAGACAGGAGACACAAGAGATAGATAGCCACTCAATAGCAGGTCCTTGCTGCTTGCGGCCACACCCCTAACGCCGCCAGCCGGTGCTCAACAGAGCCTGGAAGCGGGCGTCAGTCCAACTCGGTGGCCCGGGCCCCATCAGGTACCCTCATACAGCGGTTTCTCCTCTCCAGAATCCTTCCCACTGAATGACCTGGGGGCTGCACCGAGCTGTGTCCTGCAACACCCCCGCCCCTTTCCTCCATTTAGACTGGTGTCCCTACTCCCCAGGGCTTGTCCTTCCCAAATTGCGCGATCTGAGGCTCAGATATGGGCGCGCACTGAGCTTTTCTCGTTGCATTCTAGAAGCAGGGATCAAAGAGCTTTGGTTCGAGACCTCGGAAGCAACCACTGCGACAGGATCTGTCTTGAACGCAACCGCAAGTCTAGAAAGGTGCGTCTGGTTGGCTGACTCCTTTACCGCCAGGCAGCACTTACCCGCAGCTCCTAGCCACAACAGCAGCCTGTGGAAGCAGGCCATCGCCTGATCTGATCCGTCAGTCTGTTCAACTAAAGCTGATGGCTCAAGGCTCGAGGGTCTGGCTGCAGTTCATGGGCGTGTCCAACAATCTCTGAGCCATCCCCACTGCCCAGCAGACCTTAAACCAGACTAGCCACGCCCACTCCAGACCCCAGGAAGCCGACGAGGAAAAGGCGGGGCATGTGGGCAGAGAGGTCCCCAAGCTTCCGGGAGGGGCTCTCTGCTCCAGCCTCTGGGTCTCCCGCTGGCCACCGTAGTGACTTGAATGGGTTAGAGATATGGGAGGAGGTTGCCTTTACCCTATTCTTTTGAGGTAGCAGCCTGTGTTCACTCCTTAACTGTAAGTTATCCTTGCTTGTCGCTGCTTGTGACTCTCAACGCCTTTCTGACTGCAAGGTGGAACCTCCCTGATATCCTCAGACACATGGATTTCTGGGTTAAGGCTCACAGTTCCATTGCCCGGTTTATCCTGTGCACAACTTCTACCATGACTGGACAAGATGTCAAAAAACCCAGATAGGGTAGCTCATACCTCTAATCCAGCACCTGGAAAGAGGAGACAAGAGGACCCAGAGTTCAAGGTTATCCTCTGCTGCCTATCAGGTTGGAGTCCAGCCTAGGCTATATGAGACCAGTCTCAAAAAAAAAAAAAAAGTTAGAAGATGCAAGTGCTGGTACAAGTAGCACAACAACTGTTCTTGAGACAGTAAGGTATTTCCACCACCTGCAAAATCACATTAAGGGAAACTGCTTTGAAAACCACAAGACACCTATAGCCTGGGTGTGGTGTTAAATACCTTTGATAAGAAAACAAAATAGGGCTGGACAGATGGCTCAGCAGTTAAGAACACTGGTTGTTCTTGCAGAAGACCCGGGTTTGAATCCTAGCCCCCACATGGCAGCTAACTACTGTTCATAACTCCAGACCCAGGGGATCCAACAGCCTCTTCTACCTCCTTGGGCATTGCACGACACAGGTGTACTTACCTACATGCAGGCAATACACGCATACACATAAAAAATAAAAAGAAAACAGTAAATAAAAAGCTATCCATACACTTGAGAGGGCCACTTGGATTAGCTTTCAGGTGGTTTTGTACAATCCTTTTTTTTTTTTTTTGAGATAGGGTCTCACTATGTAGTTCTAGCTGGCTTGGAACTCTCTATGTTCTGACCTAAAACTCAAAGAGATCAGCCTGCCTCTGCCCCCCCAAGTGTTGGGATGGGCTAGCGTGTACCACCACACCCAGCTATGTCCTCTTTTGCTCAAAATGCTAAGTTTAAGCTGGGTGTGGTAGCTCATGCCTGTAATTCCAACATGTAGAAGGCTGAAGCAAGAGGATTACTCTGAGTTCAAAGCCAGTCTGGGCAACATATTAAGTTCCAGAACACCCTGAACTACAGAGTGAAATTTTGTCACAAAAAGAAGAAAAATATGCTTTTCCAGCACTGATGACCTCCTTAGAACATGCCTTTCCCAAAGGATCTCTCTCTAGAAGAGAAGAGGAAACACAAGAAGCAGTGCCTGGTGCACAGCCCCAGTTTGTACTTCATGCCTGTGAAATGCCCAGGACGCTATAAAATCACCATGGCCTTTAGCCATGCATAAAGATAGCTTTGTTTTCATTTTTTTGAGACAGGGTCTCTATGTAGTCTCAGCTGGCCTGGAACTTACTGTGTAAACCAGACTGGCCTTGATCTCACAGAGATCCATCTGCCTCTGCTTTCCTAGTGAGTGCTGGGATTAAAGACGTGCACTAATATGAACCGCCCCACAAAAAGTCATTTTCTGTGTTGGCTGCTCCACTGTCGTATGCCAGCCCACAGGAGGAGAAGCTTACTGAAGGGTGCTTCAGAAGGAAGCAGTACTAAAAGCACCCCAAATCAAGATAAGTGAGAAAACATTCCAATAACTACATTTTAGATTAAAATAAGTTAAAGATGGAGGTCTCTGTTTAATATGAAACACCTGAACACAGTTTATGACTAGTGGTTTAGCTACTTAAAGTCTGAGTGATAATGCTAATTGTAGCCACAGACTTGATTTTATAAAGACTCCTTTGCTGTGCCAGTCAGTAGTGGGTCTTCTACATATGCTGGTCTGCTGGCAAAACTTTCAGAACAGTGGCCAGAGCGGTGCCAAAAGTGGTTGGGGGGTTAGAACCCTGAGGAAATCTCCATGTCAACTGACCCTTGTCACCATTTTCAGGATTTTCCGATTGGAAATCAAAGATCAGCTAACTCGGGGGCCGGGGGGGGGGCAAGCGGATACAGAAGGCAACATCTTTACATCTAAACATGTAAAGAAAGTGGCCCCAGCAGGGATGAGACCCAAGAGTGTGTAAGGGTTGGGAATAACTGAGTGTTTAGAGACAGTGGCCTGATTTTCTGTTCAGCTGGACCAGCTGATAATTGTCTGTGGCTTTTATACCAGTAGGAGAGGTGTGTTCCAAGGTAACTGGCAAGGTTAGAACGTTCCATGCTTTAACAGGTGGGCTTGGCCCTTGGCTTTAATTCCACTATTATTGGGGGTGTGTTTCAGGCCAGCTCTGGGGGACTGTCTTCAGCCCACACCCCAGGAACCTTAAAGGGAAGTTCTGGCCCCAGCAGTGGCTTCTCTCTAAGGGTAAAGAGGTGCCATTCCTCTTCTCGAGGGACACTAAGAGTCAGGATTTTTGCCTCAAATTTTCCTAGGGTTAGAGTAGCTTGTTCTTGTAAGTTGAAAGTTATTTGGGTCTATAGCTTTCCCAGCAAACATCATCCCAATAAAGGCACAGGGCACTCAGGGTGATATAGGAATTCATGAATTACCTTGTGGTCTCCTAGATTACACTATCTGAACAGCAAAAAGGGGTGATGGGCTCTGTTACCTATGGCCCCCACAATGGTAGAATTGTAGGGGGTACACACAGGCTGGCTCACCACTGAATATGTAGCCCTGGTATCTACCATAAAGTCCACAGGCTGGTCTCCTACTGTCATTTGGTTCATAGGCCTCTAAGAGCCCAACAAAATGGAGCCTGGTGTGTACTAATCTTCCTCCTAGTTCTCCATGGTGGCTAGGCCCATGCCCTCATCCTCTGGGACCCTACATTCCTTCTGTCCAGGTTGGTGCTACCCTTGGATCACCTGACTTCTCCCTCTGACCTTGACAGACCATAGGAGCATTCTCTCGTTCTGCAGCTGCTGAGGTCATTTGCTTGTTTTCCAATGGCCCTCCTGGTGAGAGCAAGTGCATTGATTCCACCCCAACTTTGAGGTGCTTCCTTGTCTGCTTCCCTGTTGGTTTCAGCCTTGACATGGAGTCTCCTGTTGGAGGTGCCCTGAATACTCCACTAGCAGTAGAAGACAGTCTTTTTGAATTAGAACTCACTATGTAGAAGACCAGGCCAGCCTCTATTTCACAGTGAACAAGGTATAAGGTTGTTGAGTCACAACTCTCTTGTTATCTGTCTCATTCACATACACACACATACCTCCAACCTCCTCCCAGTGCCTAGTCTCTAGAAATCACTATGAAACTTCATTTCTGTCTCTTTCCCCTGCTAGTACTTGGCAGTTACAAAACTTTGAAGGGTGATCAAGCCTTCTTTCTGCTCACTGGCAAGGAAAACCAAAACCAAATTGACAGATTTTTACTAGAACTGATGAGTACTTCCCTGAACTGATTCCTGTGCCCATCAGGTCCACTGTGCTACCAAGGTCTTTTCCTGTGGCACACCAGAAGTGTGAGTCTTCTATGGATCAAGTAGTCCATTGATACCCAGGTGAGTTACCACTCCCAGCACTCCATGGAAACTGGCACTCCAGTGACAAAGGAGGTGCAATTCACCATTTCCAATTTCTGAACAAACTCCCAACACCTAACAAAAAAACAGGACTCCAAGGCCCAGCGGGAAGCTGTATATTGTACCAGTTTAGTCCCTGAGATAATTATCTAAAGCATGGCCCTGCACAGAGAAAAATTCAGTCTTTTATATCTTTTTGCTTTCTTTTCTCCTACACATAACAGTGTATATATATATTTTAGATCTTTTTCAGACAGGGTCTCCCTGTAGCCCCAGCTGGCCTGGATTTACTATGGAGACCAGGCTGGCCTTGAACTCACAGAGGTTTGCCTGCCTCTGCCTCCTGAGTGCTGGGACTAAAAGTGTTAGCCACAACACCCAGTTAACATTATACATTTTGATTGGTACTTTTTTATTTTGGTCTTTTTTTGAGACAAGGTCTCCCTGTATCCCCAGCTGACCTGGAGCTTGCTTTGTAGACAAGGGTGACCTTGAACTCACAGAGATCCACCTGCCTCTGCCTCCCGAATGCTGGGATTAAAGGCTTGCACCACCACACCAATCTATAAATAAGTCTTAAAATAAATAAATAAAGCCAGGTGTGGTGGTGCACACCTTTGATTTGATTCCAGCACTCAGGAGGTTGGGGAAGGGAGATTTCTGTGAAACGAGGCCAACCTGGGTCTACCTAGTGAGTTCCAGCTGGGACTACAGGGACACCCTGTCTCCAAATAAATAAAATAAAATTGATTAATAAAATAAAGACATAGCTTATACTTTGATTTCTCCCAGTCCTTGTCCTACCGAGGAGAGCCTAAGTGGAATGGTGATATAGGACAGCTACTGCAGCAGATTGATTTTTGGCCTCATTGGCACCTGTACTTCTACTAGACTGCAGAGTCCTTCCAGAAGCACTCCCACTCCCAAGAGCATTGCTGCCAGCACTCAGAAACTTCCAGGATCCTTACGCTTGCTGTCTCCAGATGTAGAGTTTCTTTTTTCTTATAGATTTACTTAATTTTACTTTATGTATATGGGTGTTTGCCTGCATGTATGTAAGTACACCATATGTGCCAGCTGCTTGAAGAAGCCAGAAGGCATTGGATCCCTTGGAACTGGAGTTAAAGAAGGTTGTGTGGTGCTATGTGGATGCTGGGAACTGAACCTGGGTCCTCTGCAAGTGCTCTGAACTGCTGAGTCATTTCTCTAGTCCCCTAGACTGTTTTTACCTCCCATTGTGATTCTTCCCCACCCCTCTCTCCCTTGATACCAACTCTAAACATGAGTAAAACCAGTCCAGATCAGCCAGACTAGAAAAGTATTTATTTCAATGCACAGCATAGCATTCGTATCCCCTGGCCTGGGTGAGGACTGGAGGTAGGTGAGGTCTACTTAGACTGATTTGTCCCCAGAGGGACTGAATAGCTAAGCCACCCTTCACTCCTAGTACAGACCCTCAGAGGCCCCAGACCCAGAGCTCCAGTATCAAGTTCTAATAGCAGACATGTTCTGTTCTAAAACAGGCTCAAACAGTATATTCTCAGGAAGGCAGCCCTGGGTTCCTGTCCCCTGCTTTCCCAGTGACAGAAGCCCTTCTGTATGAACAGACATCCACTGGCAAGCCCCAGGAGAATGTATCCATCTCTGGATGGTGGCAACTGTCCTAGGTCTTGGATACTCCATTCTGGAGCACACCTGAGGGCAGTGTCTGGAGGTAATGCTGCCTCAGGGGAGGTAACTGGGAATACAGCTCAAACCCCTCTGGGAAGCTGGAATTGGGAAGCTTATAGTGGAGGAGGTGCTGCCGCAGACCCTGAAAAGAAATTTTATGAAATGGATAGTGAGAGTCGGTTGAGGTTCTGTCCCTTAAACCTTATCTCCTACCCTCCTAATGACTCCAATCCTACCTCATCTGCCAGCAGCCAAGTTTTCTGCAGCATATTCCTTCGGGCAGTCTTCACCTCATCCTAGGAGCAAAACAGGGAGAGGTGGCACTAAGCCAAGGACTGGTCCGACTGCTTAACCCTCTCCTCCTCCCAGTTGGCCCAAATGCAACTCAGTCCCTTCTATCCTTCCCTCTGAAGATAGGGATGTAACTTACTGAGCTCTTTGGGTCCTGGGAGAAGATGAAGCTATTGACATGAGCCACTGCCACAGCGTAGAGCACAGGGCACCAACGTGGACAGAGAGCACCAGTAACCAGGGCTCGGAAGTAGAGCTGAAGAAGGGCCAGGTTGTCTTCAGGAGGTCCTGTGTAGCATTCCAAGGGCACAGGCAACTGTGGTGGGGGAAATGATATACTGAGGAGGAGAGTGAACATATGCATCAATGGACACATAAAAACAAATCATGAGGGCAGAGATCAGGTCTTAAAAGACTCCCATCCTTCTCTAACACATGGATGAAAGCTAAAGCCCAAAGGGCAGTGCTGGGGCACAGCTTAGAGGCAGAGTACTTGCTTAGCATGCATGAGGCCCTGGGTTAATTTCCAGCATCACACAAAAAAGGGTATTGATTTTTTTGGTATTTAATGATGAGAAATACTTATTATGTAATGTTAAGTGAAAAATTCTATGCAGTAATTTGTTTTATAAAAATATATGATAGCTCAGCAGTAAAGAGCACTAGCTGCTCTTCTAGAGGACCCAGGCTTGATTCCCAGCACCCACATGGTGCCTAACAACCATCCATAACTACAGTTCCAGGGGATCCAAGGTCTTCTTCTCACCTCTGTGGGCATTGCACAACATAGGTGCACTTACAAACATGCAGGCAAGACATTCATACATATAAAATAAAAATAATAAAATATTCCTTTAATCCCAGCACTTGGGAGGCAGAGACAGGCGGATCTCTATGAGTTCAAGGCTAGCCTGGTCTACATAGTGAGTTCCAGGGCAGCTGGGGATGCAGGGAGACCCTGTTTCAAGAATACCAAATAAATAAATAAATAAAATATTAATATATGTATGTATGTATGTATATATAGGGTTAGAGATGGCTCAACCTTGTTAAGAACATTTGCTACTCTTGCAGAGGACCAAGGTTCAACTCCCAGCCATAGGCACCAGGCATGCACATGATGCAAATATATACACGCCAGCAAATTGTCATACACATAAAATAGTAAAAAAATCTTAAAAATTTTTTTTTGATTTATGTGTATGAGTGTTTTGTCTGCATTTGTGTAACTATACCCATGTCATGCAATATCAGAGGAAGTCAGAAGGATGTCAGATCCCCTGGAGCTGGAGTTACAGACAGTTGTTAGCCTCCATGTGGGTGCTGGGAACTGAACCTGGGTCTTTTGCAAGAGCAGTCAGTGCTCTTAATCCCTGAGCTATCTCTCCAGTCCTGTAAAAAAAAAAAAAATCTTTAAAAAAATTAACATATGTGTGTGTGTGTATGTGTATGTGTGTAAAGAAAACAGTTGCCAACCAGTAAGATGGAAGTGGAGGAACATGTCTGTAATTCTTGAGTATACTCAGGTGTGTATTGGTGTGCACGTAGTATATGCACATGTGTGCATGAGCATGCATACCTGCAGGTGCTGAGACCAGAGGTTATCAGTTATTCTGTTCTATCATTTTCTGGCATACTCCTCTGAGGCAGGGTCTTTCACTGAACCAGGAGCTAGGCTGGCAGCCGGTAAGCCCCTGTGATCCTGTCTCTACTCTCCATGGTGTTGGGGTTACTAGTGCACATGGCCTGGCTTTTTTCATGGGTGCTGGGGATTTGAACTCAAGTCCTCATACTTATACAGCAAGTTCACTTACCTGCTGAGCCATCTCCCCAGTCCCAACATAATATTCTTTTCTTTTTCTTTTCTAAGGCAGGGTCTTATTCCTGGATGGTTTAAAATTCACTATGTAGCTAAGGATAGCTTAGAACTCCTGATCATCCTCTGTTTATATCTCAAGTTCATTCATTCCCACCCCACCCCACTCTCTTGCTGAGTATGGAATGGAACCTATGGTCTTGCACATGCTCACAGTGCTCTAATACTGAACTACATATATTCTCAGCCCTGCAACAGTTATGTTCTTTTTAATTCCTAAAAATATATTTCCCTTTTTAGTACTTTTTATATACAAATATATTTATACATGATGCATTTATGTGTTAAAATAGTTTTATTCTGTTTTCTTTTTGTGTTTTGTGTGGATGTGTGTTTAAAGACAGGGTTTTACTTTGTAACCCAGGCCAGCCTGGAACTCTTCATAATCCTCCTGTCTCAGCATCCTAAGTGTGTGTTACCTACTCTGTTTATGTGGTATTAGGGATCAAACCCAGGGCTCGCTATCAACTGGGCTACATTCCCAGCCCATCCTCATCCCATATTTTGTGTGTGTCTGGCTCTGTACCCTAGATTGGCCTGCTTTAAACAGCCCACAGTGGCCTTGAAATTGCAATTCTCCTACCTTAGCTCCTGAGAGAATGGGATTATAGGCCTATCTCCCTTGACAATTTATGATTTTAACTCTTCAGCCTGATCATCCTTTAGGACTTTGCCTTGTTTCCGATAAGCTTTCCACAGAAACCTCTCTCTCTGCAGCACCATTATGATCCTTCTTGCCTCTGAGCTTTCACCTATGTTCCTTTCACCAGGAACATCTGGCACTCATATCGCTTGAACAATTCAATTTTTTTTTTTTTTGGAGACAGGGTCTCCCTGGCCTGGAAATCGACCTCACAGAGATCCACCTGCCTCTGCTGGGATTAAAGGTGTGTGCCACCAAGACCAGCAAACAATTCAAATTCTACCCAACCTTCAGTGCCAGATCAGTATTTCCTCCACAACACGTTTTCCTTATGGGCAGTGCACTCTGATCTTTCCCTTCTCTAAGTCCTGACTTAACATACTTAGAACCCAAGTAACTCAGAAGTATAGTTTTTAGCAAATCTTTTAGCTAGACTGTATAGTAGTTACAAACAAGAAGCCATACTTTGTTAATAATATGAATATTTAACTATATGCCAGATACTATGGCAAACCCTTCTCATTCTGTACCACACTCCTAATACCCTAAAAGCCCCCAAGAGGTAAGGTGAGGAATCTGAGGCCCACCAAAGCTCCCCACTGCTCAGGTCCTTGGCAGGCCCTGCTGGGTTGAGAAAGTACCTGGGTCAGAGGCAGGCCAAGAGCCCGCAAGGCTCCCACATGCTCCCCAAAGAGGGCAAGGCGCAAGGTCACACTAAATCGACGTTGTAGGGGAAGGAGGACCAGAGCCCCAAACAGGTGGTCCCCAAAAGAGACAGCTTCAAAATGGTCTAAGAAGCTAGCATAGAGGTCAGGAAAAGATGTTAGGCCAGGAAGTGGGCAGTCCAGGTTCAGGCTTGGCAGGACTTGAGGCTGACAGATCCGGGCTACAAGAGCTGCAACCAGATGCTGTATGGGGGTCTCTCGGAATAGCTCACTGTCCACCAGGAACACACACATAAGCCGGGCCAGCCGGGCAGCAGGAGGTACAGCCCAGAGGGCCTCTGGGCGCCAGCTCTCTAAAAGTAGCACCCACTGTAGGGCCCGCATGGCAGTGCCCACAGTGTCAGTGGGAGGTAGTCCAGAGGGAGTGTCTGAAGCCTGGTGGTAGAGATGAATCAGTGGCTGGAAGGGCCAGTCAGTGGGCAGCAATGGCTCCTTAGGCACAGGGAGTAGCAAGCTTGGGACTCGCAGAAGCTCCCAACGGTATAAAGCCTGGGAGGCCAGCAGGCTGGCTCTCGCTGGTGAACAGTGGGTCAGGTAGCAGCTGCGGATGCTGGGGAGGTCCTGGCATGCCTGAAGTAGGAGAGCCCCTCGTCCACAGTGAGGGTCCGCACTGTTCCTGAGGGACAGTCCATCGGAGAAGTCAGCTGCCTCTGGACCCCCTAATGCTTTTTCCCTGTAACAGGACCCAAAAGCCAAGAATGAGAGCTGGAACCACAGCACCCAGAAGGCCATACCAGCTCTCTAGGGCTTCTCAGATGCTCCTAATTCAATCCTGCTCCTTTTTGCTCCCCTGCCCACTTCTCACACCATGTTACATAGCAGTTAAGAGAACAGATGCTGAAGCTGGGTATGGTGGTGCACATCTTTAAACCCAGCACTTGGGAGGCAGAGGCAGGCAGATCTCTGTGAGTTTGAGGCCAGCCTGGTCTACATAGTTAGTTCCAGGTCAGCTGTGGCTATAGGGAAACCTGTCTCAAAAAGAGAAAAAAAAAAGGATGCTGGAACCAGCCACCACAGTGCAAGAGTGCAAGTTCATCTAAACTTCTGCATTGGATTTCTGGCTGTAAACCAGCGACTGCAACAGTATCTACCTTGTGGCCCAGGTAAAACACTTAAAATACGGATAAGTACCTAAGGGTATTCTGTATTCTGGACAGGGCCCCATATAGTAAAGACTATATGCATAGACTTTTTTTTTGTTTTTGAGACAGTTTCATGTAGCACAGGGTCATATCAAACTTACTATGTGAATGGGGTTATCCTTCAACTCCTGAATCTCCTGCCTCTGCCTCCAGAGTGCTGGGATTACAGGTGTGCCACCACACCTAGATCCTTACAACAACAATAACAACAACAAAATCCAGTTTCATTCTCATGTAGCCCAGGATAGTCTCAAACTTCATAAATAGAGAAGACTGGTTTTGACCTGTTGACATGCTTGCTACCACCTCCCAAGAGCTGGGATTACAAGTGTGCATCACCATACTAGGGTACCCTCTTGAATTAGGTCTCACTCATGCTAGGCAGTTTTTCTATTGCTGAACTATATCCCTAGCTTATGTAAGTACTGTTCTTTAGACACACAGTCATACTAAAGTCTCACAATCATCCCCGGGTGGGATGGAGATGAGTGGCCTCATCTTCACTTTACTAAGGAAATAGCAGGTTAAGTTTAATACATGATAGAAAATCAAGTCTAGTTTTTCTGGCTCCAAGATGCTGCTGCTTGGTTAACAAACTCAGAAGCATCCAAGAGAGTTGAATATCTGATTGCTGAAATCCATGGACTTACGGGAGGAACTCCAGCCGGAACACACAGCTCAGCAGTAGCTCTTGGGCAAGGTACTCACTTCCAGGAAGTAGCCGGCTCAGTAGGGCCAAGGCCATAGAGTGGTAGAGGGCATTGGTGGCTGGCTCTGGCTGAGATGTTGCCTGTGGAGGAAAGACAGGGCATTAGTTAGTGCAGGGAGGATACAAAGCAGAGAACAGTGAGGAAGAAGACATAGAGAAGGTGGAAGACGACCCAGTGCATATGGACTACCGTAGGAACTGCATGGCCTGGCAGAAGCAGCTCAGGTGACTGAGAGGCAGGAGGAAAACTGGATAGGGGCTGACTGCAGACAGGGACTCACCACTTTCTGGGCCAGGGAGAGTGCCAGGTACTGCAGGTGGTGCTCATGGCGCAGGGCCCAGGCAGAGAAGGGTGTGAACTGTGGGGCAGGCCTGGGAGCCACACACTGGAAAAAGTAGTTCTGGAGTCCTGGGGCAGCCAACACAGCAGCCATCTGAGGAATCAAGTTAATTCATACCTAGAAATCAACTCTGATGTTTTGGGGTTCCCTGGGTAGCTGCCACCTCCCAGCCACTCAGAAAAATGAGTGCGGGCAAGAGGCCGTCCTTCTTCTGGATATACCCCTCCCATTTTCGAACTTTTGCCATTTTATCCCCCTGCCTGGTTTCTAAGCAGGTATCCAGCTTACCTGTCCACAAAGCCCCTTGTGAATCCGGACCAGAATGTTGACAAGAGAGAGGAGGGCAGTGAGGAATGGGAAGGGTGAGGCTGTGCCAGCCACACTGAGAGGGGGACAGCCTCCTGCACAGCCCAGTGACACCAGGCTGGGGAGAGCCTCAGGAGTTGGAGCACAGGTCAGTGGATTGCAGACAGGGGAGCAGTGCCTGCAGGAGGAATGGAAAAGCTGACAGGCCTCTGGCCTGATGGGTCTGAGTAGGGACCTGGCTGTGCAGATCAGTGTCTACATTCCTCAGAGCCCCTCAGAGTTGCTGCCTATCAGAGATTCAGGTTTCCTTCAAATCTCTGAGGGGCCACATCCTGGAGTGCATCAGGGAACTAGACCCAGAGTCCCATAGGAGAGGAACTGCCTCTTCCACACATGCCCCCAGCTGCCCACACAGAACATACCTAAGGGAATCCCACAAACTTCCCAGAGAGGGCTGACTCAGCAGTGGCAGTAACAACTCCTCTGACAGGTGCTCCATGTCCTGAAGCCAGTCCTCCGGGCACAAGCTTGGCTGCAGGACCAAGGGGCTCACTGAGCTGATGGGTCAAGATATATTTTCCTGGTCCTATATACCCTGGTCAGTCCCATCATGCCAAGCGCCTCACAGAATCTGTTTAGCAACTTCTGCAGACAGATTCTTCAGAAGGAGAGCCAGCCCTGAGTTTGCCCTAGTGTACAATGTCTAGGGGTGCATGAAGAGGAAGCACCAAGGCTGAGCTACTGCTTTGGATCTCTGGTCCCCATCAACATGGTTCCCTGAAAGTTCCAGTGGATAATGGAAGTAGGAAGAGGATAGGTAGGAGTTAAAGGTGAGGATAGGGCTCAGGGTAGAACTCAGTAGTGGAGCAACTGCTGAGCATGTGTGAGGCCCTGGGTTCCACTCTTAGTATCACATCTGTACCCACACCCAAAGCCACATAAAGCAGGTGGCGGGGAGGGGAGAATATGAAAAGGTGGGACAAGGAAGGCAGGAGTGGAGAGGTGGAGACAGAATGAGAGCAAGTTGCGGGGCAAAGATGGAGGGAGTCAGGTAGGCTGCACTCACCTGCTGGCTCCAAGTCTGGTAGTAGGCACCCAAGAACAGCAAGCAGGCACTGGGCACTGGGCCTAGGGCATTCCATATGTCAGGTCTGGGCAGCAACTTTAAAGTCTGCCTTAGACACGTCTCCACCAGTGGCTGAAGTCCAGACACCTGCGTCCAGGTGATTGAGGAAGTGGTGGCCAACACATGGGCCTCAGAAGAGCGACTGCAGGAGTGCCAGAAGGGCAAAAGTGAAAACGTGGCTGCCTCACTTCCCTAAAGCTCCAGCCACTTGCTCCCCGTGGAGAAGCATTCCTGCCTGTCCTGGGGTTGCTGCTGGACATGCCTGCTGGCAGACTCGGAGCTAGCCTACCTGATAGGTTCAGGGTGGGTGCTGCCTGCTGCCAGGGTCAGCTTGGTGAGAAGAGTGAGCAGTGAAGCCATCCGCTGCATGGACAGTGGGTGTAGAGGACAGGCGCCAAGTTCTGTCGGCAGTGCCTGCAAGGCCTGTATAAGCACTGGATACAGCTCCCTGGGGAAAAGCAATGACTGACCTTCACTGTATGAAGAGGGATCAAGATGAGGACACAAGGAAGAATCTGCAATCTGGTGAAAGAGGGTAACAAGGGAGAGGGGCACAGGACTAGGACACTTAAAAGGCCAGGTTCTAAAAAAAGCAGAAGGATGCCCCCCAAAGGGAATTGACATCTGGTTTCACCAAGATACTAATGCATTAGCCACAAAATGCAGTTAACAATGTGTGCGCCTCTCCTCCCTAGCTGGTCCTGAATCCCAGGCAATTGCATATCCAGTAGAATCCCCTCTCCATTGTTTGCGTTTTCCCTTTAAACTTGAACAAGTCTGAATCATCAAGTCAGACCCACTACAGAACTGGAAGACTTTACAAGGAAGCCTATCTCCTACCTCTCCTCACCTGTAAAGGTCACCACCCTGACCATAGAAGGCAGCCACAGCCCATAGACGAAAGGCCTCCGTGCTCAGTGTCTCTGCTTCCTCTGTAGGCAAGGCTAGTTCTTGAGGCGCCTCAGCTATGAAGCGACATAGGCGGCTCCTGATATCAAAGCCACTCATCTGGAGATGAGCAAAAAGTGTAGGGATCAGAATTAGCTGGTGTCAGGTTCCCTCACTTGGAAATGGGCTCTACCTGGTCCTGTTCCAGGTCTCTGTGACACCACAAGATCATATCCCTGGGCAGAGGTGAAAATTCACTCCCTCTCCCCAACTTTTTTTAAAAAAATTATTTTTATTTTTTCTGTGTATGAATGAATTGCCTGCATTTGTGTAAGTGTACCCATGTTGTGCAGTGCTCTCGGAGGTCAGAAGAAGGTGTCAGATCCCCTGGAACTGGAGTTACAGGCAGTTGTTAGCCACCATGTGAATGCTGGGAATTGAACCCGGGTCTTGCAAGAACAGTCAGTGCTCTTAACCCATTGAGCCATCTCTAAAGCCCCCCCCCCCACACTTTTATAACATTGAGAGGGGGCAGCTCGCTGCCATAGCATGCAAAGTCAGGGGACAATTGCAGGAGTTGATTCTTTCTTTCTACCATGTGAGTCCCAGGGACTGAACTCAGGTCATCAAGATGGACAGCAAGTGTAATTACCTGCTGAATAATCTCACCAGCCCTCTTCTTTTTTTTTTCTGGTCTTTTTGAGACTGGGTCTTCCTGTAGCCCCAGCTGTCCTGGAACTCACTATGTAGACCAGGCTGGCCTTGAACTCAGAGATCCGCCTGCCTCTGCCTCTGCCTTCTGAGTGCTGGGATTAAAGGCGTGCGCCACCATACCCGGCTCGTACCCTTTCTACTTGGCTACAGGTGATGAGTGCCTGTCTGCATGCAACTCTGGATCATGGTTGGGGTCCGTGAACCCTCCCCACATCATGAGACCAGAAGTCTAAGGTCTAGATAACCAGGCTTCTGCCCTCAGGTTTCTGTTGAATTCTAAGCAACTGGACCAGAAAGGAAGAGGTAGATGGCATGGGGGTAGTTACCGAGAGTTCAGAGGTCATGCTTAGCATCTAATTCAGCCCAACCCAGCCCTAACTTGTGCCTTCCATCTCTTGCCCTTGGTCCTGCTCACCAGCCGGGCAGCAATATTCCTCCCAGTTGAAGCCAGGACTCTAAGCAGTTTCATGGCTGCAGCATAAGGCACTTTGTGTAGACTAGAAGTAGGCCCCACAACCATGGGGGACCAGCTGGTAGGCAGGAACTCTCGAACTATGGTCTCTATTAGCCGAGGACACTCCAAGATCTATGCGAGACAAGACAATAAGGGAGGTAGGGAGGATCATGACAGTACCATCATCTTATGCCTATAATCTCAGTATTTGGGAGGCTAAGGAAGGAAGATTTCTACAAGTTAAAGGCCAGCCTGAGATCCTGTCTCAAAATAACAACAGCAGCAGCAGCAGCAACAACAACCACCACAAAACAAAACAAGAAAAAGGGCCCATGGGCCTGTACCTTAACCATCCTCCTGTCCTTACCCTCATGGCTGACTCCAGGGAATGCCGGGCCAGGCGTATGAGCACAGCCAAAATGTCAAGGACCACAGAAGGTCCTGGACAGGTTACCTCCAGCACATAGCGTAGCCGAGGAAGCAGGTTGGTAGCCAGGAGACCCTGAGGTCAGAGATAGAAACCCACTGTCACATGAGGCAGAGGTCCAGGCCTTGATGACCCCTCCTGCCTAACAAACCTGCCCTATAGGTCAGAAATGGGAAAAAAGCTGCCCTCTACCTTGATGACATCATGTCTAGCTAGGTCAGGTGGAGGCTTGCTTCCTTCCTCAGAGCTCTTCTTTTTTGCCTTTTCTGTTGCGGGTTCCTCGTCCTCACCCCCGTCTTCCTTGTCTTCCTGGATGGGCCTCAGAGGGAACACCGAAGCTCCATGATACCATGAGAAGGTGCTGTCAAGGAGCTCCTGCCAGAGGACAGAGGGCAGAGGTGGGAAGAGACAGAAAGGCAGTATGGATCCATGGGTAGAGAAACCCTGTTCCCCATACAGACACACACAGACAAGATAGATACATACATACACACACACAGAGCAGAGAGACAAGGCTCTTAGGCTTTGTGGCCTTTAGGAGAAAGGGGTAACACCTGCCATCCCTTTCTCCATTCTGTCTGCCTGCAAAGCCTTGGCAATGGGCATGCCAGCTTGAGGAGTCCTGCTACCTCCAAACCCCATTTCCATCCTTGACATACCTCATCTCCAGGAGCAACTAGCAGAGTGCGAAGAGCCCGGACAGCTGCTGCGATGACCCCATCCACCCTGTCATCCAGGGAGAAGCGCAGCAAGAAGAGGAAACCAGCATCCAAGAGGAGCCGTAAGACACTACCCACTAACCGGTCCCCAAATTCACCAGCCTGGGCCTTGGGGGCAGGAAGATAAAACATTGCTGAAGATGCAGATGTTATATAGAGCCTTTGCTGACCCATGACAATGCATTTATATTGTTCCTGATCTGACCCATAGAAAGAAGGAAAAGAGAGGCTGGAGACATGGCTCAACAGTAAGAGCACAGGTTGCTCTTGCAGAGGATGGGGTTCCATTTCCAGCACCCATGTGACAGCTGACTACTATTTCTAACTTCAGTGTTAGGGAAATCCAACTCCCTCCTCCGGCTTCTGCAGGCACTGCACTCATGTGGTGCACTTGTATATATGCAGGCAGTACACACACACAAATAAAATAAAATCTTTAAAAAAAAAACAAAACAGGAAAAGAAGGCTGGGCGTGGGGGCACATGCCTTTAATCTCAGCACTCGGGAGGCAGAGGCAAGTGGATCTCTATGAGTTCAAGGCCAGCCTGGTCTACACAGTGAGCTCCAGGCCAGCTGGGGCTACAGGGAGACCCTGTCTCAAAAAGACCAAAAAACCCCCCAAAACAACAAAAAATAAAGAAACAAAAAAACACAGGAAAAGAGTGGGGAAGGTCAGGGGGTGTGTGATGAGGCTGGGCAGGAGCAGACCAATAGTCCACTTACCCTGCCAATGATCTGGGATAGCACACACAGTGCTAGTGCTCTCTGCTGGGACACCTGACTACGAGTCAAGTGGAACAGCTCCTGTAAAGAATACCCTGCTCTCTGGGGCAGGGACAGAAAACCAGAAGTTAAAACAAATACCCAGGAAGGTGTCAAGTAAAAGACAAGGTTAGCAAGGGATATCCTGTCCCTGTTTTCCTTGGAGCCTCATGCCAATCAATGACACGTACACAATAATCACCGCATAAGGGAAACTGGATATAGTAATTGATGTTGAATTTGCAAACAGAGGACAGGTATGGCTAAGGAAACTGGTCTTAGTGGATGGATACAGCTTCCATGGCCCAGCATGGAGCAGGGGTACAAGCGTTCCTTGGCATCCTGGAGGACTATGAGAACAGGGGTGCCTTGAGGAGGCACCAGCAGAATGGTGCAGCAGGAGTAAAGGAGGTGGGCTAGAGGGTCAGCATTGACTAGATGGACTGTCCTGCCAAGCTCAGGAGCTAGGATCTTATTCTATGAATAGAGGGAAGCTGAGAAACTATCTGAGGTAAGAGATGCCTTGAGTTAAGCCAGGGAAATCAGGATAGAATGGCCTGAAGGAGAGCATGTAAGGCTGTTGAGTAAGTACCAGGGGTAAGACTATGGTCTATGGACTATCATGGGAGGTGACAGAAGTAGACTGGCAAGTTCTAGAATAGACTAGAATGTGAGATGGAGAGGAGCAGGATTTTGACTCTAAGAAACTTAAGGATAGCCAGGTATAGAGGTGCACACTTTAATCTCAGAGACAGGCAGATCTCTGTGAGTTCAAGTCTAGCTAGCAGTCCACAGTGGGACACTGCCTCAAAAAGAAGAAAGGAAGGAAGGAAGGAAGGAACTGAATGACAGCAAGGCTCCAAACTACAACAGGGCACATCAAAGGTCAAAGGCAACTGACCAGAGGTCCTTTTCTGTATAGTTATTAAAAAAAAAGAAAACAAAAACCAAAAACCAAAACCACCTGCCTAGTCCTCCTTGGGTCCCATGCCTCACCTCTGCCTCCTCTCCATGGTGGTGCAAGCCCAGATGGGTGGGCAGGTCCACATCAGGGGCCAGGAGCTCTCCCTGAAGGCTGAATCGGGCTTGCATTCTCTAATGGAAAGACAAGGAAGACCAGGCTGGGGGCAGCAGCAGTTTGCTCATACTCACCTTTAATCTCTTTGGACTTCCATCGTGACTCCACCTCTGACTGGGAATGAGGTTCAAGTAGCCTTAGGGTCAGGCAAAGTGATGGGAGAGAAGGGTGAGAGCAAGAAAAAGCTACCACTCAGGCCTAGGGGAAGAGAAGTGCCCAGTTCTGGGTATAAGAGCAGCAGCCCCATTCCACCCTCCCCTATGTAGACCTGCTAGGCTGGCTGGAACCCCTCACCTCCTGTGTCTGCTGCCGCCGGAGCGGAGGCAGGTCCTGCATCCAGTGTAGCTTCTCCAGCTCAACAGTGTCCATATGAAGCCATTCTTTGTGGGGAGCCACAGGCAGTGCCAGTGCTGGGGAGACAGAAGCATGAGAGCATTCTCCAAGGCACTCAGTTCACTAGTCCACAGGGGTTCCAGCTGGCAGACAGCAGCTGCCATAGCCCGTCTGCCAAAGACCAGCTGCCTCTACCCTGTTATGGCTAAATGGCATGGTTTTGGGGCTGGAACTCCTAGGAATGGGGTGAATGTCTTAGCTACAGCAGACACACACAGTCCTGGCTCTAGGCCCTTTTTGACTCCAAAGATTTGTTGGGAGGAGAAAAGGAACAAAGAGGAGGAAGAAAGGAAGACAGGATTACACATGCCAAGGAAGGCACAGCAGTCCCTCTCCAGTACCAGTCCTTTAAAGGAGCAAGGGAGTGGTAACAAAGTGGAGTAGGCAACTATGCTTCTCCAGTGGGGCAAGATGTGGGAACACCCTACAACATACTCCTACTTCTTCACCCCCACCCGACTGTCTGCCCGGTAGGACCAGAACTCCTCTGGGAGCAGGAGGTTCCTGGCCGTGGTAATTCAATTTCTTCTTTTGTTAATCTCTAATGGAATAATCTAGTTTCTGGGAAATGAGTGCTTCCACTGGCCTCTGCTTCTGGTCTGGCATGTCCACAGACCTTGGTCAGGCTCTTCTCTCCCCTCACCCTGAACCTGCTATCTCCCACCAACACTGAGAGAAGAGGGATGAAGCAATTGAGAGCTGGGCAATTACAGCAAAGGCAGGAAGATGGTCAGTCTGTCCAGGGAGGAGCCTTCGATTGACCATCGCACCCTGCTGCCTCTTACCATGAGAGGTGGAGAGTGAGCAGTAACAGGACAACAAAACAGGAAGCATGTTCAGGAAGATGTGTATCAGCAAATGAGGCCTATTTGAGCCAATTTAAAGGCACTAATGAGGATTAACAGTCCAAATCCAAGGGCAGAGAACTTCCTCTCTTCCCAATCAGCCAGGCCAAGGAAAAGGGACACTTTGCTTTACTTTTTTTTTTTTTTTTTTTTTAACATCTATTTATTTGGCAGGTGGAAGTCAGATCATTGTTTGCAGTAGTTGGTTTTCTCCTTCCACCATGTGCATTCCAAAGATTGAACTTAGGTCATCAGGCTTGGCAGCAAGTGTGTTTACTCTCAGCCATCTTGCTGGCCCACTTTTTTTTAACTTTTCTTCCCCAAAAGATGGTCCCTCTCCTCCAAACCTGGTGCTCCTGGCTCTGGCCTGTTCTCCTTCCCAGGTTCACTGGTAGAAGCTGACATGATAGGGTCTTCTTTGGTGACAGGAAATGAGGGTCCTCCTGGCCTTTGCTCCTTGGTGGCCTTTGCTCCTGCTTGCTTACGGGTATGGCTGTGAGACCTCAAGAAGGCAACCAAGCTGGGGTCTAGAAGCATGGGTGGAAGAGGGTGAGCAAAGGTGGGAACTCCCACGTCTCCTCCATGTTTGATACCTGCTGAAAGCCTGCCTCTGCATGCCAAGGACAAGATAAACTGCTTCCCAGCCCTGGCCTAAGCCCCTGCAACTCTTCTGTGGCCCTTTAATGCCCCTGGCCCACGTACACTTGTGTGGCCCCTGGGGCATGACCATCCCCCTTGTCCTCTGCCCTTCATAGTGCCCTGGCTCAGGTTCCTATGCTTAATTTCTGCTTTGCCACCACGTCAGAAATCCGAAATGGCTGTGGGAAAAATGAAATTGAACGTTGACCAGAGCTGAAGGGAAAGCAATTCAGAAGCACTTCCTTCATCTCTCAGTTTGTACACACTTACTAAAATTGAATACAAATTATGTAAGCATTAGATATGTAGTGAGGAACAAGACTAGGTGTCCAGCATTTTGGTGAGCAAAAACTAGGAGAGAGTTGTGCTCTGGCACATTTTCACATACATAACAGAACACACTGTGGTTACACTAGAGGATGAAGCATGGCTGGAATAAAACCAGTGTGAACTACACCAGGCAGTGCAGTAATACACAACAGAGGGTAAGAGCAGGGGTAGCTAGACCAGAGAGAAACACTAAAGCTTATATTTAAGCCTATTTGCGTTTAAATCAATCCATAGAACTAGAGCACTTTGCCTGGGTTCAAACTGCAGCACTGACACCCCCTGCTCCCCCTTACCAACAGTATAACCTAGAGAGAATTTCTTTTTTTTTTTTTTAATGATTTATTTATTTATTTATTTTGAATATGTATGAGTGCTTTTCCTGCTTGTACATAAAGTGTACCACATGTGTGCAATGCCCATGGAGGCCAGAAAAGGGCATTAGATCCCCTGGAACTGGAGTTATAGGTAGTTGTTGGCCATATGGGTGCTGGGAACCAAACTTGGGTCCTCTGCCAGAGCAGTCAGTGCTCTTAACCACTGAGTCATCTCTCCAGCCCCTGAGAATTTCTTAAAGTGCTAAGCCTCAGGCTTTTTGTTTTAATTTATTACTGGGTTAGAGGGTGGTGTATGTGCCATGGCACATGTACGGAGGTCACAGGACAATTTAGTGGAATTGATTTTCTCCTTCCACTCACTTTACATGGGTTCTGGAGATCAAACTCAGGTCATTAGCCTTGTACAGTAAGGCTTTATCCACTGAGCTATCTTGCCAGCCTCAGGTTTTATCTTTTTTTGAGACAGGGTCACATATAGCCAGGCTGGCTTCAAAGTGCCCATTGAGCCAGGCATGAACTCCTGATCCTCCTTCCTCTACTTTCCAAGTGCTGGGATTAAAGGTATGCACCACCATGAACAGTGAGCCTGCTTTTCTCATAAGTAAAATAAAGTTAATACCTCTCCCTTATAGGAGTACAGGAATAGTTCAACAGAACACAAGAATGCATTCAAGTATTCAGCACATTGCTCATCAATCTCCAGTGTCACTATATATA
>NW_008349359.1:1252251-1278775 GCF_000622305.1 Nannospalax galili
ATACTTCAGTGGCTCACAGCTTCTCTTAAGACAAATAAAACCCAAACTCCTTTATGGGTTAGAGGTGTAGCTCAGTGGTAGAGCACTTGTCTAGAATATGTGAGGCTTAGGATTCAATCCCTAATAGCACAAAACTAAACACAGCAAAGTGCCAAGCACTCACAGTAGGCCTTCACTAGCAAGAGGCAGCCCTTCCCTAGCTCAGCCTCAGTAGGAAGGCCTGGCACCCATACCAAGCTGAGCCAGTAACCGCTGCTGCTCCTGCATGATCTCTTCAGGAGCCATGGCTTGCAGCCTTGCTACATTCTCCTCGTGGATAGTCTGGGCTTCCTGCTCAGCCTCTTGACTCTTGAGCCCCTTCCCTGTGACCAGATGTGGTTCCTGGAAGTCATGGCTGTTCCCTGGAAGCTGGCTGTCTTTGTCCCTAGGGGAGGGTGCCTCATAGGTCACAGCGCCTGAAAGAAGTTTAAGATTAGTTTTATTGCTCTACATTTCTAGCTCTACCTAGACCCTCTGGCCCTCTCCTATAAGCTTATTATCCCTGGAGACAGGCAAAGGTGCCAGAACTTCCCTGGGCACAGAATGGAGATCACATTGCATTCCAGGTACTGGAGGAGACAGTGGCAGCTTCTTACTCACTCTTCCCTTACAACTTATATGAAAAGACTTCTGAAACAACCAGTTTCTGACCAAGCCATCTACCAGGAGCCTACCCCATGTTCCTCCACTTGTAATCTGCATCATTAATGAAAACTTGTTCAATATCTTTATTGTGTCTTCCAGATACTTCTAACCTTTCCTACTTTCCTTCCTTTCTTGGCCCAGGCTGCCCTTGATTCTCTTGCCTCAGACTCCAAACTGCTAGGATTATAGTAGTTTGTCACCACCCCTGCACTCCCTTCCCTTTCTGTTAGAGTCATATAATAGCCTGTTCCATCTGTGGATAAGGCACCCATATGTAGCATCCCAAGTACATGGGGTAACCTTTTCTTGAGACTCAAATACACCTCTATCTTATTTGAGGTATGGAACGTGTATATTTAAAAATGACCCTATGACTGTGTCCTCTAAAAAGCTAAGCCCAGGGGCTATGGGTGTAGCTTAATAATAGTTGTCTAGCATACTCAAGGTCCTAGATATGATCCCTAATGCTAAAAAAATAAAAATAAGGGGGGGGAGGCTGTGACTTCCTGTTCCTCATTTCTTCTACCAGCATGTTCTAGGCTCAGTTTGACAAAGTTGTTGAAGCAGTCAAATGCCTCAAGACACCTAACCAGTAGATGATGAGATGCTGTTCATATACTGTTGCTTCAAGTAAGCTACCATAGGGAACACAGGTACAGAATAGTCCAGAATGTTGGACATTAAAGGCAGGGGCAAGTGGGATGCATGGAATCAGCTGAAAAGGACTTCCAAGGAAAGTGCCATGAAAGCCTACAAAGTAAAGAAAAAATACAGAATAGGAAGGACTGGATTTGGCCGATAGCCAGACATGTAACCTAAAATGATGTAATGCCTTTGTTTTGTTTTATTTTTAAATTTAAAACTTTAAAATTATTTTAAATTATGTATGTCTGTGTCTGTGTCTATTCACTTCTATGCTGGTGACTGTGGAGGCTGGATCCCCTGGAGCTGGAGTTAAAGGTGGTTGTAAGCTGCCTGCTACGGGTCCTGCGAACGGAACTCAGGTCTTCTGCAAGAGCAGTATGCATTCTCAACCTCTGAGCCATCTCTCCAGCCCCAATGCCATGGCTTTTTAATAGCATGGATGATGCAGTTCTCAAAAATTAGAGGCAGAATTACTTACTGACCCTCCCATAGTAGTTCTTCCCCGAAATCAATGGAAAGCACATTTGAGAGACAAGGAATGTAGCTTTATTGCTAGCATGGACATGCCTGCTAGCCTACATGAAATCCTGGATTTGATCTTATAACCACATAACCTGGGCATAGTGGCACATATCTGTAATCCTAGTACTCAGGAGCAGAAGCAGGAGGATCACAATTTTAAAGTCTTCCATTACACTGTGTTTGAGGCCAGCCTGGCATACACGAGACCTTATCTCACCCCACCAACCCATGAAAAAAAAAGCCTTAGCAGCACTCACCCTCTGGTGGGTTCAGGTTAGATACAACCTCCCCAACTGATGGGACCCTGCTTTCGGACACCCTTCTTGCTGCAATCTCTTGGGCAAAGATGCTCCTTTTACCAGATGCTGCTAGCTTCCCCTACAGGGCAAAGAAAAAAACTCAGGTTGGTGATATTCATTATCCACTGTTCCTTAACCCCTTAAACCAAGGCTCTGGAACAAAGAGACAAAAGAAACTATGCTCTATCTCCTAGGGTCACAGTTCTACTTCTCAGAAAAAAAAATAGGACTTCCTGGATGTGGCAGTACACATCTAAAACACAGCACTTGGGAGGTGGGGGTAGGAAGACCAGGACAATTCTCTGCTACATTCTAAGTTTGAGGCTAGCCTAGGCTAAATGAGACCCTGTCTCAAAACAACAACAACAACAAAAACCACTCAGGAGCCAGAGGTAGAGGCAGGTGGATCTCTGTGAGTTCAAAACCAGCCTGGTCTTAATAGCAGCAGGCCAGCCAGGGCTATATAGTGAGACCCTCTCTTAAAAAAATAAGAGGGCCAGCAAGATGGCTCAGCAGGGAATGTCACTTGCCACCAAGCCTGACAGCCTGAGTTTGATTGCTGGAACCCACAATGACTGAAGGACAGAACCAACTCCTATAAGTTGTCCTCTGATTTCCACATGTAGGCTTGAGCCCACACACATACACACATGTATACACAAATACATAAATATAATTTAAATAATTTGTTATTTTTATTTTATGTGTATGAGTGTATTGCCTGTATTTATATAAGTACAGTCATGTCATGCAATGTCTGTGGAGGTCAGAAGAGGGTGTTGTATACCCTGGAACTGGAGTTACAGATGGTTGTTAGACATCAAGTAGGTGCTAGGATTTGAATCTGGGTCCTCTGCAAGAGCAGCCAGTGCTCTTAACCCCTGAGCAATCTCTCCAGCTGCCCATAAATGTAATTTAAAAAAGAAAACAAAAGGGGTTGGAGAGAGAGTTCGGTAGGTAAAAGGGATTATTCTGCAAGCATAAGGACCTCAGAATTCCCAGAATCTGTATAAAACTGGACGCAATAGTGCACATCTATAATCTCAGTGTTCCTAGAAAGGCAGGCAGAGACAGGAGACTCCTTAGAAATTCAAAGACCAGCTAGCTTGACATGTGCAGCAGTGAAACAAATAAAGAGACCCTGTTTCAAACAAGGGAGATGGTAAGATTTTAACTCCAGGTTGTCCTCTGACCTCCACATCTGTGCCATACACTTACACAAACACACACTCACATCTCTCTCTCTCTCTCTCTCTCTCTCTCTCTCTCTCTCTCTCTCACATACACACACACACACACACACACACACAAACACACACGAGAAAAGAAAAAGTAGGATTTGGGTTAGGTGTATAGTTCAATGGTACAGTATCTGCCCAGCATGCATCATGAAGCACTGGACTCAACTCCCAGCACTGAAAAAAACAAAACAATTCCAACATTCTAAGAGACCGAGGCAAAGAGGATTGCTGTGAGTCTCAGGCCAGCCTGGGCTACATACAGATTGAGACTCCCTCAAAAAACACGAAGGGGAAAAAAAAGGAATTGCTTATCTTAGCTAAAACTACCCGCCTGGGGAAGATGCACTCTGAGACTCACTGGTTCCTTAAGCACTACAGAAGGTAACCCCTGCCTACCTGTTTCTCCTGTGAGCGATGGAACACAGGGGGGAAAGCAACACCACTGGGCACAGGCAGATTCAGAGTCACTGAACGTGTATCTCGTTCCTGTGGCAACAAAGCACAAAGTAATGGAAATGCATTTCTCCAGGCTAGACACAATTCCAATGGCCCCATGATCCTCATTCCAAGAGTCCATGAGCCCATGGTAGATACAGTCTAGGTGGTTTTCAGCCAGTCCCAACCTGACTAATGAGTGGAAAGGTCTACCTTTCTGCAGCACTCTCCTTTCATAAACCCTTTCCTCCTCCAAACTGAATGCTCTGCCTCACCCAGCTTGACTCACAATAATCTTGGTCAAGACAGCAGTGATATGCTGATCGTGCCTGCTAAGCCTCTCTTCAGGATCCTCGTCCTGAGGTAGGGGTTGGCCAGGGCTGGGCCTGGCTCTCTTTGCAGGAGCAGGAACCAAAGCTGGGGGCAAATCTGGGAGATCTGAAGGAAAAAAAAATCCAGATGTGAGGATATTTATACCTTCTAAGGAAGACATCAAGGGCTGGAGGTGAGGGCAAAGGAAAAACAGTTGCTGTAGGTCCTTGTTCAGGCTGTGTCACCTCAGGTAAGACAGTTTCTTCATCTATATAATGGAGCTGCAGAGGTGGGTGTGGTACCACATACCTATTAGCCCAGGACTTGAGAGGCTTAGGTGGAAGGATTGCTATAAGTTCAAAGTCAGCCTGGGCAAATAGTGAGTTCCAGACAAGCCAGAACTACCAGGTGAAACCCTACCTCACAAATAAAATAATAAAAAATAAAATAAAATAAATAAAAAGCAACTGTAGTAAGAGAGGCTACAACGTTTCTACAATGATAGGGCAGAACTCAGCCACTTCAGGATAAAGGAGGGGATTCAAGCAGTCCCCTCTCTCAAGCCCATGCTTGCAGCACTCACCGTCCAGCATCACCACATCCCGATGGTCATGCAGTGGAGGCTGGTCTGGGTGAGCATCACCATATCTACTTCCTTTCACCAGCTGTACTGCTGGAGTCGCACCAGCTTCGAGAAACTGACTTTGGAAGCGCAGCAGGTCTACCTCAGATTCCCCTGGCTTTGGTCTGGCCAGCATCATGACACTCAAGCTGTCTCCTTTGTGACTCCTTTCAGGACTGCTTTCTTGGTGTGGAGAATCCTTCTTAATCACGTCTAAAAGCAATTAGGTTGACAGGTCCTGTAACTGCATGCCACTTCTCTTTATCATGCCGCAGAGAGGACTCTCTTGTGAGCTTGTGTGAACTCACTCTTCCTCATTGCCATTCCTTTCTCCTTCAGCCTTCCCTGGTCATAACCCAGCAAAAGTATCATAGCCAAGGCTAGGGGTGGTGGAGCATCCCTGTAATCCTAGCACTTAGCAGTAGAGGCAGTAGGATCAAGAGTTCATGGTTATCCTTGGCTGTATACTGAGTTTAAGGCTGTATACTGAGCTACAAGAGACTGTCAAAACAAACAAGCAAAAGGATATATAGGCAACTTAAGTTGTTTACAACTCTGGGTGACAAAACGTTCAGAAACAACCAACAGGAACCTAAGTAAGAAAAATGCCATCAGAGCCCAAGCAGATGTCACAGTAGTGACATATCAAAGTCCATATCAAAGTGGAGAGTATACACTCTGAGCTACAAGTATCAAGATATTACAAATCAGAAGTGGTGGCACACCCCTTTAATTCCAGCATTCAGGAAGCAGAAGTAGACAGATCTCCATGAGTTTGAAACCAGTCTGGTCTACACAGTGAGTTCCAGGCTAGCTAGGGTTACACAGGGAGACCCTGTCTCAGAAAACAAAAACAAACAAAAAAAGGAACAACCAAAAAATGGAATTAAGAAATTAATCTCAGGTTGGAGAGATGGCTCATGGGTTAAGAGCACTGATTGTTCTTGCAGAGAACCCAGGTTCAATCCCACCACCCACATGGGGGTTAACAACCACCTGTAGCTCCAGTTACAGGGGATCTGACACCTTCTTCTGACCTCCGAGAGCATTGCACAACAAGGGTGCACTTATATACATGCAGGCAATACATTCATACACATAAAATAAAAATAATAATAATAATAATAAAAAGAAGACCTGGATTTGAATCCCAGCACCCACATGGAAGCTAACAACTGTCCATAACTCTAGTTCCATAGAATCTGACACCCTCTTCTGGCCTCCATAGCCATTGCATGATACTGATCCACTTACATACATGCAGGGAATACACTCATACACATAAAATAAAATAAAATAAAACAAATACATTTTAAAAAGAAAACAATCTCAAGCTAGAAGTGGTGGTGTCCACCTGTAACATCAACAGTGGGAAAGCTGAGGCAGAAAGAGTGCCACAAGTTTGAGGCCAGCCTGGTCTGCATTGAGAGTTCCAGGCCAATGTGGACTGTTGTGTGAGACTCTATATATATGTAAAAAAATACATAGGTATACTAATAACTAATAAGCACATGAAAGGCTGTTTATTATTAGTAATACTAGATACAAAAATCAAAACTACATAATTGGAGCTGGCCATGGTGGTATACACCTTTAATCTCAGGACTCAGGAGGCAGAAGCAGGCAGATCTCTGTGAGTTTGAGGCTAGCCTGGTCTACATAGCAAGTTTCTGACCAGCCAGGGGCTAGTAGTGAGATCCTGTCTCAAAATAAAACAAAACACTGTATAACTGGCACACTAGTACATACCTATAGTCCCAGCTGCTTGGGAGGCTGAGGCAAATAAATCACTTTGAAAGCAGGAGTTTTGAGACCAGCCTGGTCAATACAGCAACACATCCATCTCAAAAAGAAACAAAAAAGAAAAACAAAGCAAAATCAAAACCACAATGAGGCCAGGTGGCAGGAGGAACCAGGGGGTTTGGGGATGGGGAAGGAAGTGGGGAGAGAGTATAGCTCAGTGGTAGAGCACCAAGAATACAATGAGCTGCTTATTTCAGACCTACTGGGAAGACTGTAACTTTTAAAGGAGAGGCCAGGAATAAAAAACAAAAACCATTGGTGAGGATATGGAGAAACTGGCACCCTCATGCATTCCTGGCAGGAATATAAAATGGTGTAGTCATTAGTGAAAACGGTTTGGCAGGGTCTCAAAAACTTAAACATAGAACTACCATAGAGCATAGCAATTCAAATCCTTGGTATACACCCAAGAAAAATGAAAACACATGTTCATAAAACCATGTACATGGGGTCTGGAGAGATGGCTCAGTGGTTAAGAGCACTGGCTGCCCTTGTAGAGACCCAGGATTGGTTCCCAGTACCCACACACCAGTTAACAACTGTAATTCCAATTCCAGGGAATTCACTGCCCTCTTCTGGAGTCATGGGTATTGTATCCATTCAGTGCACATATATACCTGCAGGCAAAACACTCATACATAAAAAAAGTTTTTAAAACATGTACTTGAAGCCCAGATTAGTAGCACAAGCCTTTAATCCCAGCACTCAGGAGGCAGAGGCAGGCAGATTTCTGTGAGTTCAAGGCCAGCCTGATCTACATAGTGAGTTCCAAGCCAGCTGGGGCTACAGGGAGACCCTGTCTCAAAAAGACCAATAAATAAATAAATAAAAAAATAAATGTTCATCAATTGATGAATGAATCAAGAAAATGTGGTACATCCATACAATGGAATATACTTGTCAATAAAAAGGAGCATCGGATATGTGTGAAAACTGAAAACATAATGCTAAGTGAAAGAAGTCAGTCACAAAGGATCCTCTAATACATAATTGTATTTATATGAAATGTCTGAAATAAGCAAATCCACAGAAATGGAGAGTAGCCTCTTGGTTGTCAGAGGTAGATTTATGGTTGTCAGAGGCTAGGAGAATTGGGAGAAAAAGGAATTAACCATTATCATATATGGAGCTTATTTTTGAGATAATCAAAATGTTCTCAAATTAGGGGGCTGGAGAGATGGTTCAGCGGTTAAAAGCACTGACTACTCTTGCAAAGGACCTGGGTTTGATTCCCAGCATTCACATGGTGGCTAACAACCATTCTTAAGGGAGTTCTACACTCTCTTCTGACCTCCACAGGCACTGCACATTATAGGCGTACTTACATATATGCAGGCAATACACTCATACAAATGGAAAAAAAAAAAAATTTAAGCCAGGTGTTGTGACACATGCTTTTAATCCCAGCACTCAGGAGGCAGAGGCAGGCGGAGCAAGGCCAGCCTGGTCTACATAGTAAGTTCCAGGCCAGCTGGGGCTATAGGGAGACTTTGTCTCAAAAAATAACTAAATAAATAAAAATTAAAAAAAAAAAAAAGAAATTAAAAAACGATGTTCTCAAACAAGATGGTAATGTTGGTAGTAACCTTGTAAATATACTAAAAAGTCACTGAGGGGCTGGAGAGATGGCTCAGCGGTTAAGAACACTGGCTATTCTTGCAGAAGACCCAGGTTTGAATCCCAGCACCCACACGACAGCTAACAACTGTCTGTAACTCCAGTTCCAGAGGATCCAAGATCCTCTTCTGTCCTCTGCCAGCACTGCATGACACAGGTGCACCTACCTACATACAGGCAATGCACACATACACATAAAATAAAATAATTTTTTTTAAAAAGTCACTGAAGCTGGATGTGGTGGCACACGCCTTTAATCCCAGCACTCAGGAGGTAGAGGCAGGCTGATCTCTTTGAGTTCAAGGCCAGCCTGGTCTACATAGTGAGTTCAAGGACAGCTGGGGCTGTCTCAAAAAGACCAAAAAAAAAAATCTTATTTTTATTTTAATTATATGTATATATGTGTGTCTGTGTATGGGAATGTGCATGTGAATGCAGGTCCCCACAGAAGGCAGATGAGGGTCATCTCTCCAGCCTCTGAATTATGCACTTTAAGATGACTAGCAGCTGAGGACATAGTATGTATGAGGCCCTAAGTTCAATCCCTAGCACTTCATAAACAGGGCATAGTGGCACATGACTAGAATCCCAGTACCTAGTAGGTGGAAGCAGAAGGATCAGAATTTCAAAGTCATCTTCAGCTACACAGAGTTCAAAGTCAGCCTGGAATACATGAGACCTTGTCTCTAATTAATTAAAAAATAAATGACAAATTTCATGGTGTATAAATTATACCTCAGTTAAAAACAAACAACAACAACAACAACAACAACAACAACAACAAAAAAAAAACAGGAGCTTGGCATTGTGGTACATGTTTTTAATCCCAGCACTCAGGAGGCAGAGGCAGGTGGATCTCTGTGAGTTCAAGGTCAGCTTGGTCTACATAGTGAGTTCCAGGTCAGCTGGGGCTACAGGGAGACTTGTCTCAAAGAGACTAAAACAAAACAAACAAAAAGCAAGAAAAAGAACCTCCAAGTTTAATGTCAATAGTATCATCATTGTGCCTGGCTTAGTGGTGCATGCCAACAGTCCCAGCTATGTAAGAGGACTTTCTTTTTATTTATTATTTTTATTTTATGTGTATGAGTTATGGACAGTTTCTAGCCATCATGTGGATGCTGGGAACTGAACCTGGGTCCTCTGCTAGAGCAGCCAGTGCTCTTAATGGTGAGCAATTTCTCTAGCCCCATCAAGAAGACAACTTGAGCCAATGAATTCAAGACCAGACAGGACAGGTAAAACACTATCCCTTGTCCCCTTGCAAATTATAATTATTGTTGTAGCTAACATTTGTTTGTTTGTTTTGAAACAGGGTGTCACATCACCCAGACTGGATGGAACTCCCTACGTAGCTCAGGATGGCCGTGAACTCTTCATTCTCTTGCTTTTGCCTCCCAAATGTTGGGATTCCAGACATGTCCCACTATACCAGACTCAGGTAGCTAACTAAGCCCTCAGAATAGCCAAATACCATTCTAAGCACATTTTCACCATTCGTTCATTTAATCCTCAAAACACCATGAGGTAAGTCATGGTTATGAGGTACATTTGATAGTTATGGAAAGAGGGGTGCTGAGAAGTTACTTGCCCAAGATATCAGAATTAGTGAAAGACAAGACTAAGTAAGATTCAACCATTAGTCCGTGTTCTCAACCATTATTTACTGTTTTATTCCTTTTTTGTTTTGTTTTTCATGATCTTTTTGAGACAGGGTCTCCCTGTAGTCCCAGCTGACCTGGAACTCACGATGTAGACCAGGCTGGTCTCTGCCTCCTGAGTGCTGGTATGCGCCATCATGTCAAGCTCTTATCTTTTTCTTGAGATGGTCTTACTATCTAGCTCTGGTTAGCATGGAACTTGCTATGTAGACCTGGCTGGCCTTGAACTTGCAATAATCTTCTAGCTCTGCCTTTTGAGGGCTGGTATTACAGGCATGTGCATCATACTAGGCTCAACCACTATGTCCTGCTGCCTAGTACTATTTGTCTTGGAAGTCTGGAGTGGTTGGGGAGACAGGAGAGACTATAAAGCAATTCATGAAAAGGAGAAGCTAGAACTGCTCTAGGTCTCTCAGTGGGGACTATTGACCTGTGAGGAGGAATAATATCTTGGTTCAGGGAAACTGTCCTATGGAGGATATTTAGTACAGTTCTAGCTTTTACCCAAAAGATGCCCCTAGCACGCCTTCTACCCCAATTGTGATAAGCAAAAATGTTTCCACACATTGCCAATTGTCCTTTCAGAGGAAAAAATCCCCCTGGTTGAAAACTACCTGAATCAGACCATAATGGAAAAGACAAGGTCTACACAGCAAGAGATAGCTCAGCAGTTAAGAGTACTTGCTGCTCTTGCAGAGGATAAGATTTCAGTTCCCAGCATCCACATGGTATCCTACAACTGTAACTCCAGCCCCAGATACCCACATGCATGTGCATATACACAAACTTACTGAAAAATTACACATACATTGGGAGCTATTGATATAAGCACAGCCATTATGTACATTGAGCTGTGGCAGGCTTGCTTGTTTACTTAAGAGTTTGTGTTTTGCACACCAGTACCTAATCTGCCAAGTCAGGAGGAATGTGTTTATATGGTGGAGTTCACAACAAGTATTTGACCGCTCCTTGACCCTCAGATACAGGTGGGAAAAACAGCTGTTGAAGCTAATTGAGTTAAGCAAACGGTGGCTAGCTCTGATGTTCTACTGTATAAAAAGGCTGAGCTAAAATAAACCGGGGCTGCAGTCCCTACTGACAGTCCTCCCAAGTACCTTTTCTCTGTCTCTTGTTTTTTCTTTCAATCCTCACTCCCCCTTTCAGGTACTGTCCATCTTGGCTGGCTGGCACCAACACACAATACAATATCTACATGAGTCTGCGAATATAGCTGAAGGGTATATAACAAGAAACAGTGCCAGACAAGGGAAACCTTCCTTTGAGTTGTTAGGCAGGATAGTCCAAGCGACTCCCAAAATTACACAGGCTATTGCCACAGTCCTTGACTGCCTCCCAGAACTTGATGGTAAGACCCTATTGGTGAAGACAGCACATACTTTGGACACAGGATTTGGAGCAACGGAGCTGGAATTGACCTAGAAGCTACCTCCCTTGAGGAGCTTTGGAGAGTGCTACACAAGCTGGTCCAACCCCAGCTTCAAGGTCTAAAAACCACATTACCAGCACAGCAAATGACATTGGTGCAGTAGTGGCACTTTTATCCTGGGGGTAATCAACAGCTACCTAATTAGACTTGAAGCCCACTCAATTGGTGGAAACACATGTGTGGTACTGTAAACCTAGCCAAATGCACACAGTTGGAGCAGTCTTAGAGAAAATTCCAAGGCTGTCACTCCCTAGACAAATGTAATTTCTTACTATGTGCAAAATATGGATCCTTAAATTTATAGACAAGTATCCCAGCCACCACCTATCAAAGAAGCTTCTTTTTCAAGAGAGAGAGTAGTTCAGTGGAGAGCTTGCCTAGCATGCATGAAGCTATGGGTTCCATCCCCAGGTCTGCTTGGTTGTACATGCCTGTAATTCCAGAACACAAGAAATAGAGGCAGGAAGATCAGAAGTTCAAGATTATCCTCAGCTACATAGGGAATTTGAGGCTAATCTGAGCTCCATGAGGCCATATCTCAAAAACAACAGGCTAAGCGAGGTGGTATGGGGCACACCTTTAATCCCAGCACTTGGGAAGTAGGGGCAGGCAGATCTCTGTGAGTTCAAGGCCAGCCACAGCAAGTTCCAGTCCAGCTGGGACTATAGGGAGACCCTGTCTCAAAAAGACCAAAACAAAAACAAAAACCCTGAAGGACAGTAAGAAGCAAGAAGAGGCAATGCTGGACAGGTAAGGATAAGAAAAGTGCTCAACAACAAACATGTTTCCTCACTCTCATAGAACTGTAAGCAGGATCAGCTCTAGTAAGTAAGTCAGTATTGGAAACACGCGTAACACAAGGGCTAGAGGGGTAGAAATGTCAAAGGAAACACATGAGAGTGTGACTTAAGGAAAATGACCAAAAGATTGGCTATGACTCTAATCCTCGTTCTCAGGAGGCTGAAGCAGGAGGATTGAAAGTGCCGGGACATCTTGGCTATACAGTAAGACCTTGTCTCAAAAACTCAAAAACGGGCTGGAGAGATGGCTCAGCAGTTAAGAACATGGGTTGTTCTTGCAGAAGACTGGGGTTTGAATCCCAGCACCCACATGGCAGCTAACAACTGTCCGTAACTCCAGTCCCAGGGGATCCAACAGCCTCTTCTGACCTCCGTGGGCATTGCACGACACTGGTGTACTTACCTACATGCAGGCAATATACGCATACACATAAAATAAAAAAATAATAAATAAAAATAAAAAAACAAAACAAAAATAAAGCATTATCCTAAAAGTTTTTGAGACTTTACTTTGCACAGAGTGGTATATAAAAGACTATAAGTGTTAAAACCTGTAATCCCAGCACTCAGGAGGCTGAGGTAGAACTGCTGTGAGTTCAAGGCCAGCCCCAAGGGCTCCACAATGTTTGTCTCTCTGAAAAAATGAAAGCAAAGAGATGACAGTAAATCCCAGTTCTTGGGTTCAAGAAGCTGTTTACTAAGTAGACAGAGACCAAGTCAGACTACTAAACCTTTCATTATTTCTTCTCTCCACAAACCAAGAAATTCTAAATGTTTGCAGTTTAGATGACATTTCTTGTGTTTTAGGAGACATCCTTTGGTCAAATGATGTACCCAAATTTAGGGTAAGGGAATATGCTAACTATACATACATACATACATACATACATACATACAAACAAACAAACATAAAACCACAGCATAAGCCAGACAGACCCAATTGCACAGACCTGTTATCCTAGCTACATGAGAATTGGAAGCAGGAAGAGTAAATGTTCAAGGCCTCCTTAGACAACTTACTGAGACCCTGTCTCAAAATAAAAAGACATCTGGGGACACTGCTCAGTTGTAGAACACATGTTCAGTATGCCTGTTATGCCAGCATTTGGGAGACAGAAAGTTGGAGAATTGTGAGTTCAAGGCTAAACTAGGCTACTCAGAAAAGACCAGTCTAAGCTAGATAATGAAACTCTGTCTCAAAAACAACAAAAAACAGCCAGGTGTGGTGGTACAGGCCTTTAATCCCAGTATTGGGAGGCAGAGGCAGGCGGATCTCTGTGAGTTCGAGGCCAGCCTAGTTTCAATACAGGGAGACCCTGTCTCAAAAAGACCAAAAAAAAAAAACAAAACAAAACAAAACAAAAAAAAACCCAAAACAAAACAAACAACAACAAAAAACCCAAAACCAAAAACCCAAAACAAACAAAAACAACAAAAATAAAAACAAGGCTAGAGAGATGGCTCAGCAGTTAAGAGCATTGGCTGCTCTTGCAGAAGACCTGGGTTTGGTTCCCAGCACCTACATGGCAGCTAACAACCTTCCTAATCCAGTTCCAGAGGATCTGATGTCCTTTTCTGACCTCTGTGAGCACTGCATGACATGGGTGTACTTACATACATGCAGGCAATATGCTCAATACACATAAAATTAAAATAAATAAATGAAATGTTTTTTAAAAAATAACAAAACAAGGGCTGGGGATGGAGTTTAGTAGTAGAGTACACATGCAAGGCCCTGAGTTCAGTTTGAAAACAAAACAAACAACAACAAAACAACAGTACATCACAGTGACCAAATGAATCATATAATTAAAAGGGCTAGGACAAAGAATTCAAAGATGCTGCTAAGACTGAAGCATACTACTTTTTTCTGAAAACTTTCTCCCTCCCTTTTCTAATATCTGAGAGATGGACTAGTTGGTGAAATTTTATTTTGTTCCCTCCCGACAAATATTCTAGATGTAGGCAGGACTGCATAAGTAGATTCCAACTATAAGATGTTTCAGGGGCTAAAGGGGAAAAACTAAGTTTTATTCTTTCGCTAAAGTGTTGCTCTTTCTAATGTTGCATAGTTTCTAAACTTTAGTATACTTGATGTACTGAGTTAATGGCTAGTACTATACTGGCTCTGTGAAAATGTCTATGACAGCACCTGCCAAACTGTTAGATGCTAGATATTTGTTCACTTTTCAATCTTAAATTTGGTCCCAGTCTTAGCAGATGCCACTGTACCTGAATAGTTAATAAATTGCACAGAGCTGTTGGTGGGAAGAAGAAAGGAAGGGAGAGAGGAGGAAGGGAGGGAGGGAGGAGGAAAGGAAGGAAAGAAAAAAAAGAATGAAGGAAAGGAAAAAGAAAGAATCCAAGAAAGAAAGAAAAGAAAGAAGGAAAGAATCCAAGGCCAGCTTGGGAAAATTAAGAGATCCTGTGTTAAAATAAAAATTATGTAGCTTGAGCTGGGTACAGTGGCACTCAGCTATAATTATAGCACTCAGGCGGCAGAGGCAGCCTCCTGACCTTATCAGAGGTCATTCTCTGATACACAGTGAGCCCATTCTTCAATACAAAGTGAGTTAGATACCAAAAAAATATGTATGTGAGCCCGGCAAGGTGGTTCATGCCTTTAATCCCAGCACTAGGGACACAAGGCAAGTGGATCTCTGTGAGATCAAAGTCAGTCTTGTCTACACAGAGTTCCAGGCCATCTGTGGCTATAGGGAGACACTGAATCAAAAAACAAAACAAAACCCAAAAATATGTGTATGTGTGTGTATATGTCAGTGGCAGAGTGATTGCCTAGCATGCCATAAGGTCTTGGTTTCATTGCCCAGTAACACATACATCCATAAGACTGTTATGGGCAGCTTAGCAGCAGCTTTTAATCCCAGCACTTGAGAGAGGGAGGCCAGTGGATCTCTGTGAGTTCAAGGCCAGCTGGGACTACAGGGAGCCCCTGTCTCAAAAATGCCAAAAAAATAAGAAAAGAAAAAAAAAAAATCAAATACCAGCTCCGCTGTCTTCTTCTGTTGCTCTCCACCTTATTTATTTTCTCTTTTTTTTTTTTTTGAGAAAAACAGGGTTTTGCAAAATTGAGCAAATTATTTGCACTATCCCAAATTCAGTTTCAAGACAGCAAAATGCACAGGGCTAGTACATTTGTAATCCCAGTATGTGGGAAGTAGAGGCGTTAAGTATCAGGAGTTTCAGACCAGCCTGGGATAAATGAAACCCTGTTTCAAAGCAACAAAGATTATTGGACTTGCCTACTACAGTACCTGTTATATAAATAAGCTTCAGTAAATGAAAGCAACTATTTTAGTCCTGAGTAAAGGCACAAATGTACTCCCCCACAAGCTCCAGGGCAGCTGTCTAAAATCAGTTGGTGCTAGAAGTGACACCCTGAATTACAAAAAGGATGGTTCTGACAGTAATTTGTAAGCAAAGGAAAACTAACAACTAACTGGGTTTTAAATTGCCTCTTACATGGCAGCCTGTGCTTCAGCTCCAGGATCTGTCCACAGACTGCGCCTAGAACCCTAGTTAAGTGTCTGGATCACCCACGTCAGGCGCCAGAAACCACCAGTCTGTGGAGCCCGTAGATGAAGGGCTTTGCCCGCGGTCTATGCAACGAAGGGGATGCTGCCGCGTAAAAACTCCCAGGAAGATTACAACAAAGCAATTAAGCACCTTGGCCCAGGGTCCTCTGCCAGACTCTCGGGAAGTGAGCGCCGCCGGGCAACCATCTACTCGAACAAAACCCACCTGGACGCCACCATCTTGCCGTGTGGGGCGGAACTTCCGCCACCACTAGAGTTCAGTTTCCGCCGCGCGGCCCGTTTGGCGGCGCTCTGGGAATTCCTGCCCAATTTCCAACTGCCGAGCCCCAAGCAGTGTGGCCTGTGGTACCTTATCCTCCGAAAGCTCTGTACCGACACCTGGAACACGCATTGGTCTGGTGTACGCAGACACCGGGCGTTCAGCACCCGTGGCAGAGCCAAAAGATACTCAGTCGTCCTTCAGCACTCACCACCGCACAAAACTGCATCCTGTATTCCAGCACCGGTCCCCGCAGGCAGCACACGAAAGTCTGCACACACACTAGTGTGACCGTGCCATTGTGCTGCTTATGGACGAGCAAGACGGTAACCATGGAAAGGACCCAAAGAAAGCAACACTGCTAGAGAGCACTGCGGGGATGAACAGTGGTGGTGAGACAGAAAACAGCCTCGTTGTGTTCAGTCCCCAGCACCTTGACTTTGTTCTTGCCAGTCTCCGTTTTTGAAAATCCTCCCTCTTTTTCCTGCCACTCCTCCTCGCACAAAGTCATTCCCTTTTAGATAGCCAGGGTCAACTCTAAAACTTTTACCAATCAGGACCCTTTACTCAATTGGAAGCCAGACATCGGCAAAATCACGTGTGTAGCATGCTGCAACCATCACTGATTACCTTTTCTGGAGGAAGTCCAGGCAGCCGTGTGATATGGAATCCTAATACTTGGAAGGTTGAGGGAGGACGGTAAAGTCAAGGTCTGCCTAGGTAACAAGTGAGACCCTATAGCCACAAAATAAAGAAAATATAAAAGTCATGTTCTCAGCCGGGCGTGGTGGCGCACGCCTTTAATCCCAGCACTCGGGAGGCGGATCTCTTCTGTGAGTTCGAGGCCAGCCTGGTCTCCATGGTGACTCCAGGACAGCTGGGTCTACAGGGAGACCCTGTCTCAAAAAAAAAAAAAAAGTTATGTTCTCTACAGTGGACTGAATAAACTGAGTTCCCTGTAGGAATGGGACCTTGTTCTTTGCTTCCCAATACTCAGCACTCGGTGTTTTGCTATTATACATACTTGTCCTTAGTAAATCATTTGATTGAGGCCATCTTATGACAGCCAATGTTAATTCAGTGGCTTAAATTTTTGCAGGCATCAGAATTACTGGGAAGATTTGTTATAACACATTGATGAACCTGGGTGTGATGGTATATGCCTATAATTCTATCACTGGGGAGGCAGAGGTAGAAAGACTTTGGAACTTCAAGGCCAACCTGGGCTACATAATGAGATCTTGTCACAAAAATAAACTGAAAAGTCTTACCCTAAAAGCTTCAGCTTCAGTATGTCTCAAATATAACCCAAGAACTTGTACTTCTAACAAGTTTTCATGTGTGGTTACTGGTCCAGAACAACTTCAGAGCTATATAATCTTTCACAAATTCTCTGGTCTCAGCCATAGCTGTGAACTTCAGCTACAGGAGTTTAGCCAATTCAGAAGTCCCAAACTGCATCTGACTTAGTAAGTTCTGGAGGTAAGGGAGAGACCTGGGACAAAACTGCAGAATGAAGACAGAAGAAAATCATAGTTTAGAATGAAATAAGGGGTCCAAGCCAACTCTACCAACTGAACTACATCCCCAGTCTTTTTCTTTGTTTGCCTTTGAGACCTTGACGAGGTCTGATGGAGCTCAGGCTGGCCTTGAACTTACTAGGTAGACAAGGACCTTTAATTCTGGACCCTCCCACCTCCACCTATCAAGTATTGTGATTACTTGAGCTGCCACATCCAGCCTCTACTGATAAATCGTGTGTGCGTGTGTGTGTTTGTGTGTGTGTGTGTGTGTGTATTATGCCTGCATGTAAGGGCACCTGTGCCATGCAATGCCTGCAGAGGACAAAAGAGGGCATTAGATTCCCTGGAACTGGAGTTAACAGATGGTTGTTAGCTATCATGTGGGTACTGGGATTTGAACCTGCATCTTCTACAAGAGCAGTAGTGCTCTTAACCACTGTGCCATCTTGAGATCCAGCCCCCTTTACTGATAAATCTTAATATCACTAAAGGTGGGACAATTGGACACAATGTACCTCTTTGATATGATAGATTGGAAGTATAAAACATCTAAGACTGTAAAAAAAAATAAAATGAATCTGTGGGGCATGGTGGCACAAGCCTTTAGTCTCAGCACTTGGGAGGCAGAGGCAGGTATATCTTTGTGAGTTGAAGGCCAGCCTGGTCTACATAGTGAGTTCCAGGACAGCTGGGGCTACAGGGAGACCCTGTCTCAAAAAAACCAAAAAAAAAAAAAAAGGAATAAATAAATAAGCCGGGTGTGGTGGCACACACCTTTAATCCCAGCACTTGGGAGGCAGAGGCAGGGATATCTTTGTGAGTTGAAGGGCAGCCTGGTCTAAATAGTGAGGTCCAGGACAGCTGGGGCTACAGGGAGACCCTGTCTCAAAAAAACCAAAAAAAAAAAAAAAGGAATAAATAAATAAGCCGGGTGTGGTGGCACACACCTTTAATCCCAGCACTTGGGAGGCAGAGGCAGGGATATCTTTGTGAGTTGAAGGGCAGCCTGGTCTAAATAGTGAGGTCCAGGACAGCTGGGGCTACAGGGAGACCCTGTCTCAAAAAAAAAAAGACAAAAAAAAGTAAAATAAAAATAAATAAATAAATAGATAAATAAATTTGAATACAGTCAAGTATTAGGACCTATCTATTTACTTGAAATAATGACAGTACGGGAACATGCTATATAATGACTCAACGATACAATTAGGCAAATTCAGTGTGGAAAGCTGTACACATGGCCAATTTCTTTTATAAATTCCATGTCCCAGAAAGAAGGGAGAATTTCTTGTAGCTTTAAAATTACTTAAGGCGCTGTCAGTTAAACAGAATAGGTGGTCCTTATTTGTATTATTTTGTTGTTACTATGTCATTTAAGACAGGGGTTTATGGGCTGGAGAAATGGTTCTGTGGTTAAAAGCACTGGCTGCTCTTGCAAGAAGACCTGGGTTTGATTACTAGCATCCACAGGGAGGCTAACAACTGTCTGAAACTACAGGTCCAGGGAATCCAATGCCTTCTTCTGACTTTGGTGGGCATAATAGGACATGGGTGTACTTACATACAAGCAGACAAAACATTCATACACATAAAATAAAAATAAGTAAGCCAGGCCCGACAACACATGCCTTTAATACCAGCACTTGGAAGGCAAAGGCAGGCAGATCTCTGTGAGTTCACAGCCACCTGGTCTACATAGTGAATTCCAGGCCAGCTGGGGCTACAAGGAGACCCTGTCTAAAAAAGACCAAAAAAAAAAAAAAAAAAAGTTTTAGGCTAGCCTGGGCTACCTAGTAAGACTTTGTCTTAAAATAAAATACAAGCCAAAGTAGGCATGGTGGCACACACCTTTGATCCCAGCACCTGGGAGAAATCTCTGTGAGATTGAGGCCAACTTTGGCTAAAGGGAGATCCTGTTTAAAAAAAAAAAAAAACAAAACAAATGAATAAAATAAAATATGGGTCAGGTGCAATGATGCACACCTTTAAACTCCTTAATCCCAGTACTTGGGAAGCAGAGAGGCAGTCAGATCTCTGTGAGATCAAAGCCAGCAAATTCTAGGCTAACAGGGGCTATGGGGTGATCCTGTCTCAAAACAAAACAAAACAAAAACAACGAACAAACATAAAAAGAGGTTGGGGGCTCAGTTGGCAAATTATTTGTCTTGTAATCATGAAGACTTGAGTTGGAGCCCCAGAACTCATTAAAAAGGTGAATGGGGGCGGGGGGCTAGTGAGATGGCTTAGCAGTTAGGAGCACTTACTGCCCTTCCAGAAGACCTGGGTTTGGCTCCCAGCATCCACATGGTGGCAAACAGAGCCATCAGTAACTCCAGTTCCAAGAGATCACGCACCCTCTTCTGGCCTCTGAAGGGATTGCATGCATATGGTGCACCAGCATACATGCAGACAAAACACAAAATACTCATACAAACACAAAATAAAGTTTTACAATATTTTATTTATTATTTTTATGTGTATGAGTGTTTTGCCTGCATATATGTAAGTGCACCACATGCATGCAATCCCTGCAGAGCCCAGAAGAGGGCGTTGGATCCCCTGGAACTGAAGTTACAGACGACTGTTAGTTACCATGTGGGTGCTGGGAATTGAACCCAGGTTATAATAACAAGTGTTCTTAACCTTTGAGTCATCTCTCCAGTCCCACAAAATAAGTTTTTTTTAAAAAAAATATTTATTATTATTTTTATTTTATGTGTATGTGTGTATTGCCTGTGTGCAGGTAAGTGCACCCATGTCGTGCAGTGCCCACGGAAGACAGAAGAGTCTGTCAGATCTCCTGGAACTGGAGTTACAGACAGTTGTTAGCTACCATGTGGGTGCTGGGATTCAAACCTGGGTCTTCTGCAAGAACAACCAGTGTTCTTAACCACTGAGCCATCTCTCTAGCCCCATAAGTTTTTTTTTTTTTTAATTAAAAAAAATAATAGCTGGGCCCACTGTTGAACTTTTCTGGGGAGCCATGAAAAGATGGGAGACTGTTCTGTTCTTCTGAAGAACCGGGCCTAGGCAGAGCCTCTGTGCTGGATAGCTTTAGTGTCAATTTGACATACCTGGGTTGAGGGAGCCTCAATTGGGGAATTTCCTCTATTAGACTGGCCTATGGCCATGTCTGAGGGGCATCTTCTTGATGAGTGATGTGGGAGGGCCCAGCCCACTGTGGGTGGCGCCACCCCAGCCCACTGTGGGTGGTGCCACCCCTGGGCAGGTGGGCCTGTGTTGCATAAGAAAGCAGGCTGAGCAGGGGCCAGAGGAGCAAGCCAGTAAGCAGCATTCCTCCATGGCCTGTGCTCCAGCTTCTGCTTCCAGGTTCCTGCCCTGAGTTCCTACCTTGGGCTCCCTGATGAACTGGGACCTGGGAAAAAGATGTAAACTGAATAAACCCTTACCTCCCCAAGTTGATATTGGTCAGTGTTTTGTCACAGCAATGGAGAAACAAACTAGGGCAGCCTCTGTGGGAGTTCTTAGCTCCATTGGTCAAGAGCTGTAGACACAGCTCCATACTGCTGTAGCAGCCTGAGGAATATTTTTCAGAGACATCTACACAGGGTCCTGGAACTTGCTATGGACCTGGCTGGCCTTGATTAAAGGTGTGTCACCATGTCTGGCCCAACTGCACAATCCCAGATGGCTAGGGTAAGGCTGGAAAGGCTGAGACAAAAGCGGTTTCCTGGTGCTTAGAGAGCCGACTTGCAGTTCCCTTTGGGCAGTATTCATCAACATCTGAAATCTAGGACAACTAGTCACCAACCTGTGGACACAACTGCTGCTGTGTATGGTGCGGCCATCCTGGAGTACCTCACCACAGAGGTACTTGAATTGGTAGGAAATGCATCAAAAGACTTAAGGTAAAACATATGTCACTTGCAACTTGTTTTTCATGGAGGCGAAGAATTGGACACTCTCATCGAGGCTACAATTGCTGGTGGTGGTGTGATCCCACATATCCACAAATCTCTGATTGGGACGAAGGGACAACAGAAGGCTGTGTAAGGATGCCTGGATTCCTTATCTCAGGACTCTATAAATATTCTTTTTTAAAAAATATTTTATTTATTATTTTTATGTGTATGCGTGTATTGCCTGCATGTAGGTAAGTGCACCTGTGTTGTACAATGCCTGCGGAGCACAGAAGAGGTGGTTGGATCCCCTGGAACTGGAGTTATGGACAGTTGTTAGCTGCCATGTGGGTGCTGGGATTCAAACCCCAGTCTTCTGCAAGAACAACCAGTGTTCTTAACCGCTGAGCCATCTCTCCAGCCCCATGGCTTCTATAAATATTCTTAACAGCTATCCAGCGTTAGTGATTCCAGTGGACTATATCTCTGTGAGAAACATAATTTTACCTTTTTGTAATTCTTTTTGAACAAGTTGGAAGCTTAATTAGCTTTCCAACCAACCAAATATCTGCATTCAAGTCTTTTTTTAAAAAAATGTTTTATTTTTATTTTATGTATACGAGTGTTATGCCTGCATGTAGGTAAGTGCACCCTTGTCATGCAATGCCTGTGGAGGACAGAAGAGGCTGTCGGATCCCCAGGAACTGGAGTTACAGACAGTTGTTAGCTGCCCTGTGGATGCTAGGATTTGAACCCGGGTCTTCTGTAAGAACAGTCAGTGTTCTTAACTGCTGAGCCATTTCTCCATCCCCCTTGGATTCAAGTCTTAACCATATTTGCTACTGTGGCTTCAAAGAAGCTATTGATTCTGAATTAAAAAAAAAAAAAAAGCTGGGCTTAATGGCATATATGCTTGTTAAATCCATTCTTGGGGAGGCAGAAACAGGCAGATCCCTGGAGCTTCAGGCCAGCTAGAACTAGCCTAGTTAGCAAGACCCAGGCCAGTTAGAGACCCTTTCAAACAAAGAATGGTGACATACACCTTTAATTCCAGCACTCAAGAGGCAGAGGCAAAGCTCTGTGAGATCAAGCCAACCCAGTCTGTATAGTGAGTTCCCAGCTGGGGCTACAGGGAGACCTGAAACCAAAAAGAGGGGAATGGAGAGTTTGCTCAGTGGTTAAGAGCACTGGCTGCTCTTGCAGAGGACTTTGGTTTGATTCCCAGCACCCACATGGCAGCTAACAACTGTCCTAAGTCCAGTTCCAGGGGATCTGACACCTTCTTCTTACCTCTGCAGGTAAATCCTCACATACTAGGCCACAAATAAAATGACTCAGTGGGTGAAAAGGTACTTACAATGCAATGCAAGTTTGGTGGCTGAGTTTGATCCACAGAATCCACATAAAGGTGAAAGAAGAGAACCAGTTCCATAAAGTTATTTCTGACTTTCATTAGTGGGCTGTGGCCACATGAGAGAGAGAGAGAGAGAGAGAGAGAGAGAGAGAGAGAGAGAATCAAATGAAACACATACACACATTCTTCATCTCAAAGGTCATCCTTTCCCAGTTGAAATTTTTTCTTTCTTTTTTGAGACAGGATTTCATGTAGTCCAGGCTGGCTTGGAACTTGCTATGAAGTTAAGGTTTGCCTTGAATTTCTGAACCTCCTGTCACCACTTCCCAAGTGGGATTACAGATGTATGCCACCAGCTTGAAATTTTGAGGAGAACAATTTTTCTTTCATGTTTGGTCTTTTTCTCTTCTTATTTCTTTTTCCAGCTGGCCAGGCACTCACTGTGTAGACCAGGCTGGCGTTGAACTCACAGAGATCTGCCTGCCTCTGCCTCCTGAGTGCTGGGACTAAAGGCTGTGCTACCACACCTGGCCAAAGCAAATACTATTTACCTAGAAATTGATAAGGAACATAGTCTGTGGCCTGACTCATTCCTTGAGTGGGACCTGCCAACTCTCATGAGTTAGTGGTTAGTAAAGAACAGGTCCTGAGATACAGAAGAATGAGACAGCCATGCCCCACAGCTCACTTTGATTCTTTTCCCTGAAGAGAAGGGGGCACCTGGAACCTGAGGAAGCTGAAGTAACTTTCCTGGGACCCCTGGAAGTTGGCATCAGGCATCTTGTTACCATGGGTGATGACTTTTATTTCCAGGCTTATCTTTGTCTTTTTGACCTTGGCCATTTTGAATAATTCTGGGCTATAAAAGGTTGAGGACTAGATTTGATACCCAACACAGCAACAAACAAACAACAACAAAAACTGAGGACAGGCTGAGATTTATTTTTACCATTTAACAGAATAGGGAACAGTTATGGCCCAACTTTGCCCTGTTGATAATATGATAATATGGGGCTGCCATGGAGCCTTCCTTTTACACAGATTTCCTCTACCCCTGCAGCTGCATGTTCTTCCCCTGAGACAGACAGAGCCAGCACTGGTTCTGCCCTGAGGACAGGAACTCCTGGGACAGCTGCTCCTCTGTTAGGTCAAATACATTTCCTGTTGATTTGATTAGCTTCTTTCTAAGCAATGCATTTATAGAAGGAAAGGGAACGTTTGCAGGCATGCATTTGCACAGGCAGCCAACCTCCTCTGGTCTCTCTCTCTCTCTCTCTCTCTCTCTCTCTCACACACACACACACACACACACACACACACTTTCTCCCCATCCACCCACAAAGCGTCAGTCACATTTAGAATTTGCACAAATGCACACCCTCCCTCATACATTACAATGCACACCCTTTCATCCACCTACACATCTCTTCCACAAAAATCACACCTGCTCACATACCCCTAGAAGCACATTCCTGTGCTGTGCCCAGAGAGGGAGAGAAAGGTGGGGAGACAGGCATGGTGAGTGGGTTGTAAGAACTCAGGAACCAATCACCCCTCTTAGGAGATGAACAATCAGAAGATTAGAAACCCACAGTTTTCTTTCTCTCTGCCACCTTGGCCCTGTCAGTAAAAATACTGAGGAGCAGAAGAGATACTGAAGTGAAGAATAAGGGGCATTTGGGTGGAGAAAACACATATTCAGGGCTCCCCATCCTACAGGGAAAGTATGCTGCCTAGAACAGTAGCGTATTGCAAGCCTGCACCTGAGGTGGGAAATTTGTCAGGGCTGTAAGTGGAGGAATAAAGCTACATCCATGACAAGTCTGAGGAGCCCATTTTGACTGATAACAAAGAGTAACCCCTTGGACTAGTATTGCATATCAGCTCAGGAAATGATGAGGGAGAGAAGAGAAAAGGAAGAAGCTGAGTTTGGCTTCTGGATTCAACATCTCCAGTTTTTCCAATAACATCTGAAATCAAGAGGCAGCTCCCCCTAATGGAAACTTGAAGTTCTCTCCAGAGAAAGGATGGGGGAAAGTTCTTGAGAAGTGAGAAGGACCCAGTGTGGGGCAGTAGCAGCCAGGCCCTGGGCCCTTCTGATTTCCATTCCAGACTTTTGATCATCACTCCAAATTATTAAAAAAAATATTTTTTGATTTATTTATTTTGATTTTATGTTTTGCCTGCATGTATGTAACTACATCACATGTGTGCAATACATGTAGAGGCCAGAAGTGGGCGACAGAGCCCCTGGAACTGGAGTTAAGGACGATTGTTTGTCACTGTGTCTGTGCTAGGAACCAAACCCCAGTCCTCTGCAAGAGCAGTCAGAGCTTAACCACTAAGACATCTCTCCAGCCCCTATCACTCCCATTCTAAAGTTACAGATTTTAGAAAAGAACAAGGCTTTTTTTTTTTTTTTTCCTTTCTTTCTTTAGGACAGGATCCTTGAGCCTGCCAACAGTTCCCAAGAAAATTGGCTGACAGCTCAGCAGAAGTCAAGCCTCTGTCACCCAACTGTTGACAAGGCTTCCCAAATGTCTCCTTGGGCTGCCGCCTGGGGGCGCCCCCAGCTGGGTCTGAGGCTGTAGCCAGCACTGCTGTTATTAAGATAATTAATAAACAAGCAATGGTGAGGCCAAGTGGAGGAAGACCCAGGCTCCTGCTGCTCAAGAGAATCCCTGGAAAGATCCAGTGAGGCTGCTGAAATGGGAGTCAGTGGCAAGTTCCTTCCCAGCCCCGACCTCTGGGAAAGACATCTGGAAAGGGCTCTGTGGGATGGCCTCTGGGGACAGGTAGAGCTGAAGACAAGGTTAGGGGAATGTTTAGAAGGTGTCATTTGGAACCAGCTTTGCATCTGCCTGACAGGATGTCTGCGGGCAAGGCCACCTCCAATGATTTCTACTTGTGGAGCAGACTCTGAGGAGATTATTCATTCATTTAACAAGGATCTGCCTATTTATTCATGGAGTGCCTACTGTGTGGAAGGTAGTCTACTAATAATAGTCGATATTTCAGTGTACAATGTGAAGACACTGCCAATGTTCACACTGTGTCCTGGGAAGTAGAGGGTAGAAACAAGAAGCAAGTAGGGAGAATGACAGCTCCAAAAAGATGATGATTTGGCTTTGGCCTGTGTAGGGCAAGAGGGGGATGATATCTGGGAATCTCTAAACAGATCGTGGAAAACTCAAGACCTGTGACTCAAGTTGGAAAACACCCTGGGAAGGTGGGCTAGAGGGAATGGTCTTTCTCCGATATAGTACTTGGAGACAAAAGGGGTACAGAGCACGAATAAGAGAAATTTGGGTGAAAAGCTCAACGAAAGTGCTACAAGGCAAGCTAACAGATCCTGGAGGAGAGCTGTCACAGCAGTCTGGGGGCACCTGAAGGCGGTATCTGGTAGGTGCTTTTTGTTCTTCGAGGGCCGTGCGGGGATCTGAGGTCAGGATCCAGACTGGAGTCGGGGTGTGGCAGGGGCTTCCAGCCGGGTTTTACAGAAAAGATCCGGAGAGTGGTGTTGGAGGGGAAAGGAGGGGCGTGGCCTGGGTGCCAGCCCAGGGATCCAGGCAGAGCTACCTGAAGGGCAGTGAAGTAGTGGGGGTGCCGGTCCCACCGCGAGGTCTGCGGGTGGGCGGGAGGTCGAGTGGCCGCGTCTAAGGTTAGTGCTCGCTCTAGCCTCCGGGATGCGCGAGGGGCGGGCCGAGCTCCGGCTGCGGGCGGGCCGGGAGGAGGCGGCGGCTTGGCGAACATGAATCAGCGGCGGCGGCGGCGGCGGTGGAAGCAGCGCGGTGGCCCTGCAGCGGCCCCGGGGACCCCGCGCTGCTGACAGCTGCGACCGCGACTCGCGGCTGGTGCGGGTCCGGGAGGCACCGGCCCAGCA
>NW_008349359.1:1279706-1287613 GCF_000622305.1 Nannospalax galili
TCTCCAGTGCTGGGAACCCATTCTGCCTGCCGTACACACCCGAGGTCCCACTTTGAAACCACAGGGTCCGGGTCTGAGTACCCGGGGTTGTGAAGGTGCCCGGTCACAAAATACATCTGGGCATATCTAGTTCCTGTGGCCCTCGGAGCTCCCGGAAACCCCAGTATTGGAGAGCTTGGAATGGGGCAAGGTTATTGGTCCTCACGAGGATTTTAGCCTTACGTTCCCATTTAGCCACTGAGGCGTTTTCTCGAGGCGGGAGGACAGCACCTTTTCTCCCCAAGTTCACACTGCACACACCTGGGACTGCTGGATGTATAAGGGGTGTGAGACTATCCCTCCTTGTCCTGTGAGTGACTAATCCTGAGACGGTGAAGGGATTAGGGTAGAGACAGAGGCCAGGGCAGCAGCCATCCATCCTATCAGTCTCTCAAGGAAGGGAAGAGAAAGAAGATGAAAAGTACTTACAAACTGCAAGGTGTGTATCTGATGCTCAGAGAGCCCAGGAATTTACCTTGAGTTACACAGAGCAGGAGGAAATAGGACTGGATTTCAGCTATGTGGGTACTCTATCTGTCCATCAGCTTAAAAACATGCCAGGAGGCCAGGAGGGTGTGTGTGTGTGTCCGTGTGCCTACTCTTTCCCACAGGGGGTAGGGTTCCAATGGGTGGGCCCTGTTGATGCTACAGTAGCTCAGGGGTCTTGGGCTCTTGTTTGGGACCCCACACCTCCCTTCTGCCTCCCACCTTCCTAGCACCCGCCCCTGCACACATTCAGGTATTAATAGAGCAGGCGGCTGCCAGGAAGGCTGCCATGTGTTTGATCTGACGTGGTTTTGCAGCCATATGTTCTCTACTTCAGGGGAGCACTCTCTCCTTCTCTTCCTCAGCCTCCCTTCACTTGGCAGGGTGGGGTGCAGGGGGTGCTGGCAGCAGTTCAGGGCCATGGCTGATACCCTGGGTGGAGAGCTGGCAGCCTGTTGCACTGGTTGGGTACAGCAGTCATTCCCAGGGTAGTGCCTGCTCCAGGAGGTGACAGCTCTACACTGTTTCAGCTCAGTTTGCCCTCTGGTGATTGGGCAATAGGGAGCTATGAGGAAGAGGTCCTTAGAGCTAAGGGGAATTAGGCAGTGACAGAAACCAAAGGTCTTGTCATTCTTCTTCCCCCATCCCAGGTTCAGGAATTCCCATGTAGTCCTGTCCCAGTTTCCTCGACACTGACTGAGAATGAGCCTTCTAGCACAGAAGCTACTTTTTGGAAGAGAATGAGATATGTTCCCACAGACTGCCAGAGACAAGGGCTATATGTCAGTCAGGCTAACACATTGTCTTTCCCATCCCTTAGGCCTGAAGCTCATAGGAGCCCCCGTGACAATGACAGTGTCTCAGGGACAGCCAGTGACGCTCAACTGCAGTGTGGAGGGGATGGAGGAGCCTGACATACACTGGATTAAGGATGGGGGTGTGGCCCAGAATGCAAACCAGGTGTACATCCAAGTCAGCGAGCAGCACTGGATTGGCTTCCTCAGGTGCTAGGCTGTGGGAGAAGGTGTGGGATGACTACTTTAGAGACAGGCTCTGCCCTTTTCAGAAGGCCTGGGAACTGGGGGCTGTGCTGATATCCAGAGGTCTGTGGTTTTAAAATTTGGCTAAGTGGAACCTTCCAGAAGTTGTCCAGGCTAAACCCATCAAGTCTGGCCAGCAGAACTGCCCCTCTTGACCTTGGGAAGTAAGCCTGTATCCTTTTTCCATAGCTTGAAGTCAGTGGAGCGCTCTGACGCAGGCCGCTACTGGTGCCAGGTGGAGGATGGGGGAGAAACAGAGATCTCCCAGTCAGTATGGCTCATCGTAGAAGGTGAGGAGGCAGAGCTATATGGACCAGTGGCCTGGAGCAGGTGCTGTCTGCTAGTAACCATACCTCTGCAGAGGAGAACTCAGTGGAAGCTAGGCTGTCTTACTGCCTCCTGTGACCTGATGACACCAGGTTCTAGGCCCACTCAGATATCAGAAGACCCTACTTGCTAAAGCTTGGGTACCTAAGAACCAACTAGGACCCACGATTTCTGGGGTACAGTCTGTTTTAGCTGGCTCAGCAACAAGCCTCAAGGTTCATCTGGGGCTGGACCCTGTTCTGCCAAGTGGCCCCACCAGAAGGGGGAGGATAGATGGGGGAGGGGAAGAAGGCTCTGCAGCTGCAGGAGCTCAGAGCTGTTCAGCCCTGGAAAACAAAGTGACTAAGAAAGTAACAAAGGGCCCTGAACAGGAGCTGGGGCCTGCCAGCAGAACTCTGCTAAAGCTCCCACTCACTTCCCCTCCCAGGTTGCCCCTCCCCCAGCTCCCTATCCCTGCCTCCTCCCTTACTCTGAGGATTGTCAGAGGAGGTCTGAGGAGGGACTGTGGGGGCTGACAGTAGAATCTGCCTTGACTAAGGGGGCAGCAGAAAAGGAAGATGGTGAAAAAAAAGCCCTCTAACCCCCAAGGCTTGATGCAAGTTTTGCAGCTGACCCACTCATAAGGGACCTGTAGGGACTGTCCACACAGAGGACTTCAAATGGAAGTAAACTTGTGGTTTGAGCAGTAGGAAGCTAAGATATGGCAGGGCTCACTCCCACTCCTTCTTTCCCTAGGTGTGCCACTTTTTACTGTGGAACCAAAAGATCTGGCAGTGCCACCCAATGCCTCTTTCCAACTGTCTTGTGCGGCTGTGGGTCCTCCAGAACCTGTTACCATTTTCTGGTGGAGAGGACACACGAAGGTTGGGGGACCTGCACCTTCTCCCTCTGTTTTAAATGTAACAGGTGAGCAGTTTCAGGAGGAGGCTTTGAGCAGAGACTGTTTCTTTGCTTGAGTGAGCATAACAGAGTTGGGATCTGCCTGAATAGGAGTTTGTTGTTGTGAATGTCCAGAGCAAACCCGGTGTCTGGGTGTGTGAGCCACACCATTGCTAAACTCATTAGTCGGGTGTGTTGTGCTAGCTAGGTGGGCTTAGCTGTGATCCTGCTGCGTGTGCTTAAAGAGGGTGCTGGGGCCTCCTTGCCTCTCTCACAGCAGTCTAGCCCTTGTACCCTAGTCCTGGGAGATGAATTGTGAGACCAGGGGTACCCATCCTCCTCCCTCCCAAGAGAAGGAGCCAGAAACCAGCCCACACAGAGCTAGGGAGGAGTATCTGGCAAACAGGGAGAAGACAAGACTCTCAGGCTGCAGAAAGGAAAATGGGGGAGGGTAAAGGGGGGTGCACACAAAATACAGGGACCTTTTAATGGCCCTTTCTATAAATCTCTGACCAAATAGCTGTATCTGTTCATGTCTCTGTACAGTGAGACCTGAAGCAGGCATACCTGTACATCCTCCTGGGCCCCAAGATCCCCCAGCATACCCATCACATGCTTTGTAAGGTTTATTGATCTGGGAAACTAAGTTTACTGTTTCCAGTTGAGGCTTGAACTGGGCAAAAAAGATGAGTCAGAGCATGAAAGGGAAATATTCAGCAATTTGAACCTTGAGAAACTTGAGAAAAGATAGACTATAGGACCTGCTGGAGCCAGGGCAGGGCCTGTTCCGAGAGGAGGCTGGGTTCACAGCTTCCAGCTTTCCTCCAGATATGTGTGGTTAGGACCCTCAGGCAGCCAGTCCTATAATAAGCACTAACTGGAACTCCTGAACTCCTATTGCATACACCACACTGTGCTGGTCACCACAGGGAATTGAGAAAATACAAAAGGAATAGAAGCCACCTTTCCAGCCTCCAAAGAACTGAGGATAATTGGGTAGATAAGGAGCCGAAGACTTCTGCAAGGCAAAGAATCCCCAAATAGACAGTGACAGGGCACAGAACAAACAAAAGGGCTCTGGTATGAGCAATCAAGGAGTGGCCAGAAAAGGGAGGTCAGCTCTCTGCTGTCTGTGGGAGATGGGATTGAAGTGGGAGGTGCGGTTATAACATTTCACTATGTGTCATGCATTTTACATCAATTACCTGATTCTTAAAATTCTGCTGTTCCACAGATCCGGAAACAAAGCCCATCCAAGCTTATTAGACTCCAAAGTCCTTGTTGCATTCCATCATACCCCACTATCCAAACTCCTTCCTTTGGCTGGAGAGACTTGTAGAATGTTCTGGCCAGAACCTGAGTTGAATGCCCCCCAAACCCACACTGAGTGGGAGTTGCTGCTTAGGGGCTTGACTGGGGTTCTCTGGTTCCAGGGGTGACCCAGAGCACAGAGTTTTCTTGTGAAGCTCACAACAGAAAAGGCCTGGCCACTTCCCGCCCAGCCATTGTTCGCCTTCAAGGTAGGGGGACTGGGTGGGATTTCAGCCAGCTGTCTAGCAGTGGAATTGGCTGACTTGCCAGCCTTCATTTGTCCTTCAGGAATCTCCAGGTGAGGGGTAATTGGCATAGCTCCCATTCCTAGTGGGAGCACCTGAGACCCTGCCACGGCTTCAGCCAAGAATAGAATCCTGACGTCATAGCAGATTTCCCATCACGAAGCAGAGGCCCTGGGAGGGAGGGAGGAAAGGGAGCCAGCAGGAGATGGTCAAGGTTCCTAATCAGCCTTGTTTCTGTCCCTCCTGTGCAGAGAATGGGGGTGGGGGCAGCAGCCAGGGCTGCCTGAAGTGTTGGTGAATAAAGGAAGTGAGGGAGGAGGTGGGAGAAGCTTGTCTGACTGAAGGGGCAGCTGCCTGTTTCTCCTTTCATATTTCCCAGGGCTTGAGAACTGCCCCCACACACAAATCTTATTCTTTGGTCAGGATCCCCTATTCAGAGAGGCAGTCTCTCCCCACAACCTAGATAGTCTCCCAGGTATGAGCAATGGTGTTTTATGGGGCCCTGCTCATGGCTGGTTTGTGTACCACTGTGCCCTGGGAGTGCTGAGTAGCCATCTTTAGGTTGGGAGTTCCAAGCTATAGGAAGAATTCAAGGCTTGACTTCCCATGCCTCCCTTCTTCCCCTCATATTCTTACTGGGTACTAACTCTTAAGTCCCCCATCCACAGCACTGCCTGCAGCCCCCTTCAACATCACAGTGACGAAGCTCTCCAGCAGCAATGCTAGTGTGGCCTGGGTGCCAGGTGCTGATGGCCGAGCCCTAATCCATTCCTGTACAGTGCAGGTAGGCTGAGATAACACAGCAGGCTCTCCTTGACTGGCCAGGTTCATTCTGGCTGCCTGTGTGACATTGTTATTATTCTTAACTAGACCTGCCTGGGACTCTGGGTCTGCGGCACTATTCAAAAGCTGCTCCTAAGCGGGGGTGGGGGAGGTGGGGGGGGTACAGCCTTCTGTCTGTTACTTTAGTAACAGAGTGTGCAGATTGGCTCAAGCCTATGCGTTCTTAAAGATAAAACAGATCACTAGAGCAGACTTGGGTGTCTAGAAGAGTTTTTCCTTTTCCTTTCTTTCCTTTTTTTTTTCCCTTTCAATGCTGGGGATCAAACCCAGGACTGCTCACATTCTAGGTAAGCACTCTACCCATTGAGCTAGAAGAGCTTTTCTTTTGTGGGTAAAAACTTTTGCTTTATCTGATATTCTTCACTCTTATATCCCACAACTGCCCCCAAAGAGAACAAGAGGACCAAAAGGGGTCCTGAGCCCTGGAGAATAGAAAAGGTGGGTCAGGGGATATGACAACCAAGAGCCAAAGCAGCCTTGCTTATTTTCATATTTACTCAAAGGGGATTTAATGAGAACCTTTTAAAATTTTTATTTATTTATTATTTATTTTTCTGTGCTGGGGAGCAAACCCAGGGCCTTGAACATGCTAGGCCAGCACTCTGCAACAGAGCTGTATTCTTGACCCTTTAATGAGAACCTTTGACATTTCTAAGTGCCTCCCCTGGGCAGGAGGGGCCCTGCCCTGACTCCCCATCCTGGCCCCTTTTTAGCCACAGCCCTGTGTCCCTGGGCAGAGTCTGCAGAACCAGAAGGGACAAGCCTATCTAGATCATCTTTACTGGCACATCATACTCTACATATTCAGCATCTCTTGCTCTGTCCTGGATCTGAGTCCATGGCTATTTTGGCCTCTTCTCTGGCCCATCTTCCCATAGGTAGACCATACTGTGATGTGTGCATTTCTATGCTTAAAGAGCAGTCATTGGGTGGGGTCAGCCAGCATGATCACTTCTGTGCACTGGAAGCCTCTCATGATGTAGACTCCTAGGACCCAGCTCTTCCATTGCCAGCACACTCAAGGATTTGAAGAATTATAAATGTAAACCTGACCTTCTAGTAATTTTGAAAGTTTATTTATCAAGATAGTACATAGGGGCTGGAGAGATGGCTCAGAGGTTAAGAGCACTAGCTGTTCTTGCAGAGAACCCAGGTTCAGTTCTCAGCACTCACATGACAGCTAACAACCATCTGTAACTCCAGTTCCAGGAATCTAATGCCTTTTTCCGACCTCTGCAGGCATTATACAACATGGGTGCACTTACATGCAGGCAATAGACTCATACACATAAAATAAAAATAATGATTATTTTTGTGTGTGTTTTTTGAGATCCGGTCTCCCTGTAGCCACAGCTGTCCTGAAACTTGCTATGTAGACTAGGCTGTCCTCGAACTTGCAGAGATCGGTGGATTAAAGGCATGCCTGACTCATAAAGTACTTTTTGTTTGTTTGTTTGGGGGTTTTTTGGTCTTTTTTTTTTTTTTTTTGAGACAGGGTCTCCCTGTAGCCCCAGCTCTCCTGGAACTCACTATGTAGACCAGGCTGGCCTTGAACTCACAGAGATCTGCCTGCCTCTGCCTCCCGAGTGCTGGGATTAAAGGCGTGAGCCACCACACCCAGCATAAAGTACTTTTTAAAAAAGGTAGCAACATAGAGTCAGGCTTGGTGTTACATGCCTGAGATCCTAGCACTTGGGAGTTCGAGGTAGGAGAATCAGGAGTTCAAGACAAGCCTGTGCTAGATGAAACCTTGTCTCAAAAAAAGTAGGGGAGGAAGACTGAAAAGATAGCTCAACAGTTAAGAGCAGTGGCTGCTCTTGCAAAAGACCCAGGTTCTGTTCCTAGCATGGCAGATAACAACAGTTCCTAACACCAGTTCCAGGGGATCCAATGGCCTCTTGTGGCCTCCATGGGCATTGCACAAAATGGGTGCACTTACATAAATGCAGGCAAAACACTCATACACATAAAATAAAAATAAAATTGGGGCTCGGGGGGATGTAGCTCAGTTGGTAGAGTGATTGCCTAGCATGCAAGAAGCCCTGGATTCCATCCCCAGTAGCACATAAAACCAGGCATTGCATCACATACCTATACTCCCAAGACTCTGGAGGTAGAGGCAGGTTCAAGTCATTCTTGGGTACGTAGTGAGTTTGAGGCTAGACTGGGCTATGTGAGACAGAGAGAGAGAGAAAACTAGGTTAGGGATATAGCTCAGTGGTACAGCACTTGCCTAGTATGCATAAAGCCTTAGGATTGATTCCCCAACTCTGCTACATAAAGAAATAATAAATGTATTAGATGATTTTTAATGTTTAAACATTTAACCATATTATATGTGAACTTTTGTGTGTGGTACCAGGGATTGAACCCAGGGTTTTTTGTATGCTAGGTTAGAGCTCTACTACTGAGCTATATCCCTAGACCCATACATGGATCTTTGTATTCAATTCCCTGGGCCTCCAAAATGTAAGGTGAGAAAATGTCTCACAGTACCTTCTGTTCCCAGTTTCTTTTATCTTGAGACTCAGAGACTTCAGGGTGGCAAATAAACAGTTACAACTGGCAAGTGCTATGGAGCAGTTAAGAGTTAAGTACAAAGCCAGGCGTGATAGCACACGCCTTTAATCCCAGCACTCAGGAGGCAGAGGCAGGTGGCTCTGTGAGTTCAAGGCCAGCCTGGTCTACATAGTTCCAGGACAGCTGGGGCTACAGGGAGACCCTGTCTCAAAAAGAC
>NW_008349359.1:1287744-1301103 GCF_000622305.1 Nannospalax galili
GGGAAGCTGGGGGTAAAGGGGGACCCCTTCCCAAAAAAACCAAAAAAAAAAAAAAAAAAGTTAAGTACAGAGAGAAGACAAGAGTTTTCTGGAGTAGCTTTCTGGAGGCTTTCATCAAGAAAGTGACACTTTCTGGGGACTTGCCCATGGGTATTCTACCACTGAGCTATACCCCTTGCTTGTAGCTCAGTCTCAGAGAATGGGTAGGGCTTTGCTAGGAACAGCAGGTCATTCCAAGCAAAAAGAGCACCATCTGCAAAGGCCAGAGATGTAGAACCTGGTATGTTCTTGGGGTAGGAGGACAGGTGGAAGGAGTGGATTTCAAGTGTTTGCTGATAGACTTAGGGAAAACATTTGTTCAAACTCCTATGCCATACCTGTCCCCTCTTATCTCTTGGGCCTTAGGAATCTCCTTACCCTATGTCATCTCTTCTTTGCTTTTCTGCTTTTTCTGAAGGTAACACAGGCCCCAGGAGACTGGGAGGTCCTGGCTGTTGTGGTCCCAGTGCCACCCTTTACCTGTTTGCTCCGGGACCTGGTCCCTGCCACCAACTACAGCCTCAGGGTGCGCTGTACCAACGCCTTGGGGCCCTCTCCCTATGCTGACTGGGTGCCCTTTCAGACAAAGGGCCTAGGTAAGGGGCTTAGAGCAGGAGGGGCAGGACCAGAGAGGAAGGGGGAGGATAGCTAGAGTTTTGAATGAAGTTGATTGAAAAGGGCTTCCTGAAAGGGAAGTTCAGATATCATGCAGCCAACATATTATTGGACACCTGCTGCATGCCACTGTATACCATTCTGTATCAGCTCTTATGGTGAAACAGATAAGCCAACTGGAAAAGGTGGGATAGTGTGCTAAGAGTACTCCAGGATAGACAAGGAAAACCCTTTAAAGAGGGCTTGGATAAAACTCAGTGGTAGAGCATTTGTCTAGCATGCAGGAGGGCCTAGGTTCAATCCCTAGCACCTCTAAAAGAGAAAAAAAAAACCTGCATGGGTGGCCAGCCTTTGACATTGTGACACAGGTCATTTATCAAATTTATGCTTGAGAATTGTTTGAGTTACCAAAAAAAATATCTGGAGCCAGGCATGGTGGCATATGCCTTTAATCCCAGTACTAGGGAGGCAGAAGCCAGGCAGATTTCTGAGATCAAAGCCAGCCTGGTCTATGGAGTGAGTTTCAGGCCATCCGTGGCTATAGGGAGGCCCTATCTCAAAAAGGCCACCCCCCAAAGAAAATCTCATCTTTATTTAAGTTTACAATTTTGTGTTGGGTCACATTCATATGGCCCTTGGGCTGTGGGCCTACCTGGGCATCAAAGAGATGTGAGTGAAATCTTCAGGATCAGGAAGAAGACATGTAAACATTTGGGGGAAAGTACAGCAAGGTAAGGATACAGAAAGTGCAAAGGCACTTAACTCGCTTAGAATTAGTTTTCTGGCAGTTCCAGGGAGGCTGGCTGGGTTGTGAGGAGGGGGAGGAGAGAAGCAGTGCCCTAGCTACACTGCCAGTGTGGGCCCCAGCTGCTGCTATCCTGCCCAGCATCTAGAGCTGTGAGAACTAGACCAGCCCTTCTCCTATCTGCTGCTCACTCAGCTGCTTAGCTCTTAGTTTGTATAGAATGGCAGTGCGAAGAAGGGTTTGCAACTTTCTTTTCTTGGTTACAGCTCCTACCATCGCTCCCCAGAACCTCCATGCCATCCGAACCCACTCAGGCCTTATCTTGGAATGGGAAGAAGTGATCCCTGAGGGTCCTTGGGAAGGCCCCTTGGGACCTTATAAGCTGTCCTGGGTCCAAGACAATGGAACCCAGGTAAGAAAGACAGGATCTTCTACTTTCTCTGTTTTCCCTACTTTCCCTACTTTCAGCCCCCTCCTTCTGAGGCCTTGGAGAGCTTTTGAAAGTCCCTCTTGGGCCAGGGCCTCCCACAGCCCCAGGGAATGCACTCTTCTACCTCCTAGCTAGGCTAGCTCATTGGATTGTCTGCTGCTGGGATTACCCTGTGGCCACTTTGTATGCAAAACTGGAAGCCTATCCCTGCTGGTACTGGGGGAAGGCATAGATAAGGCTTTGTTCCCAGCCCAGCTTTCTCTCATCCCCCCTCTGGTGATAAGCCTTGTTTATGTTCTGTGAGGCCTCTTCCCTACAGCCTGGAGCAGGAATGTGATGAGTCCCAGAGTTTGTGTTCCCAGCCCTTAGCACTCACAGCAGCCTTAGGCTTCTGAGTCCTTGTGGACTTTTTTCCCCTCCTACCCCTGCTGGAGGCTTCCTCTGGATCAATGTGGTGTGGGGCTTTTCCTGACTGCAGGATGAGCTGACAGTGGAGGGGACCAGGGCCAATCTAACAGCCTGGGATCCCCAGAAGGACCTGATTGTGCGTGTGTGTGTGTCCAATGCAATTGGCTATGGGCCCTGGAGTCAGCCACTGGTGGTGTCCTCTCATGACCATGCAGGTGAGGTGTGGGATAGGGATGGGCAGACTGGGATGGATAAGAGATTAAGGTTTTCAAGGGTAGCACAGAATGGTGGGAAGAAGCTGGTGGCACTTTCCTTCTCAGTACAACCCCATAATCTCACAAGAGAAGCAGTTGAGACCAGGGTAGTTATTCATATCTTGTTTTTAAATCTTTAATCACAACAGTGATTAGGTCACAACAGCCAGACCCTGTCACAGTCCAGCTAGAAACTTGGTTTGGTCTCAGGAGTCTCTTTAACATAGCACACTTCTTGACTAAGGATGTCTTTTTGACAAGGCTAGATGGCCATCCTGAAAAAGTTCTAAAAGGATACCTTGGCTCATAACACTGCCCTTCCCTACTGCAGGGCAACAGGGCCCTCCCCACAGCCGCACATCCTGGGTGCCTGTGGTCCTAGGTGTGCTCACAGCCCTGATCACTGCTGCTGCCCTGGCCCTCATCCTACTTCGAAAGAGGAGAAAGGAGACACGGTTTGGGTAAGGAAGTGGGGCTGGGGAAGGAGATGCAAGTGGTAGCAGAAGGCCTTTTAACTGACCCTGAGTCCTGGGTTCCCTTTAGGCAAGCCTTTGACAGTGTCATGGCCCGAGGGGAGCCAGCTGTACACTTCCGGGCAGCCCGGTCTTTCAATCGAGAAAGACCTGAACGCATCGAGGCCACATGTGAGTAGTGGAGGGTCATGGGGGGAGAGATGCACTGTCCTGTGTCCATACCTGCATTCTTTTACCAACTCAGTCTAATCAATGCAGCTGGACTGGAGTGAGTCCTAGAGTAATGAAAAAGACACACAGACCTGCCTGGTAGAGCTAACCACCCAGCTGTGGGAGAGCCAGGTTCTGTGTGCTGAGGGCAGGAATCTGGTAGGGATGGCAGGCTAGGGTTTAGATTTGACAGTAGCACCTCATTCTCATCTCCCTGCAGTGGACAGCCTGGGCATCAGCGATGAATTAAAGGACAAGCTGGAGGATGTTCTCATCCCAGAGCAGCAGTTCACTCTGGGCCGGATGTTGGGTAAAGGTGTGTGGGCAGTACATGTGCAGCACTGTCATGAATGTGCCTTCTCTGATTGGGTTTGGTTGTTCTTGTCACTTGAGGATGTGAATTTGTGTCAGCTCCTATAAACAAAATATGCTTATAGATACCTGATTTGGGGATGTTATAAGGAATCGGGGTTGGGAGGATAGGGAGCCATTTCCAACATGGTCTCCTCCAGCAGCCTTAGAGGTTGATGATTTTTTGACCCCTTGGAGGGTCATCTGAGAGTGAAGGGAAAAGGGACCTGGAGGTCACAGAGACTCCCCCTCATTATCTTCATTCCTAGGAGAGTTTGGGTCAGTGCGGGAAGCCCAGCTGAAGCAGGACGATGGCTCCTTTGTGAAAGTGGCTGTGAAGATGCTGAAAGGTAAGTTAGACAATAGGGATTGTTTCCTGAGGACCTCATGTTGAGGAGGAGGGTGAGGAGGGTGACTGATCCTAGAGCAGGTTCTGCTCTGGCCCAAGGTTTCCCAAGAAGAGCTAGTCAGCACTAACAGGGATGCTGCCTGTACCATGTGAATAATTCAGAAGCATAAACCCACACAAAGATTCGTGCCCCAGCTTTGCTCTCTGCTGTGAGCTATGACTGTCCTCACAGTTCATTCCTGGGTGAATACAGATGTGCTTAGTTGAGCTCCCGGGCTGTCAAAATCAAAGGGAAAGGCCAAACATGGTGGCTCATGCCTATAATCTCAGCACTGGGGAGGCTGAGAAAGGGAAGTTGAGGCCAGCCTGGGCTACATGGTAAGTTCCAGACCAGCCAGAGCTACAAAAAAAATATAATAATAATAAGCTGGGCATGGTGGTGCATGCCTTTAATCCCAGCACTTGGGAGGCAGAGGCAGGAGCATCTCTGTGAGTTCAAAGCCAGCCTGGTCTACATAGTGAGTTCCAGGCCAGCTGGGGCTACATACAGGGAGACCCTGTCTCAAAAAACAAAAAAACAAATCAAGCCTAGAGTGGTAATTCCTTGGGAGGCTTGAGGCAGAATGATCACAAGCTTGAGGCCAGACTAAATGGCATAATGAGACCCTGTCTCAACAAACAAATGGAAAAAAAAGAGTGAAATGGAAACATTAGCAAGTAGAGAAATTATTGGATGGCACCACATCCTGGCGGTTTCCCAGTGTCACCTAATCATAGTTAAGCTGTTTTCCTGTCCTCTGTGAAGCTCCTAGCTTCTGAAGGACAGGACTTTGGAGTCTTGGGAGGAGTTGGAGTCTTGGAAAGAGTTCAATCTTGTTTCATTTCCTCCCCCATCCTTTCTCCCAGCTGACATCATTGCCTCAAGCGACATAGAAGAGTTCCTCAGGGAAGCAGCTTGCATGAAGGAGTTTGACCATCCACACGTGGCCAAGCTTGTTGGTGAGCCCATTTGGGGGAGGCAGATATAACATAGGACTAAAAATATGCTCCACCAACTTGAGAGGGCAGCCTGGGAGAGAGAAATTCGGATTTACCCTGAGAATAAGCAGGTAGCAAACTAGATCCTGGCTAAAATCTGGCTGTAAGGCAGTTTGTTGAGAGACCTTCCATATGGAAACTGCTCCTGTGGGTGGAGGAGGGAGCAGAGAAGATGCACTAGGAGCAGGGAGCAGCAGCCAGAGCCCTGGGGTAGTCCCTAGGCAGGAGTGGAACCCACAGGAAAAGAGGTAGCAGAGCCAGCCCTAGAGATGGGTAGATACCTGAGCTATCTTTTGGCCTTTATGTGCCCAGCTCCTGATTCTCCTTTGTCTCCCAGGGGTGAGCCTCCGGAGCAGGGCTAAAGGCCGTCTCCCCATCCCCATGGTCATCCTGCCCTTCATGAAGCATGGAGACTTACACGCCTTCCTGCTTGCCTCCAGAATTGGAGAGAACCCTTTTGTGAGTGCCCCAGATAGGAGTGGCCAGGAAGAAATGGGTGTGACAAAGACCCTGGGGGAGAAGGGGCTTGGTGGGCAGAATTTAGGGAGCTGGTTGGGAAAGGGAAGAGTCAGAGTCTCACTGTCTTTAAACTGGCTTCATTTTCCCTTCTGAAGCCCTGCTGGGAATTTTAGGCCAGACACGCTCCTATTTGAAGAGGGCTACTTGATTCTCCAGCTCTTTCTTAGATTTGCCAAAGCTTCCTTGAAAGGCCCTTTCCTTTCTTTCAGTGATTCTTATGACAGTCTTTAGACTTTCTGGCCAGGGAACCCCATTCATCCTGCCCCAGCTGTATGGGCAGGTACAGCCTGAGCTTGCCCTGTCTGTCTACCAGAACCTGCCCCTCCAGACCCTGGTCCGGTTCATGGTGGACATTGCCTGTGGCATGGAGTACCTGAGTTCCCGGAACTTCATCCACCGAGACCTGGCCGCTCGAAATTGCATGTAGGAATTCTGGCGGGCTTGTGGGTGAGAGACAGCTAGTGTATCTGCTATGCATGGGGATAGCGTGGCATTAGTGAGGCTGTGAACATGGAGAAGGCTGACCCTGACCAACAACACTCCTCTCAGGCTGGCAGAAGACATGACAGTGTGTGTGGCCGACTTTGGACTCTCGCGGAAAATCTACAGTGGAGACTACTATCGTCAGGGCTGTGCCTCCAAATTGCCTGTCAAGTGGCTGGCCCTGGAGAGCCTGGCTGACAACTTGTATACTGTACACAGTGATGTGGTGAGCATGGTAGCACAATGAAGCTTGGTTATATGTCTGTGGGGGACACTAGTGTTGGGGTAGACCTATAGGACCCTGAAGGGCCAGGCCAAATCTGCTCTCTGAGCTTTGATTGCCTACTTATAAGGCCCCTGAATCCCAAGACCCCAAGATATGCTTGCCCCAAAGCTGTGGCTATGCTTGGCTCAGGAAGCCCAGTGACACTCTTCTCCCAACCCTGGTTCCGTATCAGTGGGCCTTTGGAGTCACCATGTGGGAGATCATGACTCGTGGGCAGACGCCATATGCTGGCATTGAAAATGCTGAGATTTACAACTACCTCATTGGCGGGAACCGCCTGAAACAGCCTCCGGAGTGTATGGAGGACATGTGAGTATCCTGTGAAGGGGGTTGTGGAAGGAAACATGAATCTGGGACTGTGGCTAATGGCTGCCACTACAGCTGCTGGCCCAGGGGGAGCTTAGAATTAAATTACCACAGGACTTTTGTTTTATTCTTTTAATTTTTTGTTTGTTTGTTTGTTTCTGAGACAGGGTCTTACCATGTATCACTGGCTGACCTGGAAGTCATGTAGACCAGGCTGGCCTCAAATTCACAGAGCTCCACCTGTCTCTGCTTCCCAAGTGCTGGGATCAAAAGCATGTACCACCACACCCAGCTGGTTTTTCTTTTGGGTTCTTGTAGTTAAGAATGAAGACTGACCTCTACCCATTCTTACTGTTTATCCATAGGCTCTCTGTTTACTTTTGCCCTGTTCCATCCCATCCCATCTCTTCTAATTAGGGGCTGTAGGTGGTTAAGACAGTTTCTGTAAGCAGTTCGGCTTGGCCACAAACTGTTGATCCTCTCTGTCTTAGCCTCCTGAGTGCTGGCAATTACAATGAACCATCATGCCTGACTCCCAGCCCATATTTTTTTGCTCCAGCCTTTTCCTATCACTGTTTTCTTCAGTTTCTAATGAGAGTGAGGAACTCCAAGCACTGAGAGTCCAGAGCTGGGCAGCAGTGTAGGTTTCCTTGTTACCTCCCCACTCCTGTCTCCTTTTGGGAAACCTAGCTTGTCTGAAAACCTGGCTTGAGCATGCTTTCCCTTCACACAGGGTTGTACACGGCCCCAGAAAACCTCTTACTGTCTTTGGCCAGGAGGGAGAGGCCCAAGGGATTTGGGTTCTTTTCTTGGTCTTGGTTTCTGCTTGAAGGAATAGAAGGGACCTGAGATCCTGGGAAGAACCACCTCCTTTCTTTACTGCAAGTCCAAAGTCCCAGGGAACAAGGTGAGGTGGTTCCTCCCACGGTAGTGTTTACAAATCCTTGTGGCAAGATGATGTAATTGTCACTGACCTTAGCTGGGCACTTTTAGTGTTCTTTCAGGGAATCTTCCTCTAACCCTATAAGGAAAAGCCTCATTATCTCAGTTTTCACATGAGGAACCAGGATTAAAGAGGTTAGGTAACATGACCAAGGTCATAACAACTATTATGTGAATAAGTTGGTATTTGAACCTAGATCCTTGTGGTTTTAGAGTTTGTGCTCTCGACCATGAAACTGTGATTGGTCTTCTAATTTTATTTCCTGACTCCATCCAAGGCAGGGTAACCCCGGCCCCCAAAGGACCTTTGCTAGCACCATTGGAAAGGAGTCACTCTGAGTGGTCCTGGGGAATATGTGTTCCTTTGGTTGCTTCTGAGTTAGCCCTGCAGAGTGTCACAGCCATGAACAGGCGGAGGAAAGCTGAGCCTGAATGGTGGCATTCTTCTTAGGTGCATGGATTTAAAGCCTGGAGCCTAGGCTTTGGGCGCCTCACCTAGCACCTTATTCTTTCTTTTTCTGTGGTGCTGGGGATTGAACTCAGGGCCTTGTATATGCTAGGCCAGTGCTCAACCACTAAGCTATAACCCAGCCCCTCACCCAAGACCTTAGGTGGAAGTCTGAGTGCAGGAACCAGCCCTTCCTGCCTCTTCATTCAACAGAACTCAGGGCCTCGTGGAGACTGGAAGCTTAGGTCTCTGACTATAGCCAGCACCAGTCCTTACCTGCACCTGAAGCTCTGAGGAGCAGTAGGGACAGGCCCTGGCTCAGCCTCCTCCCAGGCTGGGAACTGATGTTGTCAATGAAGGGTGGGCGGACACTGGCCTCCTACCAGGCAGCCTGGTGGAAAGGTGCCAGTTGGCTTCTAGCACAGCCTTGAGAATGTGTCCCTGTCTGGCCTTATACCCCTGGCCCTGGAGCATTCCCACGGCCTGTCTAGGGTCTGGTGTGATTCCTCCTGCCACTGGGGGTGACTCTCAGGAGAACTGGTTTGTGAGGCAGTGCTTGGGTCTTTGTTATGGGCAAAAGTCAGGAATGTGCTCCAATTGCACTGTATCTCAGACCCTTCCCATTAGGGTATGTGTGCACATGCACAAATTGTGCTTGTTTTTAAGTCAAGCCTTAGAAACAGTGATATGCATCAGAGACTTGGTAAAGTTGGCAAAATAGTGGGAGAAAAAGTATTCCTGCCAGAGAAAGAGGGCTGAAAACTTTCCTCAGATTTTTGGGGTTACCCCAGAGCAATGAGCACATAAGCATTCTGTCACGGATACTACCTCATGTGGACTGACAAAAAGGGATGTGCAAGTCCATCCCTAGAAGGGTAACTGTGACTCCAGAGCTGGGGTATATGTAGCTCAGTGGTAGAGTGCTTGGCCAACATGCATGAGGCCCTAGATTCTTCAGTACCACCAGCACCACAAAGAAAGAAACCACTCAGACTCCAGGCTGTTTTGTGCAAGATGTGCTTTAAGTTTCTCCTCCTGAGACAGTTCAGAAGAAACTTGGGAGCCAGCCATATGACTTCAAATTATAGCTCCATTTCTTTGTGTCTGTGATAAGGGGATTTTTTTTTTTTTTTTTTTTTTTTTTTGGAGGACCGAACCCAGGGCCTTGCGCTTGCCACTGAGCTAAATCCCCAACCCCAAGGGGATTTCTTGATATGAGGAGACATAGTCTCATGTATCCCAGGGTGGCCTCAAGGTAACTATGTAGGAAAGGATTACTTTATACTTCAGAGTCTCCTGCTTCTACTTCCTGAGTACTAGGATTATGGGTATGTTATGAGGTTCTGGGAACCAAACCCAGGTCTTCTGAAAAGCAGCAGGTGCTCTTAACCATTGAACCATCTCCTCTCTTTTTTTTTGGGGGGGGGAGTCAAGGTCTCACTATGTATCCTTGGCTCCCCTGGAACTCGCTATGTAGACTAGGCTGACCTTGACTTTATAGAGCTCTGCCTGCCTCTGCCTCCTAAGTGGTGTGCTGGGATAAAAGGTGTGTACTATCATGCCCAAAAGTTTTTCATTTTGTGACATAGGGTCTTGCCATGTGGCTTTTGCTGGCCTGGTACTGGGATTGTAGCCTAGGCCAGCCTCAAAACTGGTGGTAATGTCCTGCCTCAAGCTTCCCTAGTGCTGGTATAATAGGTGTGTGTCACCACACCAGCCTGCTCTATTGCTTGCTACCTGTATAACTTAGGTCAAAGTTCTTAACCTCTCCATGTTTCATTTTCCACATTTGCAAAATAGGAACTGCCTTATTTCATATATGTTTTAAAAATTAAATAATTTAGTAAATGTAGGGCTGGCAAGGTGGCTCAACAGGTAAAAGCACTTGCTGTCAAGCCTGACGACCTGAGTTTGATCCCCAGGGACCCACATGGTAGAAAGAGAGAACTGATTCCCACACGTTATCCTCTGACCTATATGCCTGCTGTGGCGTGTGTACATACACACACACAAAATTTAATAAATGTAATAATTTAGTAAATGTAAAATACTTTAAAATGGTGCCTGTTGTATAGTAAGTCTTATATACTAATGTGGTAAATAATCTTTTTTTCTAGTCCCAGTGCCATATGACTAAGGGGCCTCTGCTTTGGTGCCACTTCCTCCCCTTATTCTTTCTGTCTCAGATATGATCTTATGTACCAGTGCTGGAGTGCTGACCCAAAGCAACGCCCAAGCTTCACATGCCTGCGAATGGAGCTGGAGAACATTCTAGGCCACCTGTCTGTGCTGTCCACCAGCCAGGACCCCTTGTACATCAACATTGAGAGAGCTGAGCAGCCTACTGAGGGAGGAAGCCTGGAGCTGCCCTGCAGGGAGCAATCCAGCAGTGAGGCAGGGGATGGCAATGGCATGGGGGCAGTAGGTGGCATCCCCAGTGACTGTCGGTACATCTTCAGCCCTGGGGGACAGGTGGAGCAGCAGCCAGAAAGCCCCCTCAACGAGACCCAGAGGCTGCTGCTGCTGCAGCAAGGGCTACTGCCCCACAGTAGCTGTTAACACACAGGCAGAAGGCAGCTGGGGCCATCCACCTGGCTCTGCTGGCTACTGTGCTGGCTGACTAAGCCCAGTCTGACCCCAGCCCAGGCAGCAAGGTATGGAGGCTCCTGTGGTAGCCCTCCCAAGCTGTGCTGGTACCTGGACTGACCAAATTGCCCAATCCCAGTTCTTCCTGCAGCCACTCTGGCCAGCCTGGCATTAGTTCAGGCCTTGGCTTGGAGAAGGTGAGCTAGACCTGGTTGCCTGAATTCAGGCAGCTGGCAAGGGGGTGGTGGCTACTTTTCCATGGGTACCATGGTGTGGATGGCAGTTGGGGGGTAGATCCAGCCCTGTGGGCCCCTACCCTCCTGGCTGAGCTGCCCTTGCTGCTTTAGTGCATGCATGGAGCTGCCTCCAACTGGGAGGCCCAGCAATGCCCACCACACTTGGGTTTAAATGCCAGGTTTGCCCCTCTAAGTCACAAAGAGATGTCCTTGTACTGTTCCCTTTTAGGTGAGAGTTAGGAAGGGATTAGCACACTCGGGTTTCAAAACCCTGTGGCAGGAGATGGTGGAACACGCTCCTCATCACCTTCCTGATCTCCACCCTGCCAGGCATGGAGCTGTCTGGGCCCCTCTAAGGCATGTGGGAGTACCACAGGCTACAGAGGCCCATCTTCTAGAGGCAGTACACTCTGAGCCTGGGCAGGCAGAAGGGGTGCTGAGGGGCTGGCCCAGGAGTGAGTGAGATGGGAGGAGTTCAGGAGTACCACTCCAAGCCTCCCACAGTCTGTTTGAGCATGCTACCATGTCCCTAAATATCCCAAGACTAACAAAGGCAATTGTGTCTGAGCCCAGCCCTTCTACATGGTGACCCTTAGGCCCACCCTTCCCTCTAACTGGACACCCTCTTCTGTCCCAAATCTCTAGAGAGAGAATAAGCCTGATGGCTGGTGTGGGTGAGAGAAGTTCCAGGAGCCTGGACCCCATCCCCAACTGGAGGTATCTCCTGAAATATACATAGCAGGCCCTTGCTGTTAGGGACATTTCCAAGCTGTTAAATTGCTATTTTAAAACAGAAATAAAATTGAAAATTAAAGTCAAGATTTGTCTTTTTTGTTTTACTTTGTGTTTTGAGACAGGGTCTCACTCTGTAGCCTTAGCTGGCCTAGAACTCACTATATAGACCAAGCTGGCATCAAACTCACAGATATCTGCCTGCCTCTACCTCTGATCCTCTTGCCTCTACTTCCAGAGTACTGGGATTACCTTTTTATTATAAGACCAGGTCTTTTGTAAGCCAGTCTGCCCTTAAACTTGCTGTACATCTGAGGATGACCTTGAACTTCTAATCCTCCTGCTTCTACTGACTGCTGGGATTACAGGTATGTACCACCACACTTGGCTTATTTGGTGCTGGAGATCTAACCCAGGGCATCATGCATACTAGGCAAGCACTCCACCAACCCAGCTACATCTCCAGCCCAAGGCTTTGTCTCTTAAATGTTTGCTTGTTTTAACTTCCAGATCATATAAAAAATGAAGCATTTCAACATAGAGAAAAGTCTGGAAAGACATGCCAAAATGTTAACAGCTGTTATCTTTATATGATGTGACTAAGAGGATCTTTTTTCTTCTAGTTTCCTCAGTTTTCTGTGTTAAGCACAATGTACTTTTTCTTTTCTTTTTTTTTTTTGAAGGTTTATTTTATGTTTATGAGTGTTTTGCTTGCATGTATGTATGTAAACCACATGTGTGCCTGGTGCCTGAGGAGGCCAGAAGAGGGTATTGGATCCTCTGGAATTGGAGTTACAAGCAGTTGTGAGCCACCATGTGAGTGCTGGGAACTGAACCCAGGTCCTCTGCGAGTGCAGTTTAGTACTTTTAACTGTGAGCCGTCTTCAGCTCACAACATACTGTTTTAAGAAATTAAGACCCCAGTGAATCTCACCATATTAAAGATAATATAGTCTTTGTAGACAATTAGGAAGATGTAGAAAACTATAAAACATGCCACTTGCCTAAACCATCCAGTGGTAGTCCCCATTGGTCTTTGAAAATGTGAACATTTTGGCAAAAGTTTCAATGTAGAACCGTGAGGCTGTCTGCTCTTTCTAAACTCTGTCAGACATTTCCTTTCATCATTGGCTCATCATTCATGCCTGGAGCCTGGGAATCAGTGGTCAAAGAAAGGTGAGCCCCAAGAAGATTAGAAATAGGAGTAGGGGTTTTGGTTCCACCTGCAGCTTAGTTGGGATGCTCAAAGCAATGCAACCTCTGCTGGGGTGGACGGAAACGGATTGGCACAGCTGCTGGCTGAGGGCAATGGAATGAGATGGACCTGTCCCAAAGCAGGTATCCAGAAAAACCTGTTGGTTCTCCAGTTCTGGTTCCCACATAACTCATTAGACCTGAATTAATTCCATGCAAGTAGCTTTCAGAATCTTTCCTGCTGTGGTTAGCTTTAACTGAAGGTGGTGATTAACTGTGAGATAACGTTGGGAATTATTGACTGAGAAGATTTTTTCCTCTCAGGTAATTGTCTGCCAATAATGGGTACCTGTCATGTGCCAGATACTGTGGCTATTCTCCTTTAATACAGCTTTCCTAGAAGTAGGAATGTAATTACCATCCTCTAAGACAGGAGAGGCAGAGTAAGCCAATTGTCCAAGGTATTCTAGGTGGGAAATCCATTGAGTTAGAGGACAGCTTGCAAGAGTCAGTTCTTTCATTCCACCATATGACAGTCCTGAGGATCGAGCTCAGGTCAGGTTTGATTGCAAACATGTTAACTCTGAGCAATCTCACTGGCCCTTTGAAAAAATATTTTATTACATTTAAAAAATTTTGTGAGTGTGCACAAAAGTGCCATGGGCCAGATGTGGTGGCACACACCTTTAATTCCAGCACTTGGGAGGCAGAGGCA
>NW_008349359.1:1301157-1314899 GCF_000622305.1 Nannospalax galili
GGACCCTTTACAAAAAAAAAAAAAAAAAAAAAAAAAAAAAAAAAGTGCCATGGCGTTCAGGTGGAGGTCAGCGGACAACACTTAGGGGTCACTGTTCTCTTTCCATCATATGTGTCCCAAGGATTGAACTCAGATGGTCAGGCTTGGCAGCAAGTGCTTTTACCTGAGGGACCACCTTGAAATCTCCCTGAAGCTCCAGCTGGTCTGGTACTTGCTATGTAAACCAGGCTGGCCTTGAACTCACAGAGATCCACCTGCCTCTGCCTCCCCAGTGCTAAATTTAAGGGCGTGTGCCACTACACCTAGCTTTATTGTTTCGTTTTTTAATATTTTATTATGTTTATTTTATGTATATGAGTATATTGCCTGCATGTATGTAAGTGCACCCGTGTCATGCAAAGCCCTCAGAGGGAAGCCAGAAGAGGGTGTCAGATTCCCTGGAACTGGAATTGCAGATACAGTGTTAGCTGCCATGTGGATGCTGAGTATCAAACCCTGGTCCTCTGCAAGAGCAGCCATGCCCTTAACCTCTGAGCTATCACTCCAGCCCTGTTTGTTTACTGGTTTTGTTTTTTTGAGACAGGGTTTCCTTGTAGCCCCAGCTAGCGTGAAACTATGGAGACCAGGCTGGCCTCCATCTTACAGAGATTAACCTGCCTGTCTTCTAAATGCTGGAACTAAAGGTGTACACCACCACATCCAGCAGCATCATAGGCATTTTTAAAGATTTATCTTATTTTGCTGGATGTGGTGGTACATGCCTTAAATCCCAGCACTTGGGAGGTAGAAGAAGCAGGCTGATCTCCTGAGATTGAGGCCAGCCTGGTCTGGATAGCAGGTTCTAGGCCAACTGGGGCTGCAGGGAGACCTTGTCTAAGAAAAATTAAAGACAAAACAAAACCAACCAAAACAAAAACAAAAGATTTATCTATTTTTAATTATGTATATGTGTGTGTGTGCCTGTGTGTGGGTTTGTGCACATGAGTGCAGTTGCCCATGGAGGTCAAAAGAGGGTGTCACATCCCCTGGAGCTGTAGTTGCAAATGGTTGTGAGTCGCCCAACATGTGTACTGGGAACTGAACTCAGGTCTTTGAAAAGCAAGTCCCATTAACTGCTGAACTACCTCTCCAGCCCCATCATAGGTATTTTCTAAAGGAGTAATCTGGGGGTATAGTTCAAATGGTAGAGTGCTTGCCTAATATATACAAAGGCCTTGGGTTCAATCAGTAGCCAAGAGAAAGGAAAACAACAACAACAACAACATAAGTTCTGATATGGGTATATATGTGTAAGGCAAAGTCTAGCCTATTTAGATAGTAGTCATCTGTTAGTAATTAGTGCAAATGACTTCCTCAACCCAGTCTCTTTTTCTTCTACCTCTAATACTTTAGCCTTCCTGACCATAATAGATCGTTTTCCCTCCCTCCCTCCCTCCGTCCCTCCCTCCTCTTTTTATGAATTTATTTTATTCTATTTTATTTATTTATTTATTTTTGGGTCTTTTTGAGACAGGGTCTCCCTGTAGCTCCAGCTGGCCTGGATTTGCTATGGAGACCAGACTGTCTATTTTAGAATCTCACTATGTGGCCTGGAACTCTATGTAGACCAGGCTGGCCTCAAATTCAGAGATCTGCCTACCTCTGCCTCCTGAATGCTGGGATTAAAGGCATGTGCCACCACACCCAGATTCATTTTATTTATTCATTTATTTTTAATTTATTATTTTTATTTTATGTGTATGCGTGTACTGTCTGCATGTAGATAAGCGCACCCATGTTGTGCAATGCCCTCGGAGGACAGAAAAGGCTGTCGGATCCCCTGGAACTGGAGTTAGGGCAGTTGTTAGCTGCCATGTGGGTGCTAGGATTCGAACCCGGGTCTTCTGCAAGAACAACCAGTGTTCTTAACCACTGAGCCATCTCTCCAGCCCTTATTTATTTTTTTAAAAAGAAATATTTTATTATTTTTATTTTATGTGTATGCACGTATTGCCTGCATGTAGGTAAGTGCACCATGTTGTGCAGTGCCCGTGGAGGACAAAAGAGGCTGTCGGATCCCCTGGAACTGGAGTTATGGAGAGTTGTTAGCTGCCATGTGGGTGCTAGGATTCGAACCCGGGTCTTCTGCAAGAACAGTGTTCTTAACCGCTGAGCCATCTCTCCAGCCCCAGCTTTATTTTTTAAGATTTATTTTTATTTATTTGTGTATATGTGATCACAGAGGCCAGAACTCCTGGAGCTGGAGTTCCAGGCAGTTGTGAGCCACCCAGTGTGGGTGCTGGGAACTGACCTATCTTCCCAGCCCTGGTTTTATCTCTTTTGGCTTTATTTATTTAATTTATTTATAGACAGGGTCTTGTTATGCTTCTGAACTTAACCTGTAACTCACAAGGCTGGCCTTGAACTTGACTAGATTCTCCTATCTGAGCCTTCAAGAGTACTATGATTACAGGCATATCTCATATCTCCTGCCCAGTAGTGGAATCTTTTTGTTTTTCTTCCAGATAGGAAGCTCTGGCTGGCCAAGCTGCCCTCAAACTCCCAGAGATCTACCTACTTCTTACACCACACCACAATAGTAGAATCTTTTTCTTTTATTTCTTTCTTTTTTTTTTTTTAAAGAGATTTGTTTTGTGGGGGGTTGGCTGGAGAGATGGCTCAGTGATTAAGAGCCCTTTGTTGCACCAGAACCCACATAGCAATTAACAATCTTCCTTAACTCCAGTTCCAGGGGATCTGATTCCTTCTGGCCTCCAAGGGCACTTCAGGCACTTATAGACATAAAATAAAAATAAAAATTTTTAAAGTTTATTTAGTTTTTTGACAGGGTCTCCCTGTAGCCCCAAACTGGCCTGGGACTCCCTATGTAGATGAAGCTGATCTTGATTTCACAGAGAGAGATCTACTTGCTTCTGCCTATTGAGTATTGGCACCATGCCCAACAAAATTTTTATTTATGTGTATATGCATGTGCTATGTGCCCACAGGTGCCCGTGGAAACCAGAAGAGGGCGTTAGATCCCCTGGAGTCAGAGTTACAGAAAATTGTGAGGTGCCGGAATAGGTGATGGGAAATGAACTCAGGTTTCTGGAAGCACAGCGAATGCTCTTAACCAGTGAGTCGAGTCATCTCTCCAGGCTCCAACAGTATAACCTTTAAAAGTTTTTGTTGTTGTTGTTGTTGTTGGTTTTTTTTTTTTTTTGTCTTTTTGAGACAGGGTCTCCTTGTAGCCCCAGCTGTCCTGGAACTCACTATGTAGACCAGGCTGGCCTCGAACTCACAAAGATCCACCTGCCTCTGCTTCCCAAGTGCTGGGATTAAAGGTGTGTGGCACCACGCCCAGCCTAAAAGTCTTTTTTTTTTTCAAATATTTTATTATTTTTAATGTATGTGTATAAGCGTAGTGGCTGCATGTATGTGAGTGCACCCATGTTGTGCAATGCCAAGGAGGTCAGAAAAGAGCTTCGGATTCCCCTGGAACTGGAGTTAAGGATGGTTTGTAGTCACCATGTGGGTGCTGGGAATTGAATCCGGGTTCTCTGGGAAGTGAATCCATCAGTGCTCTTAACTGCTGAGCCATCTCTCCAGCCCTAAAAGTCTTTTTACTAAAGTAGAAGGCAGAGGCCAGATGTGGTGGTGCATATCTTTAATCCCAGCACCTGGAAGGCAGAGGCAGGTGGATCTCTGTGAATTTGAGGGCAACCTGATCTATATATAGGGAGTTACAGGCCAGCTGGGGATACTGGGAGACCCTGTCTCAAAACAACAACAACAAAAAACCCAGGGGCTGGAGAGATGGCTTAGCTGTTAAGAGCACTGAGTACTCTTACAGAGGACCAAGGTTTGAATCCCAGCACCCACATGGCAGCTAACAACTGTTTATAACTCCAGTTCCAGGTGTTCCAACGCCCTCTTTTGACCTCGGTGGGCAATGCATGACACAGACACACATACATGTAGACAATACACTCATACACATAAAATAACAATAAAAAATAAAATATTTTTAAGAAACCAACTCCCCAAATAATAATAACAAAAATAATACAAAATAAGGGGCTGGAGAGATGGCTTAGTGGTTAATAACAATGGCTATTCTTGCAGAAGACCCGGGTTTGAATCCCAGCACCCCCATGGCAACTAACAACTGTCTGTAACTCCAGTACCAGGGGATCTGACAGCCTCTTCTGACCTCTGCGGGCACTGCACGACACAGGTGCACTTACCAACATGCAGGCAATACACACATACACATAAAATAAAAATAATAAATAAAATATTTTTTAAAATAATAATACAAAATAGTATAAGGGTTATATGAGACCCTATTTCAAAACCAAAGAACAAACCAAGAAGTACAAAGCAGAAAAGCAGCACACCAATCACAATGCTTACCTTGATAATTGTCATAGATCCCAACAGCGAGCAGCACCCAGGAGTGGCCTTCGGGATCTGCTCCACTCTTAGTTTCCCTTCTTCTCTTCAGAGTTCATCTCTAGCTTGAAAGATTCTTACCCAAGATTAATGTAGCTTTTAAAAATTCATATCAAGCTGGGCATAGTGGTGCACATGTTTAATCCCAGCACTTGGGAGGCAGAGGCAGGTGGATCTCTTTGAGATCAAGGCCAGCCTGGTCTACATAATGAGTTCAGGCCAGCTGGGGCTACAGGGAGACCCTGTCTCCAAAAAAACCAAAAAAAAAAAAAAAAAAAAAATCATATCAATGGAATCCTGTAGGTTAGATTATTTTCCTTCCTTCTTTCTTTCTTATGTAGTATTAGGAATCAAGCCCAGGGTGTCACCCATTCTAGGCAAGCACTCTACTGCAATCATTGCTGGGCCCCTTTTACTCATCTAACAACAGCAAATAAACAAAAACTTTTTTTTTTTTTGGAGACAGGGTCTCCCTGTAGCCCTAGTTGACCTGGATTCACTATGAGACCAGGCTGGCCCCAAACTCACAGAGATCTGCCTGCCTCTGCCTCCTGAGTGCTGGGATTAAAGGCGTCTGCCACCATGCTGGGCCCTACAAAAACTTTTTTAAACGCTCTTGCTATGTAGTACAATCAGACTTTGATTTCTCTCCTTCCTCAGGCTCCCAAGTGCTGGGATTTCTGTGTCACCACGCCTACTTAAAAGCAGCAACATTTAGAGGTTGGGAGCAAAGAGAAAAGGCAAGAGTAGAACTGGTTTTTACTTTATTTTATGTGCATGTGTGTATGTGTGTTCATGTGATGTATGCATAGGTATGCAGAGGCCAGAGGTCAACATGGGAAGGAGGGTGTCTTTCTTCATATCTCTCTGCCTAATTTTTGAGACAGGATCTCTCACTGAACTAGGTAGAGCTCGTTGATTTAGCTATTCAACTGGCTAATGAGCTCCAGAATCTGCTGGTCTCTGACAGCGCCCCCCCCCCGCCCCCCAGTGATGTTACAGATACTGGAGCTTTCACCTGGGTGCTGGGGATTCAAATTCAGGGACTCAGGCTTGCACTGCAGGCACTTTACCCACTGAGTCACCTCCCCAGCCTTGTTTTTCTGTTTTCAGTTGTCCTCTAGGTCAGTGTTTCTCATACTTTTGAAACCAAAGTCCCCAGAAAAAACACCTCAGAAACTCATCAAAATGTAGACTTTGAAGCCCAGTGTGGTGCTGCCTGCCTTTAATCCCAGCACTTGGGAGGCAGAGGCAGAGGCAGGTGGATATCTGTGAATTTGAGGCCAGCCTGGTCTACATAGTGAGTTCCAGGCCAACTGGGGCTACAGGGAGACCCTGTCTCAAAAACAAAAAACAAAAACAAAAACAAAAACGGGTGTGGTGGCACACGCCTTTAATCCCAGCACTTGGGAGGCAGAGGCAGGCGGATCTCTGTGAGTTCGAGGCCAGCTGGTCTTCATAGCAAGTTCCAGGCCAGCTGGGACTACAGGGAGATCCTGTCTCAAAAACACCAAAAAAAAAAAAAAAGACTTTCAATCTGAAGTTCTGAGGTGGGCCCTTCTATATGGGTTTTTTTTCTCTTTTCTCTCCCTTCCTTCCTTCCCCTCCCTCCCTCCTTCCTTCCTCCTGACTTCCCTCCCTCCCTCCCTCTCTCCCTCTCTTCCTTCCTTCCTTTTTCTTTTTTTTGCTTTGTGGCAAGGTCTTCCCATATAGCCCAGGCTGGTCTCCAATTTGAAATCCTCTTGAGTCCACTTCCCAAGTGCTGGGATTGCAGGCATACAGGACCATGCCTGGCTTCAGAGTGCATTTCTACTATGCTCCCTGCTGATGCAGGTGCTGTTGGGAAGGATCTCTTAGGACTAAGCTCCATTAATAATTCCAAAGTGTTCAGTGAGTTTTTGAAAAGCCTTTCTATGACTGCAATACATAATCATTTAATAACACTAATGGAAAAGATAGAATACAATTTAATCTCTGTATTATAATGAAATTTAATTAACTTTTTTGATTTTTTTTCTTATTTTATTTAATTAATTAGTTAATTAATTACTTTTTTTTTTTTTGGTCTTTTTGAGACAGGTTCTCCCTGTAGCCCCAGCTGTCCTGGAACCTGGAACTCCCTATTTAGACCCAGCTGCCCTTGAACTCACAGGGATTCCCCTGCCTCTGCCTCCCTCCCTAGTGCTGGGATTAAAGGCGTGTGCCACCACGCCCGCCCGGCTTTTCCTGAGGGAGACACGGTCTAGCGTGGAACTCGAGTTCTTCGGTCTCAGCCTTAGTGCCGAGTTGCTCTCCCGGGGTTTCAGAAGAGCAGAAAAAGTACACCTTGGGGAAGAAAATAGAATTTTGTGTTTTTGTTTGTCTTCTAAGTCAGAGTCTTCCTATAGGTCCACCTAGTCTAGAATCTCTGTAGATCAGGCTGGCCTCAGTCTCACAGGAGATCTACCTGCTTCTGCCTCTGGAGTGCTGGGATTAAAGGCATGCGCCACCACGCCTGGCTTTTTTTTTTTTTTTTTTTAAATTTTTAGGCCTGGAGAGATGTGGTTGTTCTTGCAGAAGACCTGGGTTCGAATCCCAGCACCCACATGGCAACTAACAACTGCCCTAACTCCAGTCCCAGGGAATCCAACAGACTCTTCTGTCCTCTGAGGGCATTGCAGGATATGGGTGCACTTACCTACATGCAGGCAATATACGCATACACATAAAATAAAAATCACAAATAAAATTTCAAATATATTTATTCATTTATTTACTTGTTTGCATGTGGAGGTGTGTCACAATGCACTATAGAGGTCAGATGACAACTCATAGGAGTTGGTTCTCTCTACCATGTGGGTTCCAAGGATTGAACTGAGGTTGTCAGGCTTGGTGGCAGGCACATTGACTTGCTTAGCCATCTTTTTTTTTTTTTTTTTTTTTTTTTTTTTTTTTTTTAAGGTTTGGATTCTTTAAGGTTTGCTATTCTTGCAGAGGACTTGAGTTCAATTCCCAGCACCCATGTTGGGTGGCTCATAACTTCTTATAACTCTAGCTCCAGTGGTATCTGATACCTCTCTGGCTTTCTCAAGCACCTACACACACACACACACACACACACACACACACACACACACACACACACACACACCGAGAGAGAGAGAGAGAGAGAGAGAGAGAGAGAGAGAGAGAGACTGTATTCCAGGATATTCTAGAACTCACCATATAGCCCAGGCTGACCTTAAACTTGCCTCAATTCTCCTGCCTCAGTCATGTGAGTGCTGAGATTACAGGTGTCTCCAGGCTTACTTTTTCTGACTGACATTTTTGTGCTTAAAAATCTTGGGCTGCAGAGGCAGGTGGATCTTTGTGAGTTTGAGGCCAGCCTGGTCTACATAGTGAGTTCCGGGACAGCTGGGGCTACAGAGAGACCCTGTCTCAAAAAGACAAAAAAAAAAAAAAAACCTATATTTGCTGGCAAGATGCCTCAGCAGGTAAAAGTACTTTCTTCCAAGCCCTGACAACCTGAGTTCAATCCCTGGAACTCACATTCAGTCCTCTGACCTCCACATGTACACCATGGCATGAGTACACCCACATATACAAATGAACACACAATAATGACAATTTAAAAAAAAAAAAAAGAGGACTAGAGATGTAGAGATGTAGCTCAATGAAATGCTTCCCAAGCAATCCCCAGTACATGGGTTGGGGAGTCGGGGAGTGGGCACAGGGCGGGTTTGAATGGTGAAGAAGGAAAATAAACCACCTTGCCTTGAACCTTCAGCTTCTCTCCATGGCAGCAGCCACTGTTAGTGATTTAATGTGCATTTTCAATTTTTTTTTGCCCATTCTCTCTCTCTCTCCCTCCCTCCCTCCCTCCCTTCCCTTTTCTCTGACTGGATCTCCTAGATTGGCCTCAGACTATGTAGTTTTGGATTACATTGAACTTCTGTTTCTCCAGCCTTTACATCCTGAATGCTGGGATTACAGATGTTCTCCATCACACCTGGTTTATGTAGTGCTAGGGATAAAATCCAGGGTTTCATGTGTGCTAAACAATCACTCTACACCCTGCACCTTCCGCACTCCTTTTATTAACAGTATACATGGATAGTTTTATTTATTTGTTTGCTCTTTCGTGGATATGTTCATGGTGTGTTTATGTGTATGCACAAGCTGCAGCACATGTGTCGAAGTAACAGAACAATTTTGTGGAGTTAGTTCTCCCCTTCGACCTTTATGTGGATTCTGGGTATCAAACGGGTTTTAAGGCTTGTGTCTTGGGCAGCAAGTGCCTTTACTCACTGAGCCATCTTTCTAGCCTATCAATTGTTTATTAATACCTTATATTGTAGACAATGTTTTAAGTGCTTCAGATATTGTAACTCAATTTTTAAGTTTAATTTTTATTATTTTTAAATTGTTTGTTTGGGGCCTGGTCACGGTGGCACATGCCTTTAATCCCAGCACTTGGGAGGCAGAGGCAGGCAAATCTCTGAGTGTTTGAGGCCAGCCTGGTCTATCTAGTGAGTCCCAGGACAGCTGGGTCTACAGGGAGACCCTATCTCAAAAAAAGACACACACACACACACACACACACACACACACACACACACAAATTGTTTTGTTTGTTTAGTGAGACGGAGCCTCTCTGTAGCCCCAGCTGGTCTAAAACTTACTAAATAGACCAGGCTGACCTTGATTTTCCTGAGATCCACCTGCCTCTGCCTCCAGAGTGCTGGGACTAAAGATGTGTAGCATGTCTGGCAATTTTTATACTTTTTGAGGCAGAATATCACTCTATGCCTCAGGCTGGCCTATAACTCACTATATAGGCCAGTCTGACCTCAAACTCAGTTGCTATTTTCCTGCCTCCCCAATTCTTAAGTTCTGAGCTTACAGGTGTGAGCCACCTTAGATGGCAATGTCTTATTAATGAGCATTTAAGTTCTTTCAATACTTTGCCCTTAAAAACAGATCTACAATTTTTAAATATTATTTACTTATTTATTATGTATATGAGTGCTATGCCTGCATGTATGTAAGTGCACTCATGTTTTGCAGCACCTGCAGAGAACAGAAGAGGGTGTCAGATACCCTGGAACTGGATTTAAGGGTGGTTGTTAGTTACCATGTGGGAGCTGAGATTCCAACAGGCATCTTCTGTAAGAGCAGTCAGTGCTCTTAACTGCTGAGCCATCTCTCCAGCCCTCCAGAGGTACGAATGTTAAAAAATATTTTATTTATTATTTTTATTTTATGTGTATGAATGTAATGCTTAAATGTAGGAGGTGCACCCATGTCATGCAATGCCCATGGAGGTCAGAAGAGGGTGTCAAAACTCCTGGAACTGGAGTTATAGACGGTTGTTAGTCTCCATGTGGGTGCTGGGAATTGAACCTGAGTCAGAGGTTCAATTTTTTTTTTTTGGTCTTTTTGAGACAGGGTCTCCCTGTAGCCCCAGCTGGCCTGGAACTCACTATGTAGACCAGGCTGGCTTCAAAACAGATTTGCCTGCCTCTGCCTCCCGAGTGCTGGGACTAAAGGCATGTATCATGCCTAGCTCAGAGGTACAATTTTTAAAATATTTTATTTATTACTTTTATTTTACGTGTATGCATGTATTGCCTGATGTAGGTAAGTGCACCCGTGTCATGCAATGCCTGCAGAGGACAGAAGAGGCTGTTGGATCCCCTAAAACTGGAGCTATGGATAGCTGTTAGCTGCCATGTGGGTGCTGGGATTTGAACCCAGGTCTTCTGCAAGAACAGCTAGTGTTCTTTTTTTTCTTTTTTTTAATATTTTATTTATTGTTTTTATTTTATGTGTATGAGTGTATTGTCTGCATGTATGTGAGTGTACCCGTGTTGTGCAATGCCACAGAGGTCAGAATAGGGCTTTGGATTCCCCCAGAACTGGAGTTAAGCTGCCACATGGGTGCTGTGAACCAAACCTGGGTCCTCTGGAAGAGCAGTCAGTGCTCTTAACTGCTGAGACATCTCTCCAGCCCCCACAGCCAGTGTTCTTAACCACTGAGCCATCTCTCTAGCCCCCCAGAGGTATAATTTTTAAAGCAGACATAATTTTATACTTAGGGGTCATATTGTAGGAATATTCCTAAATGTACTTGTTTTGGCATTGGAGATAGAATCTGGGACTTGGACTTCAAGCACATTTGCATGCACTGTCCCACAAAGCTACATTCTGCCTGTACTTTAAAAAAAATATTTTATTTATTATTTTTATTTTATGTGTATGCATGTATTGCCTGCATATATGTAAGTGTACCCATGTTGTGCAATGCCTGCGGAGGACAGAAGAGGTTGTCGGATCCCTTGGAACTGGAGTTATGGACAGTTGTTAGCTGCCATGTGAGTGCTGGGATTCAAACCCGGGTCTTCTGCAAGGGCAGCCAGTGTTCTTAACCACTGAGCCATCCCTCCAGCCCCATTTTTGTTTTTGTTTTTGTTTTTGTTTTTTAGGTTGGGTCTCCCTGTGCAGGTCTAGTTGGCCTGGAACTTGCTATGTAGATCAGGCTGGCCTTGAACTCACAGAGATCCACCTGCCTCTGCCTCCCAAATTCAGGGATTAAAGGTCCAGCTTTTTTTTTTTTTTTTTTTTTTTAAGTTAGGGTCTCATTATATAGCCATGGCTAGCCTGAAACTTACTGCGTAAACCAGGCTGATCTTGAGTGTTCAGCGATCCTCCTCTTACTGCCTCCTGAGTTCTGAAATTACAGGAGTGTATCACCATGCTCAGCTTGATCTGTGTGTGTATGCACATACATGTGTGTACTTGTGCGGGGGGGGGTGGCGCAGAAGTTGATGTCTGGTGTCTTCCTTAATCGCTCTTCACCTTTTAAATAAATTTTTATTTATTTCAGTGGTGTGTGTGTGTGTGTGTGTGTGTGTGTGTGTGAACAAACTCAGGTCCTCTGCAAGAGAAGCCAGTGTTTTTAACCACTGAGCCATCTTTCCAGTCTCTCCACCTTGTTTTGAGGCAGGGTTTTTCTTGTTTTTCATACTCCAGGCTAGCTGGCCTGAGAGTTTCAGGGTGATTCTCCTGTCTCTGCTTTCCATCTTCCTGTAGGAATGCCAGAATTATAGAAGTACACCACTGTATCTGGCTTTTTATGTGGATTCTGAGGATTAAACTCAGGTTATGAGGATTATACAGCAAGTGCTTTTATCTACAGACATGTCTCTCCAGCTTCTCCACCTTGTTTATGAGACAAATTCTCTCACTGAACCTGGAGTTTATGGACTCAGTTAAAGTAGCTGGTCGGCACTCTGGAGGCAGAGGCAGGTGGATCTCTGTGAGTTCAAGGCCAGCCTGGTCTATGTAGTGAGTGCCAGGACAGCTGGGGCTACAGGGAGACCCTGTCTCAGAAAGACAATAAATAAATAAATGAATAAATAAATAAATAAATAAATAAATAAAGTAGCTCGTCAACAAACCCCTGGGATCCTCCTGTTTATGCCACCCCAGCACTGAGATCACAGGCGTGTGTTGCTACAGGGTCCCCGGGATGTAGGCTCCAACTCGCAATCTTCTTGCTTCAGTCTCCCAAGTGCTGGGATTATAGACACATGTTGCAGTGCTTCCTGCATATTAGGCAGGCACTCTACCAACTCAGCTATGTCCTACATCACCAGCCTTTTTTTTTTTTTTTTAAGCTTAGGGTCTTAAATATACTCAGTAAAACAAAGAAACAAACAGAAACAAAAACCCAAACCCAATAAATAAATGAATGAATGAATGAATGAATGAATGAATAAATAAATGAATAAATAAATAAGGGCCTTTTATTTACCATACCCCAACAGCTGGGGTTTATGTGCAGTTTTTGTTTGTTTGTTTGTTTGAGACAGGGTCTCATTATGTAGCCCTAGCTGGCCTGGACCTCAAGAGATTCACCTGCCTCTGCCTCCCAGTGCTGGGATTAAATGCTGGCTGCCACTCTGTCCAGTTTAACCTGTTCTTTCTGTGTAACCCAAGATGACCTTAAACTCCTGGTTTTGGCCCTGTGTGGTGGCGCATGCCTTTGCTCCCAACACTCAGGGAGGCAGAGGCAGGCGGATTTCCATGAGGTCAAGGCCAGCCTGGGCTCCATGGTGAGTTCCAGGCCAGCTGAGGCTACAGGGAGACCCTGTCTCTAAAACCCCCAAAGAGCCGGGCGTGGTGGCACACGCCTTTAATCCCAGCACTCGGGAGGCAGAGGCAGGCAGATCTCTGTGAGTTCAAGGCCAGCCTGGTCTACATAGTGAGTTCCAGGACAGCTGGGACTACAGGGAGACCCCAAAACCTAAACAAACCAACCGAACAAAAAACCTCCTAGTCTTCCTGTCTCAGCCTCTAGAATGCTGGGATTACGGATGTGAGCCCCACCAACCCAGGCTCTCAGAATTTCACATTTTTACTCAGCATCTTAAAGGCTCCAAGTCAGATGGCTGAGCTGACCCTTTGCTGGGCGCCCAGATCGCGTCGGAGGGTGGTGACCCGGACTCTCGCCCCATCAGGTCAGCGGGACAGACTGGGACGGTGAGGCGGGGAGGCGGAGCTGGGGACGCTGGCAGCTTCACCTCCCGGCGCTTTCTGGGGCTGAGTCACCCTCGGAGTCACGTGTGGCTTCGCTCCGCCGGGGCCTTGGCAGCCAGAGGCTCGGCCGGGTCCGCGGACACCGTCGCCTTTGTCCCCAGCTGCAAGCGGAGCTGGGGCCCGAGTGGAAGGGGGAGCCGGCCGGGCCCCAACGCGGATGCAGGGTGACAAGCCCCAAGTTTCCAGGTCGCTTCCCAACGCTGCTGAAGGATGGAGAATGGCCCTTCGTCACTAAATGCCGGCGCCTCCTTTGTCAGAGTTGAATTTACCTCCTTTTTAAATTCATTCCCCCAAGTATTGACTTGGCCACTAGGAAAGTAAATGGGCCTTAGACTCCAGTTTTTTTTAGGCCTAGAGGGCTCAGGCTCTTGGAAACAAAAGACCCCTTGCACCTACCTAGAAGGCTAAGGGCCTATGGGGGCATTAAGCACTGCGGATGGCAGGGGAGACAAGTGGACTGGAGCCCTGAGGCTCTGTGAGCCCTCACATGACTAAGGTTAGCAAGGCCAGGTAGCTCGACTGATGAGGGTTCCTGCACACAAGCCTCACGTTTGATCACCTGACCCTGCAGGATGGAAGGAGAGAATTGACACTTGGAAATTTGTTCTCTGATCTCCACTTGTGCAGTGTGGTATGCACGACAAGACACACACACACACACACACACACACACACACACACACAAATTTTAAAAATGAGTAACTGGAAAACAGAAAAGAATAGTCTGA
>NW_008349359.1:1314963-1358773 GCF_000622305.1 Nannospalax galili
TACTCACTATGTAGACCAGGCTGGCCTTGAACTCACAAAGATCTGTCTGCCTCTGCCTCCCAAGTGCTGGGACTAAAGGCATGCGCCACCATGCCCCAAGATGAACTCTTCTTACACCCAAACCAAATGTTTGGTATTTCAATGCCCTAACCCACAAATCTCTCTCTCTCTCTCTTTCTCTCTCTCTCTGCTCTCTCTGTCTCATGTATCCTAGACTGGTTGATCTCAAGTGCTGAGGTTATGGGTTTATGCCACACTTGGTTTATATGGTGTTGGGGATCAAACCCAGAGCTTAGTGTATGCTAGGCTAGCACCTTCAACTGAGCTACATCTCCAGTCTCTCTCGATATATTTTTAGTCTGCAACAATGTTTTATTAAAATGGAAATTACATGCAACATCAATATGCAAAGTGGATGAAAACAGTAAATGCCATCCCAAGGGGCTGGGGAGATGGCTCAGCAGGTAAAGCACTTGCTGTGTAAACAAAAGAAGGGGATGGTCCCATCCCCCAAACCCATCTGGTTAAAGCAAGGCTCCTGCTTGTAATCTCAGCACCTGGTAGGCAGTGCAGGAGCTCCCACTGTACAGGCTGACTAGCTAATCTTGCATGAATTGGCAAATTTGGGGTTCAGCAAGAGATCCTGTCTTCTTCATAAATAAAAAGTGAAGAGAGCGGGGCATGGTGGCACATGCCTTTAATCCCAGCGTTTGGAAGGCAGAGGCCAGGCCGATTTCTGTGAGACTGAAGCCAGCCTGATCTACATAGCAAATTCCAGGTGAGTGGGGCTACTGGGAGATACTGTCTCAAAACAAATCAACCACTCAAAAACAGAAAAAAAAAAAAAAAAAAAGGTGGCGAGAGCTAGAGGAAGAAGACTCCAGCTGTGAACTCAGTCCTCCATACACACAAATATATATCCACCCACACACAAGAGAGAGCATGCATACATATAAACATTCACACCACACACATAGACATGGAAAAAAATGCTATCCTCAAAGCATTTTTTTTTTTTTGAGACAATGTCATGTATCTTGGGATGGCCTCAAACTTGTTATGTAGTGGTGATACAGGAATATTGGGGTGTCTTTTAAAGTGTCAGAGCCTTTCTTGATTCTGTTGTGCTTAGTTAGCTTGAGAGGCTAGGGTCCTGGAAACTCAATGGCCACCAAAGTCCCCTCAAGCCAGAGGCTTTAGAGTTCTTGTCTCTTGAAATTCACAAACCAGAGAGAGTGAGTTTTAGAAAGGAGTATTTTATTGTAGGGAGCTTAGGATAGAGAAAGTTTTCTGCTTCCTGCTCTCATCATTGGAGGCTGACTTTGAACTGATCCTCCTGCCCAGGGGATCACGGGCAAGAGCTACCATGTCAGTCTAAAACATTTAAATCTTCAAGGTTAGGAAATAACAGTACTTTCCTGTTAGTGATCCTGAGGGAATTTGGTCCAAATGCTGAAATTTACAAATGAGAGGGAGAGGGGGGAGTGAGAGATTTTCTCCATTTCCTTTGTAAAACACAGCATGTGTTACCCTGAATTGGGCAGCTAGATGAGGAAAGCGTCAGGGTCTGTTGAAAACAGTTCAGCAAAGCTTCAGTAGTGACTTCTAGAAACATAGGACTGTACATTGAATATTATTGGAACTCACAACATTTTTCCAATTCTGTTTTTGTTCCTTTAAAAAAAGATTTATTTTTATTTAATGTACATGAGTGTTTTGCCTGCAAGTATGTGTGTGCACTGTGTTTGTGTTTGGTGCCCCTGGAGGCCAAGAAGATTCCCTGGAACTGAAGTTACAGACCATTATGAGCTGACAAGTGAGTTTTGGGTGCTGAACACACGTCCTCTAGCAAGAGCAGCCAGTCCTCCATCTCTCCAGCCTCCCTGTTGTTTCTTTTAATCAGACTTTGGCCTCATTTTTGTTATCTGGAAACTGACACTTTAATCCCTGTTCCTCTCTTTTCAAACATAAACAAGCATTCTGCTTGTACCTTTGTAAGATTTATCATTTTATTATTTTATCATTTTATTATTTTCTTTGTGTTTTATTGGTGCTAGGGAAGTGCTCTACAATGGCTACAACCCCAGCCTGATTTTGAAAAATGTTTTTATTTGCCAGGCGTGGCGGCACACGCCTTTAGTCCCAGCACTCAGGAGACAGAGGCAGGCGGATCTCTATGTGTTCAAGGTCAGCCTGGTCTACATAGTTCCAGGCCAGCTGGGGCTACAGGTAGACCCTTTCTCAAAAATACCAAAAAAAAAAAAAAAAAAGTTTTTATTTTTATGGGCATATATCAATTATATGTAATAATGGTTTCCATTATGACATTTTCGTACGTGTATAGAATGTATTTTGATCATATTCACACACATTACCCTTTCCTGTCCCCCTCCCCCTCCTGCTGATTGCCTTCTTTCCAACTCCACTTACTCTCATCAGTTTAATTGGGTTGCTTAGAGTATGAGTAAGGAGTTACTTAGAGAAGCAAGGGCAACTTACCATGGCTAAACTGCTGAAGAAAATGTCTCTCATGGAATTGTGAGTTCAAGAGAGCCACGGCCACATCGTGCTTAGAAAAGTGTTCCACAGTACTCTGAATTCTTCCTCCAGCTCTTACAGTCTTTCCATCCACTTTTCTTCGACGTTCTTGGAGGGAACTATATAGGTGTCACATTTAGAGCTGAGCATTCAGTAGTCATTTATTCTCAGTGCTTTGACCAGTTATGAGTCTCTGTAGTAACTTTTTCCTCTCAAAGCATAGCTGACAACAGCACTAATCTATTGACCTAAACAAAAATATTTAGAAGGTAGTTTGATGGGCATGATAAGTTGGGTTTTGTTTTGAAATAGTGTCTCCCTGTAGCTCCAGCTGGCCTTGTACTCCCTATGTAGATCAGGCTGGCCTCAAACTTACAGAGATCCACTTGCTTCTACCTCCTAAGTGCTGAGATCAAAGGCATATGCCACAACACCAGGCAAACAAAAAAGTTTTGGTGGCGCACGGCACGCCTTTAATCCCAGCACTCGGGAGGCAGAAAAAGGCAGATCTTTGTGAGTTCGAGGCCAGCCTGGTCTTCATAGTGAGTTCCAGGACAGTTGGGGCTACGAGACCCTGGCTCAAAAAAAAAAAAAAGTTTTTGCTAGCTGGGTGTGTTGGCTCGTCTTAAATTCCAGCATTGGAGAGGCAGAATAGGTGGCCCTCTGTGTGACTGAGGCCAGTCTTGTGACTGAGGCCAGTCTAGTCTACTAGTGAGTTCCAGACCGGGGAGGGGACAGGGAGCAAAGTCTCAAAAAGACCGGAACTTCAAACAATGTATTTTTATTATATTCATACCCCCTCCCCCATTTCCACCGCAGACTTCACGCACTGTATTTTTTTTTAAGGCCTATCAAATCAAATTTGTATCTGCAAATGCTCTTGGGTGTGAATCTATCCCCTGGAGCCTGGTGTCACACTCTCAATGAAAACTGACTCTCCTTCCATTAGCTGTCAGTTACCAGTAGTTCCTCAGTTAGGGTTGGGACTTCTTGTCCATCTTCCCTTTTCCCCCACCCGTGCTTGGATTTTGTCTGGCTTGAGCTTGCTGGTCTTGTGCATGCTGTCACAATGGCTGTAAGTTCATATGTGTAACTGCCCTGCTGTCTGGAACACACTGTTTCTTGTAGTTGTCCACCACCTCTGGCTCTTACAATCTTTCCTCCTCTTCTTCCAAAAAGATCCCTGAGGAGAGGGTATTAGATAGGTTTTCCATTTAGGGCTGAGCACTCTGAAGTCTCTTATTCTCTGCATATTTATTATTTATTTATTTATTTGAAACAGGGTCTTACTATGTAGCTCTAGTTGGCCTGGAACTTGTTATGTAGACTGGGCTGGCCTGAAACTCATAGAAATCCTCCTGTCTCTGCCTTCATAGTGGAGACCTGGGATTAGTCTTTTTTTTTTTTTTTTTTTTTGAGTGCATTGTCTGCATGTGTGTAAGTGCACCTGTGCTGTGCTTGTGCAATGCCCATGGAGTCAGAAGGCAGTTTTGGATTCCCCCGGAACTGGAGTTAGGGACTGTTGTTTGTTAGCTGCCATATGGGTACTGCGAATCGAACCCAGGTCCTCTGCAAGAGCAGCTAGTGCACTTAACTACTGAGCCATCTCTCCAGCTGCTACCCCTCCCCCCCCCCCCCCCCCCCCCCCCGCAAGTCTTTAATTAAACAACAGTAGCTTTCCCAGTAGGGCCATGATCTCCTCAATGATAGGCTTTTGACCAGGTTTACAGTACCAGATGTGGATTTCCTCTGTGGAGCAAGCCACAAAACAATAAAAAAGAACAATAGAGTCTTACCATCTAGTTCCGGTGGGCAAAAACAGCAGTGAATAAATTTTTTTTAAAAAGAAAGTAAGCATGCTGGGCAGGGTGGCACAGACCTATAATCCTAGCACTCACAAAACAGGCTGGAGGATTACTGTGAGTTTGAGGCCAGCTTGGTCTAGAGAATGAGGCTACACTGCAAAATTCTGACTCAAAAGCAAGCAAACAAAGAAAAGATACAAAGAAGCATGAACCTGGCATGGTAGTTATGTGTACCTGTGTGTATGGGGGGGGGGGGGGGGGGGGGGGGGGGAGCAGAGAGAGAGAGAGAGAGAGAGAGAGACAGAGACAGAGACAGAGACAGAGAAGCCAAAGGATCAAGTGCTTGAAGACAGCCTGGGTACAAGGCAAGACTGTCAATAAACAAACAAACAAACGAATGAGCTGGGTGTGATGGTATATTTCTGTAATACAAGCATTTGGGAGGTAGAGACCAGAAAACCAGGTCCTCCTTGGCTATGTAGCAAGTTCAAGCTCAGCCTAGGCTACAGGAGATCTTGTCTCACAAAATCAAAACAAAAAGAGTTGGGTCTGATGGCACAGGCTTGTGAGATCAGCAACTTGGGATTTAGAGACAAGAAAATTCAAGGCCTTCCCGGTCTACAAAATTAGTTCAAGGCCAACCTGGGCATTTTAGTGAGATGCTGTCTCAAAATTAAAAGTGAAAAAAAAAAAAAAAAAAGCTGGCGTATCATTCACTAGTAGAGTACTTGCCTAGTATGTGTGAGGCTTTAGGTTCAATTCCTGGTGCAGAAAAGAAAAAGAGAAAGAGAGAAAGGGAAAAGGAAAGTAAAAAACCAAAAACAAAACCCAGAATGAGCAATAGTGCAGATGTCACTGTGTTGCTCAGGCTGGCGTCAAACTCTTCAATCTCAGCCTCTCGGGTGCCTGGGATTACAGGCATGCACCACTGCACCCAGCCTCAACATCCTTGCTTAGGACTCATACACAGACTCTTAAGCTAGATACTACCAAGCTCTCAAAGTGGCTATACAAGTGACATTTTCCCCAGCATTGACTGAGAGTTCTTGTTGCTCCACATCCTTAATCTTGCTGAATATTGTCAGATGTTTTAAATTTTAACAGTCTGATGGGTGTAAAATGATATCCTTAATTACTAGATTACTAGTGAGTCGAACATTCAGTTATTTGGGGAAACTGGGTTTTTCTTTGATTTTATGTAGCTTTTTGCTCATTTTACCTATTGACTTCAGAAATTTTTACATACACACACACACACACACACACACACACACACACACACACACTTATATAACAGTAATAGAGGTCAATTTTTTTTGAGACAGATTTCTCCCTGTAGTCCCAGATGGCCTGGAGCTTGCTATCTAGACCAGACTGGCCCTCGAGCTCACAGAGATCCACCTGCCTCTGCCTTCTCAGTGCTGGGATTAAAGGCATGTGCTATCATGCCTGGCTTAGAAATTCTTTACATATTTTGAACCAATTGTATGTCAGTTTTACATGCAACAACATTTTTCTGCTTGTGACTTGTCTTTCAGTTTTCTTTCTCTCTCTGTTCTTTTTTTCTGAGACAGAATCTTATTTTGTACCCCAGGTTATTCTGAAACTTCCTTTGTAGGGCATGATGATCCTCCTGCCTCAGCCTGCCAAATGTTGGGATTAAAGGCATGAGCTACCACACTAGGCTATGCTGTTTGCTTGCTCGCTTGTTTGTTTTGTTTTGTTTTTCTTGGAGACAAGAACTCATGTATCCTAGGTTGATGTCAGACTTGCTATGTAGTCCAAGATGGCCTTAAATTTCTGATTTTCCTCTCCTACCTGCCAGTTGCTGAGATTACAGGTGTGTGTCACCATGCCTGGTTTTTGGGATACAGGGGATCAAACCCAAAGTTTTGTGCATGCTAAGCAAGCGCTCTACCAACTGAACTTCATCCCAAGCCCCTATGTAGTCTTTTTTGTTTTCAACTATAATTTTGCTAAATGCATTAATATTACTTTAATTGAATAATTTATTTTTATGTGTATTAGTGTTTTGTCTGCATGTATGTAAGTGCACAACATGCAAGTAATGTCCATAGAGCCAGAAGAAGAGGTTGGATCACCTGGAACCAGAATTATGAAAGGTTGTTAGCTGTCATGTAGGTGCTAGGAACTGAACCCTGGTCTTCTACAAGAGCAGGCAGCCAGTGCTCTTAACCTACTGAGCCATCTCTCCAGTCCCAACTTTGTATATATTTTTTGATGAAACCCAGGCTGGCCTCAAACTTGTTATGTAGCTGAGAATGACTTTTGAATTTCTTTTTTTGTTGTTTTTTTGAGATAGGGTTTCCATGTAGTCCCAACTGCCTGTAAATTACTATGTAATCCAGGCTGGCCTCAATCTTACAGAGATCTGTGTGCCTTTACCTTCCGAGTGCTGGAATTAAAGGTGTGCACCACCATACCTGGCTCTGGTTTAATTTTTTAATTATTATATTTATTTATTGTGTATATATAGATGTGTGGAGGTCAGAGGGACAGGCTTTGGGAGTCAGTTCTCTCCTACCATGTGGATTCTGGGGATCAAACTCAGAACTCAGGTTTTCAAGCTTGGTTGTAAGTACCTCAGCCAGCTGAGCTATCTTGCTGGCCCCCTCAAACCAAGTTTTGTGGTTTTTTTTTCGTCTTTTGTTTGTTTTGAGACAGGGTCTCTCTTGTAGTCCTGGCTGGCCTAGAACTCACTATATAGACCAGGCTGGCCTAAAACTCAGAAACATCTGCGTGTCTCTGACTACTGAGTATTGTATGTGCCACCTTGCCTCTTGCCTCTTGCCTCACAAAATCAAGGTGAACTGGAGTTCTGGATGATCGTTAGCCATCCTGTGGGTGCTGAGATTCAAACCCAGGTCTTCTGTAAGAACAGTCAGTGCTCTTAACCACTGAGCCATCAAGGTTTTTTTTAAATCTTGAATTATATTTACACATGGTATAAGGTAATTCCATCAACTCCCAGTGGTGGCTCATACCTCTCCTCTCAGCACTTGGGAGTCTGGGGCAGGAAAAGTGCTGTGAGTTCCAAGCCCTTCTGGTCAACAAAGTGAGGCCATGTCACAAACAAAACAGAACAAAAAATTCTTATAATTTCATCATTTCTCCTACGCATATATTTTCTTTTTTTTTTTTCCAAGCGTATATTTTCTTATTGCAACACTTTCCTGCCCAGACCAGGACACTTCAATCAAAATAATTTACATATATATATAAATAGAGGCTGGGTGTGGTGGGCTACATACACCTTTCATTCCAGCACTTGGGCAGCAGAGGCAGGCCCAAGATCTCTGGAGTTTGAGCCCAGCCAGGTCTACAAAGAATGTATCAGGCCAGCCAGGGCTACATGGTGAGAACCTGCCTGAAAAAAAAAGTCCTGGAGAGATGGCTCAGTGGTTAAGAACATTGGTCACTCTTGCAGAGAACCCAGGTTCAATTACCAGCACCCACATAGTGGCTAACAGCCATTTTTAATTCCAGTTCCAGGCGAATCTAACACCCTTTTCTGACCTCCGTGGGCATTTCACAGCACAGGTGCACTTATACACATGCAGGCAGTATGCTCACACACATAAAAATAAATAAAATATTAAAAAAAATCGTTGTTGGTAGAGTACTTGCCTTAAAATCTCAAGGATCAGAGCCGGGTGTGGTGGCGCATGCCTTTAATCCCAGCACTCAGGAGGCAGAGGCAAGTGGATCTCTGTGAGTTTAAAGCCAGTATGGTCTACATAATGAATTTTAGGACAGCTGGGGCTACAGGGAGACCCTGTCTCAAAAAGAAAAAAAAAAAAAAATCACAAGTATCCAAGTTCAGTCTCCAGGACCCACATGAAAATGGTGGTATATTTTGGCCGACTCTTGTAATCCTAGTGTTGGGGAAGCAGACACAGAGGGATCCCTTGAGCTCCCTGGCCAGCCATTCTAGCCTAACTGGTGAGCATCAGGAGAGTGAGAGATCCTGCCTTAAAGGAAGTGGATATTCTTCCTGAGGAAGACTTGTCTTCTGGTCTCCAAACACGTGCAAACAAGTACATATACACTTGTACACACATATGACCACATACATATATACATTAAATAATTAGACAATCTGTCAACTGTAGCCTGGGGTGGGTGATATACAGAACTGGGAGAGTCCTGCAGGGAAGTATTGGTTACCAGGATCCAAACAGGATCTTTTTTGGGCTCAGCCTAGGTAGTACTGTTGGCCAAGGTTAATACCAGGATTCAGAGGGGGATTTAGACAACTCTGCAGAAAGCATATCTAGACAGAAGACCCAGGTAGGATCTGACTACAACCTGGGATTATCTGCCTGGCCAGTCATTTCAACATTATAAGAATGTGGGCTGGAGAGATGGCTCAGAGGTTAAGAACACTGGTTGTTCTTGCAGAAGACCCAGGTTCGAATCCCAGCACCCACATGGCAGCTAACAACTGTCCTAAATTCCAGTTCCAGGGGATCCAATGGCCTCTTCTGTCCTCCATGGCCATTGCACAACACAGGTGCACTTACCTACACGCAGGCAATACATTCATATACATAAAATAAAAATAATAAATAAAATATTTTAAAAAACAAAACAAAACGAAACATTATAAGAATGCTCATGTAAGCCGGGTATGGTGGCACACGTTTTTAGTCCCAGCACCTGGGAGGTAAAGACTGAGATCCTGCCTCAAAATGAAAAGTACCAGAACTTAGGAGGCAGAAGTTGGTAGATCTCTGTGAGTTCAAGGCCAGCCTGGTCTACATAGTGAGTTCCAGGCCAGCTGGTGCTACAGGGAAACCCTGTCTCAAAAAGACCAAAAAAGAAAAAAAAGAAAAAAGAAAAAAGAATGCTCATGTAAAGCAAGGGGCTCCTTGTGGTCCAGAACCCAAGGTAAGCTGTCAGTTCTAAGAATGCACCAAGGAACATTCTAGCTTTTTCCAACTATTTGCTCTACAGCTAATAGCTCCATAACTGTTTTCCAAGTTTTCACAGGGTAGTTTTCCCCTCATATCTAATGTATCTATTTCTTTGCTGAAAGCTGTCCTATTACTAAATCAAAATTCCATATTTTAAGTTTATTGTTATGGTAGCCAACATGATTTGTTTCCCTCCCTTCCCCTTTCCTTCCCCTCCCTCCACACTTGCAGATAAGTTTGGCCGGATACAAATTCCGTGGTTTATATTTTCTTTTGAGTGTTTTGACACTCTGGCCTTTCTGGTATAAAATATTAATTACAAAAGGAATGTTGGCAATGATTTATTTTAAATAACTTAGTGTTTTGCTTTGCTTTTGTTTGTTTGTTTTTTGTCTGGAAGCCCAGTGGCATCAGTGGAGGGTGGACCATGTTCTGAAGGACAAGTGGTTGGAGGTTAGTGTATAGAGTGTAGAGTGATCTCGGACCTAATTCCAACATTGGCCTGTTACTCTAGTGGAGTGAGCCTGGACAATTTATTTCATCTCTCTGAGCCTCAGTTTCACTTCTAGAGAATATACTATCCTCTGTCTCATGGGGTTGTCAGGATAATTATTGGTATGTAATGAAGCATGTAAAGTCACAGCAGACTGTCAAAGAATGGTAGCCAGGGCTGGGGAGGTAGTGTTTGTCTTGTAAGCATGAGGACCAAAGATCCATCCCCAGACCCCACATAAAAATGCCAAGTATGAGCCAGGTGTGGTGGCACACGCCTTTAATCACAGCATTCGGGAGGCAGAGGCAGGCGGAGCTCTGTGAGTTTAAGGCCAGCCTGGTCTACATAGTGAGTTCCAGGACAGCTGGGGCTACAGGGAGACTCTGTCTCAAAGAGACAAAAAAAAAAAAAAAAAAAAAAAAAAAAAGCCAAGTATGGAACTGGAGAGATTGCTCAGTAGTTAAGAGCACTTGCTGCTCCTGCAGAGGGCCTGGGTTCAGTTCCCAGCACCCACATAGTGGCTAACAACTGTCCTTAACTCCAGTTCCAGGGGAATCCGATGCCCTCTTCTGGCATCTGTGGGCACTGCACACACATGGTGCACTTACATGCATGCAAGCAAAACACTCATACACATAAAATTTAAAAAAAATAAAAGGCTAGGTGTGGTGGTTTATACTTGTAATCCCAGCATTGGGGAGGCAGAGACAAAAGGATCCCTGGGGCTCACTGGTCTAAATTGTATGCTGTAGGCCAATGAGAGATTCTATCTCAAAGAAGGTATATGGATTTCCTGAGTGTAGATTTCTAAGCCACATTGCAGTTATCCATGAATAAAGAAACAGCCTGATTTAGTAATCTTTTTGTTCTTCTTGAGACAGGGTCTCCCTGTAGCCCAAGCTGACCTGGAACTCTATGTAGAAGAAGCTGGCCTTGAACTCACAGATATCCCCATGCCTCTGCCTCCTGAGTGCTGAGATTAAAGACAGGCACCACCATGCCTGGCTTTTTTTTTTTTTTTTGAGACAGGGTCTCCCTGTAGCCCTAGCTGAACTGGATTCGCTATACAACCAGGCTGGCCTCGAACTCACAGAGATCCGCCTGCCTCTGCCTCCTGAGTGCTGGGATTAAAGGTGTGTACCACCATGCCCAGCTTAAGTATTCATTTTAAGGTTAAGAGTGGAATGAAATTCTGAGAACCTGTACCTCCAGATGTCTCCTGGAACTGTGCTCTTAAGCCAGACTTCACTCATTTTTTTATTGAAACAGTCTCTCCATCATGAATCAGGGAAAGTAGAAGCTAGAACCCATGCTTCTCTTATCAGAGAATCTTGCCTTTTGATCACTAGGCCAAGAATAAAGAATATCACACAAACACAATTAAACAGACTTCCCAGTTTTTCTCACTGCTTTCAATGGGAAAAACATGCTGCCTCTAGCGCTTTGATATGCATACTCACATTCATTCACTACCTTGGGTAGAGGGCAAGGTGGGGGTCCTGAGGGATTAAGGTCAGGAACCCAGGTCACTAGAGGAGCACATGGCTCAGTGAGTTTGTTTACATTATTAAAAATAACTTTTTGGTTGCAAGGTTAGGTAAAAGTCATTAGCCCAGATTATGTCCATATTGTAATAGTCATTGCTACAATGAGGATGTTTATCCCCTGGCCTCCACAGGCATGTGTATACATGTGCGCTTTCACACATATACACACATAAAAATAAACAAACAAATTGTAGTCAGTAACCATTGTTAAGAATATAGAGGGACAGGACTGGAGAGAAGGCTCAGTGGTTAAGACCACTGATTCCTCTTGTAGAGGACCCAGCGTTCGAGTCCCAACACCCACATGGTGGCTAACAACCATCTGTAACCCCAGTTCCAGGGGGATTTGACATCCTCTTCTGACCTCCACGGGCATTGATGACATGGGTGCACGTACATACACACTGGCAATACACTCATACATAAAAAAAAAAAAAAAAAAGAATATAGAGAGACTTAAGGCATACACCTTTAGTTTCAGCACTTGGGAGGCAGAGGCTGGTGGATCTCTGTGAGTTCCAAGTCAGTCTGTTCTACATAGTAATGAGTTCCAGACCAGCTGGGGCTACAGGGAGACCCTGTCTCAGAAAGACCAAAAAAAAAAAAAAAAAAAAATTGCAGATAGAATTAATAGCATTAAGGTATTAATAGAATTAAGGCTGCTAATCTAATCAGATGACCTGGAGATATGAAGATTATTGTACACTGGGTTGGCCTAGTGTAATGCATCCTTACAAGAAGAGGGAGGCAAAAAGAGGGACGACAAACAGAGAGATGGTATTGAAAGTACTCTTTGACATTTCTGGACATGACTTTAGATATGGAGGTATGTGGTACAAGCCAAGGAATGTGGGGAGCCTCTAGAAACTTGTGTCAAATCAAGTTTATAGGTGCTGGAAAGTTCGGATTGATCTCTTACACTAGACCAACAGAACAAATCAAAATGGAATTACTCATAGCTGAAGATGACCTCGAACTTCTGATCCTTCTGTCTCCACCTCCTCAGTGCTGGGATTATGGCACCACAAGTTTTTGAGACTCTGGGAATCAAATTCAGAGCTTTGTGTATGCTAGGCAAGTACTCTCCCAACTGAGCTACATTCCCAGTGCCCAGCCCCCTGCCACCCCACCACCCCCGCCCTTTTTGAGACAAATTTTGTCCTGTAGCCCAGGCTGGCCTCAATTGAACTCAAGGCAGTCTTTCTGTCTCAAGCCCCTGGAGTGGCCTATGACCAATCCTGGCTAAAACTAAATTCTTTGTCCTACCTTTTAAGTGTCCAGGAAAGAAAGATAACAGTCAAATTCTGAAATGCCTAGTCTCAGTCAGCACGAATACCTGAATGGACAGCCCTAATACAGTTTAAGACCCTATCTCTCAAACAACAACAAAAAACCCTACGAGACAGCAACAAAAAACAACATCCTAAACAAAACCCCACTACAACAACAAAAGAAAAAAATCCATTCACAAAAATGCTTAAATTCAACTTGATGTGGGCTGGTGAGATGGCTCAGTGGGTAAGGATGCTTGTGGACAAGCTTTACAACCTGAGTTCAGTTCCCGGAACACATATGATAGGAGAAAACAGACTCCCAAAAGTTGTTCTCTGACTGCCACAGTCACACAGTGGCACACTCGGGATCATGCACCCCATAAAATAAAAATAAAAAAATTAAAAAATTGAGGGCTGGAGAGATGGTTCAGTGGTTAAGAGCACTGACTGCTCTTGCAGAGGACCCGGGTTCGATTCCCAGCACCCACATGGCGGCTATGAACCGTCCTTAACTCCAGTTCCAGGGGAATCTGAAGCCCTCTTCTGACCTCCACAGCATTGCACGACATGGGTGCACTCACATACATGCAGGCAATACACTCATACACATAAAATAAAAATAACAAAATATTTAAAATAAATAAATAAAAATAAATAAATTTAAAATGTAATAAATTTAACCTGATGTAATTTTGTCTGTTGGGGGGGGCTGGAAATTGAAAGTAGGATTCACCCATTTCACCCATCTATGCAAGTGCTCTATAGCTGTAAGCATTTTGTTGTTGCTGCTGTTTTGGTTTTGGTTTTTTTGATACAGGGTCTTCCTGTGACCCCAGTTGGCCTGGAATTTAACTATTAAACTAGGCTGGCCTTGGTCTCACAGAGATCTGCCTACTTCTGCCTCCTGAGTTCTGATACTTTTCATTTTGAGGTAGGATCTTAGTAAGTTGCCCAGGCTAGCCTTGAACTCACTTTGTATCCCAGACAAGCCTTGAAACTGTGAGTCTCCTGCCTCAGCTTCTTGGGTAGCTGGGATTACAGGTGTGAGCCACCTATCCAGGCTCTTTAGTTTATTATTATTATTATTTATTATTATTATTTGTCTTTTCGAGACAGGGTCTCCCTGTAGCCCCAGCTGGCCGGGAACTCACTATGTACACCAGGCTGGCCTTGAACTCACAAAGATCCACCTGCCCCTGCCTCCCGAGTACTAGGATTAAAGGTGTGTGCCACCTCACTCAGCTAATTTTTTTATTATTTATTTATTTATTTTAAAAATATTTTATTTGGGACTGGAGAGATGGCTCAGCAGTTAAGAACACTGTTCTTGCAGAAGACCTGGGTTTGAATCCTAGCACCCACATGGCAGCTAACAACTTCAGTTCCAGGGGATCCAGCAGCCTCTTCTGTCCTCCAAGGGCACTGCATGACATGGGTGCACTTACCTACATGCAGGCATAACACTCATACACATAAAATAAAAAGAATAGATATAAAAATATTTTTTAAATGTTAAAAAAATTTATTTATTCTTTTTATTTTATGTATATAGGTGTATTACCTGCATGTAAGTGCACCTGTGTCCTGCAATGCACACAGAGGTCAGAAGAGGGCATCATATCCACCGGAACTGGAGTTATGGACAGGTGTTAGCTGCCATGTGGGTGCTGGGATTTGAATCCAGGTCTTCTGCAAGAACAGCCAACCAGTGCTCTTAACAGCTGAGCCATCTCTCCAGCCCTTATTTTTTTATTTTTTGAGACAGGGGTCATGTAGTTTATGCTAGCCTTGAACTCATGATCTTTCTACTTTCACCTTCTAAGTGCTGGGGTTGTAGGCATGAATCACCACTCTGAGTTAAGATACAGAATATTTTAAAAAATGTATTTATATGTACTAAAATACACACTAACATATGTACTTGAATTTTTATTTATTTAGTCAGGTATGGTGGCACATCGTTTTAATCCCAGCACTTGGGAGCCAGAGGCAGTCAGATCTCTGTGAGATAGAGGCCAGCTTGGTTTATATAGTGAGTTCCAGGCCAGCTGGGGCTATAACGAGACCCTGTCTCAAAAAAATTTTTTTTTTTGTCTTTTTGAAGCAGGGTCTCTCTGTAGCCCTAGCTGTCCTGGAACTCACTAGATAGAGCAGGCTGGCCTTGAACTCACAGAGATCCGCCTGCCTCTGCCTCACAAGTGCTGGGACTCTAGGAATGCACCACCATGCCCGGCTCAAAAAAAATTTTAAAAAAGGAGAGTTTACTCAAATTCAAGGCTGAAACCATTTCCCTCTCTGCAAATATCTGCAAAAATTATACATTATTAAAAAAAAAAAAAAAGTGGCCAGGACTGGAGATATGGCACAGAGGACCACTTCAAGGTCAGCCTGGTCTACAGTGAATTCCAGGCCAGCTGGGGCTACAAGGAGACCCTGTCTTAAAAAGACCAAAAATTTACTTATTTAATAAAATGTATTAAAATAATACATTTAAAATATTGTATTTATTTATTTTTATTTTATGTGTACAAGTATATTGCTTGCATGCATGTAAGTGCACCCATGTTGTGCAATGTCCTTGGAGGTCAGAAGAGGGCATTGGATCCCTTGGAACTAGAGTTAGCCACCATGTGGGACTGGGAATTAAATCTGAATCCTCTTCCAGAGCAGCCAGTGCTCTTAACCACTGAGCCATCTCTCCAGTCCCCTGCATTTATTATTTTTATTTTATATGTATGTGTGTTTTGCCTGCATATATGTAAGTGCCACCATGTCATGTGATGCCTGAGGTCAGAAGAGGACATCAGATTCCCTAGAACTGGAATTACAGATAGTTGTTAGCTGGTGTGTGGATGCTGGGAACTGAACTTAGGTCTGCTGCAAGAGCAGCCAGTGTTCTTAACTGCTGAGTCATCTCTCCAGCGCCCCAAGTAATACATTCTTAAAATATATTATTTAATTTTTAAAATTTTTATAAGATATATTTTATTTTCATTTATGTATACATGTATGTGTCTGCACGTGTACCTGTGGGTACCTGTGGAGGCTGGAATTCCAAAATTGTTAGAACCCCTTGGAGCTGAAATTAAAGGCCTTTTCTAAACTACCTGACATGGGTACAAGGAACCAAATTTGGGTCCTCTGTAAGGATAGTCAGTACTCTTAACCACTGGGCCATTCTCTCTAGCCCCCAGATTAACATCTTCAAAAAACAAGGGGCTGGATAGATGGCTTACCAGTTAAAAGCACTGGCTGTTCTTGCAGAAGACCTGAGACTGAATCCCAGCACCCACATGGTGGCTAACAACCATCAGTAACTCCAGTTCTAAGGGATCCAATGTCTTCGTCTGTCTTCCATGGGCACTACACGATGTAGGTGCACTTACACACATGCAGGCATGACACGTATACATGTAAAATAAACATAAACAAATAAATAAAATAGAAACATAACAACAAAATCATCAACACCAAAAAAGCCTGCCTTCCATCCCATCTTCAGCCAGTGGGATTATACAGAGGGAAGATGGGATGTGGAGACAGTCAGTCCAGAGCTCTGTATTGCCCTTCTGGCCAGGGAGTCTGTACATTTTTGAGACTTATGATATGATGTATGTGCCTCTCTAGTTATCACCTTCTCCTTCTCTGGATATCTGGGCTCAAGCACTTCCTGAAACCCTGACTATAAGTTTAGTGTCTGTTGGCATCAACTTTCTACTTCTCCAGGGACATTGGGGGCAGTTAACTCAGAACAAGCAAACCCTTAACTGTGTGTATGTGCAAATTCCCGTCTACAATAAGGAACACAAATGTCTTTATAATTTCAATTATAAAAGTTCCCTCTTGCTGGGCGTGGTGGTGCACGCCTTTAATCCCAGCACGAGGCAGAGGCAGGTGGATCTCTGTGAGTTCAAGGCCAGCCTGGTCTACATAGTGAGTTCCAGGACAGCTGGGGCTACAGGGAGACACTGTCTCAAAAAGACCAGGCCTTTGATCCCAGCGCTCGGAAGGCAGAGGCAGGTGGATCTCTGTGAGTTCAGGCCAACCTGGTCTACATAGTGAGTTTGAGGCCAGCTGGGGTTACTGGAAGACTCTGTCTCAAAAAGACTAAAAGGAAAAAAATTGCCCTCTCTCTCCCTGTCTCCCATCAGTTTTACTATGTACATCAGCATGATCTCAAACTTAGAATTTAAGATCCTCCTACCTCAGCCTTCAATGGCTAGGATTTATATGTACCATCAGGACCAGTTTATATTGATTTAACTGTATAGCTGAAGCTGACTTTGAACTCTTGATCTTCCTGCTTCCACCTCCCAAGGGCTAGGATTATAGGCTTTGTTGATCAAACCTGGCAAGAATTGCTCTCTTGGGCTGGGGAGGTGGCTCAGATAGTGCTTGCCTTGCAAGTGTGATGAGGTTTTGTTGTTGTTGTTTGAGACAGAGTCTCCCTGTAGCTCCAGCTGGCCTGGAACCTGCTATGTAGACCAGGCTGGCCTCAATCTCACAGAGATCCACCTGCCTCTGTCTCCAGAGTGCTGGGATTAAAGGCATGTGTCAGCATACCCAACTTTGTTGGATTTTGATCCCCAGAATCCAAGTAAAATTCCAGTGCTGGGGAGGCAGAGACAGATTCCTGAGACTTGCTGGCTAGCCAATCTAGTTTACTTGGGAGAGTTGCAGGCTAGTTAGAGACCATGTCTTCAAAAACAAATAGATGGAACTTATGGAACAACACCCAATGTTGTCTGACCTCTGTATGTACACAAACACCTGTGTATGTGAACTGGCACCTCCCCCTTGCTAAACTGGGCATAGTGGTATACACCTGTAATCCCAGAACTCAGGAAGCAGAGGCAAAGGAGGATCTCAAGTGAGTTTAAGGCCTCAGTGCTTGTCTAGTATGCACAAGGGCCTGAGTCCCAATCCCAGCACCACAGAAAAAAAAAAAGAAATAAATAAAAATATAGGACTGGGCATTGTAGCACATACCTGTAATCCCAGCACTTGGGAGATGCAAGCAGTAGCATTAAGAGATCAAAGTTAGCTTCATCTAAGTATCTAGTTCCAAGCCAGCCTAGGCTATGTGAAATCCTGTCTCAAAACCACCAAAAATACAGGCTATGGATATAGCTCAGTTGGTAGAGTGCTTGCTTAGCATTCACAAATCCTTGGGTTTGATCTCCAGCTGCACAAATGACATGGTGGTACATGACTATAACCCCTGTACTCTGGAAATGGAGGCAAGAGGATCAGAAGTTCAAAGTTAGCTTTGGCCATATAGCATGTTTGAGGCCAGCCTGGGCTAGAGAGAGAGAAAAAAAATCATTCCTAATTAGAGCTTGCTTTTCCTGTCTTAACTTTGAAAAACTGATTCATTTTTATTTTTTAAATTATTTGTGTGTGGTGTTTATATGTGATGTATATGTGCCTATGTGTGGGGGGTATGTACTCACTGAGGCCAGAGGTAGATATTGGGTGCCCTCCTCTATCACTTTCCATCCATTTGTGGCAGGGTCTCTCTCTGAACCCGGAGCTGGTATTTTTTGGCTAAGTTGGCAGCCAGCAAGCCCCAGCTATCCTCCTGTATCTGTTCCCAACAGCTCCAGGATTGCAGGTGTAAGCAAGACCATGCCTGGCTTGTTATGTGGATGCAGGAAACCTCATAACAGGTCCTCATGGTTGTACAGAAAGGTTCCTTAACGACAGACCATCACTCCAGTCTCTAACCATTCAATCTAATGATTCTATCTAGGTTGTTGACCATTCATGGAGAGAGCATTCAGCAAAGCCTCAGGCAAACAGATGAGCTGAATGTCTTCTCTTTAACCCTCACCTGTGCAACCTTTAGTCATGGGAAGAGCATGCTATCTTGGCTAGTTTTCTTCCTGGATGCTGAGAGCTCCCACATCCTCTCTGGACTCATGTTGTTTTCACTTTACTTTGGGCAAGGTTTTGTGTATTTCATGAATCATATCTGAGTTTTTCTTGTGAAAACAGGTCTTGCTGTGCAGCCTAGCCTGGCTTTTGAACTCAAGATCCTCCTGCCTCAGCATCCTGAATACTGGGCTTATAGAGTAGTGCCACAGCACCAGGCTGGTTTCAGGCTTTCTGACCTGGGATTATCGAGATTTTTTCTGTTTTCTGATGTGTCAGCTCTTTGGCTTGAAACACTTTACCTATAACCCTTCATCCAGTGAGTACTAGTCCTACTTAAAAAGACTAAAAGACTCCAGTTGGACTCCAGTTGGTTTTTCTCCTTTTTTTTCTTTTTGAGACAGGGTCTCCCTGTAGCCCAAGCTGGCCTGGAACTTATTATGTAGACCAGGCTGAACTTAAACTCACAGCGATCCACCTGCCTCTGCCTCCAGAGTGCTGGGACTAAAGGCATGCACCACTGGGCCTGGTTTTTCTCCTTTCCTCTCTGAATACTGGTGAGGATCCCAATATCCTTAGTTCTGTGATCCCGGAGATTGTTCTCCCTCCAGCCTGATCTTAGTTAGTCTTAACACTCACAGGAAATTCCTGAATGAAGAAGTCAAATTTCCCTACTGAATTGTTTTAGCCCAGCCTCCATGTTATTTCCTCTACAACACCCTGATGATGGTAGTCATTTTTTTGAGAGGAGAGGTTTTTTAAATTTTTTCCCCCTTTATTGTATATGTATGTGTGTGCACATGAACATACTTGTACTATGACACATGTGGAAGTCAGAGGACAATTTTGTAAAGTTGATTTTCTCCTTCTACTATGTGAGTTCCAGGAATAAAACTCAGGTGTCTACCACCACGCCCAGTTTGTTTTAGATTTTTGAGGCAAAGTCTCACGTAGCCCAGACTGGACTCAAATTTACTAAGTAGCTGAGGATGACCTTGAGCTCCTGATCTTCCTGCCTTTACTTCCCAAGTTCTGGGACTACAGTCCCAGCTAACTGCTGTGCTCAAGTCTTGACCACATGGCTTGCTTGAGGGAACCCAGATGCTTCTGTTCTTGTTCAGCCTTGAGGAAGGAAACTGTTCTCCATCGTTTTTCAGATTTCTCTTCTCTTAGCTTGGAGCAGTTCCTTTCTCTAACCTCAAGGCTGGTGACTCACAAGGTTCAGGTCTGGCTCACAGGCTCAGGTCTGCCTCACAGGCTCAGGTCTGGCTCACAGGCTCAGATCTGCCTCACTGCCCATCCTGCACTTTCGCTGCTGCAGACCTGCTCCATGAAGCCACATTGTTACCTTTATCTTTTTGTTTTGTTTTGTTTTTTGAGACAAGGTCTCCCTGTAACCCCAGCTGGCCTGGAACTCACTGTAGACCAGGCTGGCCTTGAACTCACAGAGATCTGCCTGCCCCTGCCTTCCGAGTGCTGCGATTAAAGGCATGCACCACTACGCCCTGCTACATTATTACCTTTAAAAAATCACTTAGCTTTCTTTTTTGTGTGTTTATGTACATACATTTACATGCATGTGTGCCACAGCGTAAATGCAGAGGACAATTTGTAGAGGAGTTGGTTCCTTTCTTCCATCTTTCTGTTGATCCTGGGGATTAAACTCAGGTTATGGCAAGCACCTTTACCTATGGAGCCATCTCACTGGCCTTATTCTTTGTTTTTTTGCATCAGTGTTTCATGTAGCCCAGGCTGGCCTCAGATAGGATCTCCTGATCAAGGTCATCCTTGGGCTCCTGATACTCCTGTTTCTACCTCCCACATGCTGGCCTTGCCTTTTATAATGTTTTCAAGCATGTGTTAAACCAGGATATACTCAGTTCTTACCACCAGAAGGGGCCTCTTTCTCCACAAAGAGATGTGTGCACAAATTAGACTCAGTATGGCATTTTGGTGCTGTGCAGGAGTAGAAATGAGCAGATGGTGAGCCTAGCTGGGGAATGGAGCAGCTTCCCTGAATCACATTCTTTCTTTTTGGCTCCAAGCTTCTGGGCTGTCCCTTTCTTACTTACAGGAGTAGCCTGTATTTCCTTTAGTCTTCAGTCCCAGAATTGGGACTTGACGTTCCTCCCACCAGCATTATCCTGGGACTGTGCTCAGCATCTTAATGACCCTTTGTAAGACCACCTTGAACCCCTGGATGTGGAGGACATTTTCTAATTCTGACTCTTAGGGGGATTGCAGATTCAACTATATTGCAGAGTACATAAACAGCAATTCAATTTTTCTATGGGCTTAAAATGAATTGTTTTAGTATTCTCGGAGCAGAAATTTTTTTTTTTTTTCTAAGACCATCTGGACTCCCTATAGTTGCTGCCAATAGGACAGCAGGGAAACTCCAGACCAGTCCATGTTGACTAGCCCTAGGATACCAGTGTAGCTTCCTGCGATGCCTTCCACTCCCCAAGTCAGCCAACCGTAGCATGTTCTATTTCTTCACAGAGTCCTTAAATGGAGCTGTTTGGTTCCTCCAGGAACACAGGAAGAAAACAGTGTGGAGGAGTGAGGAGAGAAAGACTGATACAGAAAAGGGAAAGGAAGTGAGTGATGCTGAGGGAGGAGGAAAAGGCAGACAGGGACTGCAGCAGGAAAAGCAGAGGAGCTGGGAGTGGAAGGATGGGAGGGAGGCCGAAAGGCAGGGATCAGCTCCACATAATATTAACTCCAGTTCTCAGTTAACATTTAATAGTGACCTATCAAATATGCATAAGAAGTAAGCCAGCAAACTTGTGGCTTTAATTAATGATAAAGCCTAGGGAGAGATGCAGGCTACCTTCCCAGGTTTCCTTTGTCTGGGCAACATGTTCTGTTGTTGGAATTGAGAGGTTCATAGAACTCAGTGGCTCCCCTCCCTCAACAGCTTCTTTGAGGGCAGTTCGCTTAATTGCCTTCTTTCTTGGGGTTTCCCTCCTTGCATTCTACTTTGGGTCTTCTTTTGATCTGGATGACTCTAGATATCAATAACTTTTCTGTAATCCTTTGCATCTGTAATGGAGATAGCAACACTTTTCTAGCCTTTTATAAGAACACTACAAATATTAAATTAACTTTTATTTAAAAAATAATTTTGAAAGCTGGGAGTGGAGTCTCATGTCTGTAATCCCAACACTTGAGAGTTTGAGACAGGAGGATTGCCATAAACTGGAGGCTCTCCTGGGCTATATAGGGAGTGCCAAGTCAGGCTAAATGACTAGGCTGTGTAATGAGACCCTTTCTCAAAAAACAAAACAGTTGGGCCTGGTGGCACATGCCTTTAATCCCAGCACCTAGGAGGCCAAGGCAGGTGTAGGCCAGCTGGGCCTACAGGGAGACCCTGTCTCAAAAAACTCAACCCAACCCAACCCAACCCAAAACAAGAGCTCTGTATATTGCAAACTACAGTGTAAGTTTTTCTGGTGAAATATGTAACCTGGCATTGAATTGCTTGCACAACAAAGAAACTTTCCATTCTTTATTATGATTGGGGGCTGTTACTGTGTTTCAGCATTTTTTCCAGGCTTTCAGGAAACACTGAGAACTGGGGAAGCAACTACTACATAAGGTCTGCCCTTGTGTATGAATGGGTGTCATTTTCTGCCTTATGACAGTTATCTGCCAGTCATATTCACAACTTCAGTCTTGCTGTCCTTTTTACTAAGGTGAACAGGAATCCTTGGATCACATTCCTCAGACTATGGATTGAGGTTCTGTATATCCATGCAGAACACATCTATTTGAATCCAGAACATTAAGGTCTCGTATTCATTCTTTCTCCCTTTCTCACCTTCCTTCTCTCTCTGTCTCTGTCTCTGTCTGTGGGGAGAAACTTCAAAATGCTATGGGAATAAGTAGTGAAACAGCAAGCAAGCCTTTCCGTGTGATTATGGAAAGATCATTCTAACCCAGCAGGAGACAGGAATAGCAAAGACGACTAAGAAAATAACTGATTTCTAATAGAAATCTAAGGACCCGAGTCAATATAGATCAACAGTGACCAAGAGGACATGAAATATGATATAAAAACTCAAGAAGAGAAGATCTGGATTTAACCTGGTTCAAGGGATTAAGATAGACTTTCAGAAATGTTAAGTATTTTCAGAGGCTTGGTGGGGACTTTTTTTTTTTTTTTTTAAGATCCACTTATTTTTATGTGTATGAGTGTTTTGTTTTGTTTTTGTCTTTTTGAGACAGGGTCTCCCTGTAGCCCCAGCTGGCCTGGAACCCACTGTGTAGACCAGGCTGGCCTTGAACTCACAGAGCTTGCCTGCCTCTGCCTCCCGAGTGCTGGGATTAAAGGCATATACCACCACGCCTGGTTGGTATAAGCATTTTGCCTGCATATATGTAAGCGTACCACATTAGTGCAGTGTCCAAGGAGGCCAGAAGAGGGTGGGTCCCCTGGAACTGGAGTTATGGGAGGTTGTGAGCTGCTGTGTGGGTGCTGAGAACCTAAATCCTCTGCATGAGCAATAAGTGCTCTTAACTGCTGAGCCATCTCTCCAGCCCCATAGAGAAACTTCTTGAAAAGACAGGCAGCTTTAGGTTAGATAGGATGACCACAAGTCTCCAATCCATGTGATCTAATTGCACATGTAGGTATGTGGTGTCTATCTGTAGCTGGGAACAGTGAGGAGACCACTTACCTTTGGTAGGAGAGATTGCAAAGTGATGTTGAGAAGTCCCAGGGCTTGGGACTGGTAACAGCAAAAAGCCTTTAATGTAATGGCTTTTACAATATAAATTCACTTCTTTTTGAAAGTATTTTATTTATTACTTTTTAAAAAATGTGTATGGATGGGCCGGGTGTGGTGGCGCATGCCTTTAGTCCCAGCACTCAGGAGGCAGAGGCAGGTGGATCTCTGTGAGTTCAAGGCCAGCCTGGTCTACCTAGTGAGTTCCAGGACAGCTGGGGCTACAGGGAGACCCTGTCTCAAAAAGACGAAAAAAAAAAAAAAAAGTGTATGGATGTATTGCTTGCATGCATATAAATGAACCTGTGTTATGAAATGCTCACAGAGGCCAGAAGAGGATGTTGGATCACATGAAGCTGGAGTTACAAATGATTGTTAGCTACCATGTGGGTGCTGGGAACTGAACCCAGGTCTTCTGCAAAAGCAGCCAGTGCTCCACTGAACCATCTTTCTAGCCCTCCATCTTATTTTTTGAGATAGTCTTTTTGCCTACATTTACGTAAGTGTACCCATTTATACAGTGCTCGTGGAGGCCAGAAAGGGTGTCAGATTCCCTTGGAACTGGAGTTAGGATGGTTGTTAACTGCCATGTGAGTGCTGGGAACCAAACCCAGGCCCTCTGCAAGAGCAGTCAGTGCTCTTAACCACTGAGTCCTCTCTTCAGCCCCCATAAATTCACTTCTTTAAAAATGTTTTTTTTTATTTTAATTATTTTATTTTATTCATTAAAAATATTATTTATTTTATGTGTATGGTATTTTGCTTGCATGTATGTAAGTGCACCATATCGTGCAAAGCCCACAGAGTGCAGAAGAGGATGTGGAATCCCCTGGAAATGGAGTCACAAATAGTTGCTAACCACCATGTGGGTGTTGGAAATTGAACCCAGGTGCTCTGGAAGACCAGGCAGTGCTCTTAATCTCCGAGCTGTCTCTCCAGTTCCTTAAAAAAATTAAATTTATTTATTTATTCACTTATTTAATGTGTATGCGTGTTTTGCCTTCATGTATATAAGTGCACCATGTGCATGCAATGCTCATGGAGAACAGAAGATGGCTTCAGATCCCCTGGAACTGGAATTGCAGATGGTTGTTAACCACCACTGGGTGCTGGAAACCGAGGTCCTCTGTGAGAGCCACCACTGCTCTTAACTGATGAGCCATCTCTCGAACCCCATTATTTTTAAAAAAATGTTTATCATACTTTAGTGTGTGTGTATGTGTGTCCATGTGCATACATGCCATGCACACATATAGTGAGGTTAGAGGATAAGTTGCAAGAGTTGGTTCTTTTTCCATTATGTGGGTTCTGGGGCTTGGATTCAAGTCTTTAGCCTTGGCGTTAAGCTGCTCCATCTCTCAGGCCCTAAATTCACCTTAAAATTTTCTTATTTATTGATTATTATTTTTATTTTGTGCATAAGTATTTTGCCTGGACGTAAGTGCACCAGGTATATACAATGCCCTTGGAGACCAGAAGAGGGTGACTGATTCCCTGGACCTGGAGTTAACAGATAGTTGAGAGCTGTCCTGTGGCTGCTAGGAACTGAACTTGGGTCCTCTGCCAGAGCAGCCAATGCTCTTAACCTCTGAGTCATCTCTCTAGCCCCTAAATACTTCTTGAACCAGGATTTCTTGGGCTTTTCTGAGCCTTCATTCAGTTCAGTGAGAAAAATTGCAGACTACTCTTCCCATAAAAGGACACTATGTTATCTGTTGTTAACTCCTCTCAAGTCTGGTGCAGAGAAAAAGAAGCAGGTTCCTCTTTCCCAGCAGTCCTAGTGGACCTCCTGGCGGGTGGGGGGTTGTCTCCCAGGTGAGCACTTTCTTCTCTTGAGGAACCAGGCTTCCCTCCAAGTCCAACAAGGAGGAGTCAAGGGGATGTTTCCTGAGTCAGAGCTCCTCACTTCATGGGGGTTTGTAAAATGATACCCACTTCCCTCCTCTAGCAGCAAATTACAGAGGTTAGTGCAAAGATCAAGTTTTCCTCTCAGGGTGGGGAGTACAAAAGTGGAGGAGGGAGGCAGCACATCAAAATACACTTCCAAGTGAAAATGATTTCTGTCACACATGGTGCCGCCGAGGAGAGGTGATGACAGCCTCCTCCCATTTCAGGAACATTTCCCAGAGTTGTCTGTAGGCGGATTCACATGACACATCCTTAAAATGATGCCATTCTGTGCTGTTTGCTCCTTGTTCACATCTCAGGAACAATGGATTGCTACCTATCTAAGCTTGATTTTTCAATTGGTTTAGTTGAACATCCAGGCTGCCCTGTATGGCATATGTGCCAGGATTTAGCCTTTTGAATCATGAAACTTCATTAATCTGATTGTACATGTACACATGAACTGGAATACCTCAAGAGAATTATTATTAGGTGGATGTTCTTCACTATATTTTTACGTGGGAAAAAAGCCCAATATATATTACTGGAGGAAGTTGTATCAATGACACAAATTTGTCTGCAAACTATCCTGAATGCGATTTTTCTTTCACATCATGCATTTAAAAAAAATTTATTATCTTTATTTTATGTGTATGAGTGTATTGCCTGCACGTATGTAAGTGCACCCATGTCATGCAATGCCTGTGGAGGTCAGAAGAGGGAGTTGAATCCCCTGAAACTGGAGTTAGGACAGTTATTAGCTGCTATGTGGGTGCTGGGAACTGAACCTGGGTCCTCTGCAAGAGCAGCCAGTGCTCTTAACCTCTGAGCCATCTCTCCAGCCCCACATCATGCATTTTTTGATTGATGCTTTATGTGAGAAGCATTTTGGCTTCTTGGTGCTGCCGCTTTTCTGTTCTCACTCCTCTGAGAAGCTTTGCCAACATACCACTGACATTTGAGAAAGAGAATAGAGCAGTTTGGCTTCTTTCTTGTAGATCCTTCTGTTTCCTTGGTGATGTAAATAATTATGGAACATATCAAAAGTTTTTTAGCAAATCTGGGTTTCTTTGTGTGTTTTTTTTTTGTTTGTTTGTTTTTTTGTTTTTTTTTTTGAGACAGGGTCTTGCTTTGTAGACCTGGAAGTTGAGGCTCTCCTGCCTCAGCCTCTAAAGTGCTGGGATTACAGGTGTGTGCCACCATACCAGAATTAGATCTGGTTTTGAAAAAAAACAGGTTACCTATGAGAAGAGCTACAGGAACAACCTAAGAAAACAAGAGAGTCTCTTCCTTTTTAATTCACTCTATTTAAATTAATTAATCAGTTAATTTTGGTTTTTTGAAACCTGGTCTCACTGTGTTACTATTACTATTATTATTTTAGAAACTAAGTAGTCTTTTTTTCTTTTTACCATTCAAGAGCCCCCTCCCTCCTTTCCTTCCTTCCTTCCTTCCTTCCTTCCTTCCTTCCTTCCTTCCTTCTCTCTTTCTCTTTCTTTCTTTCTTTCTTTCTTTCTTTCTTTCTTTCTTTCTTTCTTTCTTTCTATTTGTGTGTGTACAATTGCATGTGTCGGGGTCAGAGTGTATTTTTCAGGAGTCAGTTCTCATCTTCTACCTTGTAGAGGCAGGGTCTTTTTTGTTATTTCTGCTGCTGTATTGTGTACTCCAGGCTAGCTGGCCAAATCTCTTGCCCCTGCCTCCCATGTCACTGTAGGAATGCTGGGATCACAGATTCATGCCACTGTACTGGTTTTTGTTGTTGTTTTTTTAATGTGGGTTCTGGGTTATCAGGCTAGCACTTTTACCCACTGAGCCATCTCCCTGTCCTCTATGTCTATTTTTATTTAATTTAATTAATTAATTTATTTATTTATTCATTTATTTATTTATTTAAAAAATATAGAACACCATGAATTTGTGTGACATCTTTGTGCAGGAGCCATGCTAACCTTCTCTGTATCGTTCCAATTTTAGTATAGGTGCAAGCATTTTATTTTTATTTTATTTAGTATAGAAGCAAGCATTTTATTTTTATTTTTTGAGACAGGATCTCTTTTGGTAGTTTGGGGTGGTCTTGAGCTCACAATCTTCCTGCTTTAGCCTCCCAAGTGCTGGGATTTCAAATGTGCACCATGACGTTAAAAGAAAAATCCTCCTGAAAGATAGGAAGATAGAGAGTCCTCAACTCCAGATCCTCCTGCTTCTTGCCTGTCCAGTGCTGGGATTATAAGCATGCACCTAACTTGAGGTCCAGTTCTTTTTGTGTGTAGTGTGTGTGTGTGTGTGTGTGTGTGTGTGTGTGTATGTTTGTGGGTGGCAGGTAGCATGCACATGCCTGTGCCTGAACACGTGGAGGCCAGAGTTTGAAGTCCAGTGTCCTCTATTGATCTCTCCATTTGTTTCTGAGACAGGGCCTTTCACTGAAACCTAGAGGAACTTGCTGTTTCTGCTAGACTGGCTGGCCAGCAAGCCTCAGCCCTGTCTCTGCTGGGGTTATAGGTGTGCAGTGCTGCACCTAACTTTTGATATGAGTACTAGGGATCCAAACTCAGGTCTTTTATCCATTGAGCCATTTTCCCGGTTTGAGATCCCCAGATTGATTTCTAGGTGGCTTTTTAAAAAAGACAGGTTCAGCTGAGCAAGGTGGTGCACACTTTTAATCCCAGCAGTTGGGAGGCAGAGGCAGGCGGATCGTTATGAGTTCAAAGCCAGCCTGGTCTACATAGTGAGTTCAGGTCAGCTGGGACTTCAGGGAGACCCTGTCTCAAAAAGACAAAAAAAAAAAAAAAAAAGGTTCTCATGTTGCCCAGGCTAGCCCCAAACACCTTAGTAGCATAGGAACAGCTTGAATTCCTGATCCACCTTCCTCTGAGTCCTTGGGTTATAGCCATGCCTAACTCAGACCCAGTTCTAAGGCTTTATAAAACATGCACTTTTGTTGAGCATAGTGGTACAAATCTATAATCTCAGTACCTGGGAGGCTAGAGAAGGAAGATCAAGTTTGAGGCCAGCCTGGGCTACATAGTGAGACACACACACACACACACCCCTTAAAAACAAAAAACAACAACAACAAAAAACCAAAAGTAGTACGGTGACATGTGCCTGTAGTCTTAGCATTAGGAAGGAGAGTCAAGAAGATTGGTAGTTCAAAGTCATCCTCAGCTGCATAGTAAGTCCAAGGACAACCTAGGCTACATGACACCCTGTCTCAATCTCCCTCACCCCTCAATAAAGTACCTTTATAAGGCTCAGCAAGGCTGCTTTGGTGGGTGACTGGCTGTTAGACTCTGCCTCTGGCAGCCATACTAATTTTCTGCTATATTTAGCTTTAGCCGGAGATTCCTGTCTATGGGGGGACTTTGAGTCCTAGTGCTTGGAAGGAAGGTTGGAATCACACACAGTAGGTGAGGAGTGTTGAATGATGAAGTGTACCATGGGACTGGACTGTAGAATCTTCAGGTGGAGAGGTTCTATTATCATGAGAAAACGGACTGCTTACCTATTCTAACTCTCTCCTATCCCTCAAATCCAGTTTCCCTTTTTCTTTTCCACCAGTCACTCTTTCGCTCTTGCCAAATCATCTCACACTGTTCCTCCATTGCAGGTAAAACATTCCATACTATTTAGTAATGGTGTGGCCTTATTGATGTTATTTCGCTTCTTAGTGATTTAGTTTCCTTAACTATAAAATGGAAGTAACAGTAGTAGTTATGAGGTAGTTGTAAGGATTAAGTGAATTAACATTTAAAATAGCTTAGGTTAGCACCATGGTGAGTGCTTACTAAATGTTAGGCTTCTTGTTATTACTGGGAAGATGGGTCAACTTGGACACGAACTCCATTGTCTAGATTCTTCACCTAAAAAAATGTCTTCTGAGCCAGGCATGGTGGCACACACTTGTAGTCCCAGCACTTGGGAGGCAGAGCAGGCAGATCTCTGTGAGTTCAAGGCCAGCCTGGTCTTCATAGCGAGTTCCAGGCCACAGGGAGACCCTGTCTCAAAAAGACAAAAAAAAAAAAAAAAAAAGTCTTCCTCATAACTGCTCACCTCTCTGCTGCTCCTGGGGAAAGACTCCTATTTCCCTAGTCTGTGTTTTGCACCTGCGTCTTGGTTCAGTCCTCTCTTATCTCCTCTGGGGTGATGTCATAAGAATAGGTTTTGCTTTCACATTTTAGACTGGTCCCTTGCCCTCACTCTTCTTTTATTCAAACTCTCAGGAAAAGGCCTCTGTATATCATGACCCCACCCTCTTTAAGCTACTGTCCCATTTTTTTCCTCCCTTTCCTGACAAATACTGTGTGCTTCCATGTATTCGTGACTCATTCTCCGATTATTCCTCTGCCATCTGGCTCTTCCCTACCCCCACTTTCATGGCTGTTTATGGTCATCCATCTACAGATCTGGAGAACTGTTTTTTTTTTTTTCCTCTTTTAGATAAGGTCTCATATAGCCTAGGCTGGCCTCATATTAATTAGCCAGTGATGACCTTGAACTTCTGATCCTCCTGCTTCCACTTCTCAAATGCTAAGATTCTAGGCCTGTGTCATCACCAGACTGGGCTTCATACACACTAGGCTCTGTCAAATGAGCTATAACCCTAGACATGTTTTCCTTTCCTCACCTCTTCTGTCTTCTCTGCCCCCACCCCATCTCTGGTATATTTGAATAGGTGCATGCCTGTAGAGGTGAGAGGTTGATATTTCATATCTCTCTATTGCCCTTTCTGGCCTGGAACTTGTTATGTAGACCAGGCTGGCCTTGAATTCACAGAAATTTGCTGGCCTTTACCCTGTAAGTGGTAGGATTAAAGGCATATACCATCATGTCTGACTGATTTTTGATCTCTATCTGCTTTCTAGTTAATATTGAGGCCCATCCTCTGCTATGAGAACTCCTTTGCTTTCTTGACCCAGAAGCAAGTATGATATGCTGTTGTTTCCTCCCTGGTGGCTTTGCCAATGCCTTCACTGACTTCATTGCTTTCTTTCCCCTCTCTGCTGTGGGCATGGAGGAAGGTTTGATGGGCAACTTTTTTTTGTAATTATTTTCATTTTCTGTGTATGAGTGTATTGCCTGCATGTGTATAAGTACACCCATGTCATGCAATGCCTGAGGAGGTCAGAAGAGGGTGTCGGATCCCCTGGAACTGGAGTTACAGTTTTTAGTCCCCATGTAGGTGCTGGGAATCAAACCCAGGTCCTCTGCAAGAGCAGCCAGTGCTCTTAACCACTGAGCCATCTCTCCACCCCTTACTCTTAGCCCTTTGCCTCTCCTGCCTTTCCATTCTGTCTCTAGCGTGGCTCCATTGTCATTTGTTGCTCTCACCCTCTCAGCATGCTTGTAATTTTATTTATTTTCTTGGTGTTAGGGATTGAATCTAGAGTGCTAAGCATGCACTCTATTACTGCACAATATTCCTAGCCCCCTAAATGACTAAGACAAAATTTGTTTTTCTCCCCAAAGTAACTCTTCCTCCACACCTTACCATTTAATGATGTTTCTTCATGTTCTAGGACCTATAGGCACAGTTTCATGGAGACTTTTTAGTCTTTTACTATCTTCATTCTGTATTCAAAGCTCTTCAAATTCTCAAGCCCTTCTGATTTTTATGTTTAGACTTTAGTATGGTGCCTTTAGTACTCAATAAACAATTACTGATATTGTAGAACTTTTTTGGTGGTGGTGGTGGTGGCATTGTAAGGATGGAACCCAGGGTGTTGGGCATGCTAGGCAAGCACTACTGAAATACAACCCCAGGGCCACTTAAAAAATATTTCATTTATTATTTATATTTTACTTTATGTGTATGAATGTATTGCCTGCATGTATGTGAGTACACCCCTCTTGTTCAGTGCCCAAGCAGGTCAGAAGAGAGTGTCAGATTTCCCTGGAACTGGAGTTACAGACAGTTGTTAGCCACCATGTGTGTGGTGGGAATTGAACCTGAGTCCTCTCTGCAAGAGCAGCCAGTGCTCTTAACTGCTGAGCCATCTCTCCAGCCCATAAACTTCTTTTAAAAAATTTATTTACGTAGGCATATCTCTTACTACATTCAAATATCATTTTTTAAATTTAACTTTTAAATTTTTATTTTATGTGTATGTGTGTATTGCCTGCATGTATGTAAGTGCACCCGTGTCATGCAATATCTGCGGAGGTTTTTTGGAGGTGGGGGAAGTGGGATATTCTGGGGTTTAAACTTGGGGCCTCCTACATGGTTGGTCAGCCCTCTACCTATGAGCTACATCCCTATCAGTCTTGTTTTTTGTGTTTTGTTTTTTGAGACAGGGTCTCCCTACAGCCCCAGTTGGCCTGGAACTCACTGTGTAGACCAGACTGGCCTCTATCTCACAGAGATTCACCAGCTTCTGCCACCTGAGTGCTAGGATTAAAGGGGTGTGCCACCATACCTGGCAAGTTTGAGTAAACTTTCTGAGACTATCAAAAGAATGGAAGAGAGAGAGAATACGAAAGGCACAGGGACTTTGATGGAAGCAGATCCAAGAGACATCACACTCTAGGAGACAAGAATACTTACCAGCAAAGTAGTGAGAAAATCGAATGAGAGCCTCACTAATGTACTGTAATGTAGTCTCTATTTACTGAGAGTCTGCCACCTGCCCAGTGTTTGGATTATAGTGATAGGAAGATGAATCAGGAGTTGTTTCTTTCCTGAAGGAAGTCAGTGAAAAAGTGAAACATGTAAACAAAAACTTACAATGTGTGATAAGTATTATAATAAAAGTATTCACAAAGTGTTCTGTGAGCCAGAGGAGATAGATGGTGACTAAGACATTCAACACAGGGGCGGGTAAAGGTGGGTGTCAGGATGACTGGGACTTCAGCATTCTGAGATGTAAAGTGGTCACATGCCGGGAAGATGTAAGGCCTCATAGGGCCTGGGCCCTTGTGAAACAGGAAATCATTTTGCATAGTTTTAATGTAAAGCAGGGAAGAGCTTGGGAACTCAGGCTAGTCATATTTTGTGACATGTCTTCTGCCTAGAGGCCACCATGCCAGTGGTGCCTGAATAGATCCAGCCATGTCCTCAGTTATGAGGACCAAACATGACCCCAGTTCGAACCCATAGTATCTCTTCCCAAGCAAGAAATTAAAACACTGGAGGAAGACGAAGAAGAACTTTTAAAAATGTGGGTGAAGCTATTTCGGTTTGCTTCAGAGAAGGACCTCCCAGAATGAAAGGAGGGAGGCCCAGGCCATGTTGGGTTCCTAAAGCATAGTAGAAAGTGACCATCTGCCTCCTCAGGAGGAGGGACAAGACCCTGTGGATGTGCACCAAGCACTCACTCTGTCATACTGATGACAGGGCTGAATCAGAAAGCAGCCGTGGCTCCTGGGTCTGGAATACCCACACCACTTTATCCATGAGTACCCCAAGCCGGAGTTGCCTGCCAGCTACTTCCTAAATACGCAAAGTGCACAAAAATTCAAAACAAACCTTTTTTTTCCCCCTTTTTTTTTTTTGGAGCTGAGGACTGAACCCAGGGCCTTGTGCTTGCTAGGCAAGCGCTCTACCACTGAGCTAAATCCCCAATCCCCAAAGCAAAGTTTTAAAAAATTAAATACCCATAGCTTAAATGCATTATAATACATTGATTTTAAGCTTACAGTTCAGGTTTTGTTTTGTTCTTGAGTCGGGTTTCCCTGTAGCCCCAACTGGCCTGGAACTAGCTATGTAGGCCAGGCTGGCCTGGGTCTCACAAAGTTCCTCCAGCCTCTGCCTCCCAGTTCTGGGATTAAAGCCTGTGCCACCATGCCCAGCATATAGTTCAGTTTTGATACGGCAGACATTCTTATAACTGCTACCCTAATCAAAATCTAGAACATTTAATCACTTCTGAGAGTCTCCTCCTGCCCTTCTAAGATTGACCTGGCCTCTTCCTCAATGCACAAACTGATTTCTATTACCATATGGTTTGGTAATCTACTGAATATATAGTCATAGTCATCCCAGGCTGGAGATGTAGCTCAGTTGGTAGAATTTTTTTCTACCATGCATGCAAGCCCTGGGTTGGATCCCCAGCACAAAATAAATCAGGCATGGTGGCTATATAATCTATAATCTCAGCACTTAAGAGTGAGAAGCAGGAGAATCAGAAGTTCAAAGTCAGCATCCTCCACTATATGTAAGTTTGAGGTAAGCCTGGGCTTCATGAGACCCTACTGCAAACACACACATACTGCCCCCCGCCCCCGACCTAAAATTGATACATCACTTTTGTTGGATGTTTAAAAAATATTTGTTTATTATTTTTGTGTGTATGAGTGTATTGCTTTCATATGTGTAAGTAAGGCATGTCATGCAATGCCCAAGGATGTCAGAAAAGGATGCTGAATCCCCTGGAATTGGAGTTACAGATGGTTGTATCACCATGTGGATGCTGGAACTTGAACCAGGGTCCTCTGCAAGAGCAGCTAGGGCTCACCACTCAGCCATCTCTCCAGCCCTGTTGGATGTTTTTTTGTTTCGTTTTATTTTGTTTGCTTTGAGAGAGGGTCTTGCTGTGTAGCCCAGGCTGGCCTCCAACTTCTGATCCTCCTGTCTCAGCTTTTCAAGTACTGGGATCACAGACTTACATCACCATGCCCAGGTACTTCTAATGTATTATTTTGGTCAAAGCAATCATAAGCTTAGCAAAAAATTCAAGGGAGTAGAGGGCTAAATTTATAGCTGAATGATGTGTGTGTGTGTGTGTGTGTGTGTGTGCGCGTGCGTGCACCAGAGGCTGATGTTGGGTGTTTTCCATCATGCTCCATCTTATTTTTTGAGGCAGTCTCTTACTGAACCTGGAGCTTGAAATTTCTGCTTGACCTGCTGGCTAGTGAGCTCCTGGGATCTGCCTGTCTTTGTGCCTCCAGCACCAGGGTTACAGAAATGTGCTCATGTATGCAGTGCCTACAGAGGCCAAAAGAAGTCCCCTGGAAGTGAGAGGTTATGGATAGTTGTTACGTGCTATGTGAGTGCTGAGAACTGAACCTGGGTCCTCTGCAACAATAGCCAGTGCACTTAACCATTGAGTCATCTCTCCAACCCTGTGATGCTCTATTCTTAAGCACCAGGATGCAGAATGCAGGCCTGGGAGTGAGAAAGTGAACAGGAAAAAAGCCAGGTGGTCTTACTGATGGCAACAGCCTGTTATAATAGAATCTGCAGATCTTAAGTTTTACATGGAATTGCCAAACACTTTTCCAAATGATTCTACACTCCTAGAAGCAGTGCACAGGGGTTTCAGTTGCTCCAGGTCCTAGCCAGTACTTGTCAGTCTTTTTAATTTTAGACATTCTGGAGGATGTGAAGTGGTATTTCATTGTGGTTTTGTTTTTCCCTGATAATTAGCACATTATGAATGATTTCATATGATTACTAGCCATCTGTACAACTTTTTAAAGAAATGTCAGTTCACATATTTTGCCTTTTAAAAAGTATTAGGGCTGGGGATATTGCTCAGTTGGTAGAGTGCTGGTCTAGCACATACAAAGTCTGGGCTGGATCCCTGGTACCATGTAAACCAGATGTGGTTGCATAATCCCAGCACTCAGGAGATGGAAGAAGTGGGAGAAGTTCAAGTTCATTCTTAGTTCATATTGAAGTTCAGGCCAGCCTAGACTACATGAGGCCTTATCACCCCCTCAAACAAAACAAAACAAAACAAAACAAAACTGGAGGGGGGCCTGGAGAGATGGCTCAGCAGTTAAGAACACTGCTTGTTCTTGCGGAAGACCTGAGTTCGAATCCCAGCATCCATATGGCAGCTAACAACTGTCCATAACTCCAATTCCAGAGGATTCAATGGCCTCTCTGTCCTCTGTGGGCATTGCATGACATGGGTGCGCTTACCTACATGCAGGCAATACACTCATACACATAAAATAAAAATAATAAACTTAAAAAAATTGGGCTTGGTTGGGCATAGTGGCACACTTTCTTAATCCCAATACTTGGGAGGCAGAAGCAGGTGGATCTCTGTGAGTTTGAGGCCAGCCTGGTCTACATAGGTAGTTCTAGGTTAGGTAGAGTTAAGTAGTGAGACTCTGTCTCAAAAAAAAAAAAGTTTAAATTGATTGAGTCATATGGTTTCTTAAATAAATTTTGGATTTTTGTCCTTTGATAGATATATGTGTGAATATATATATATATATATATATATATATATTTCTGTTGTATGAGATAGCATCTTACACCATTAGAGTGTAGGCTAGACTCACTCTTTAACCCAGACTGGCCTCAAACTCACAGCAATCCTACTTGCCTTAGTCTCCCCAAATGCTGGGAGTATAGGCATCCAACACCATGCTCAGTTTTCAATATTATTAAAATATTGATTCATTATTTGATGTATAAATTCAATGCAATTCTAATAATAACCCTAGTAGCTTTCCATAGAAATTGAAAAGCCAGTTCTACAGTTTAAATAAAAATACAAACCAAGCTGGGCATGGTGGTACATGCCTGTCAGTCCTAGTTGGGAAGGTAAAGGCAGGAAGGGGGAGTTTAAGACTAGCCTGGGTTACATGGCAAATTAAAGCCAGTCTGGGATACATGACCCGTTGTTTAAAAAAAAGTGGAGGGGCCTGGAGAGATGGCTCAATGGTTAAGAGCACTGGCTGCTCTTGCAGAAGACCTGGGTTTGAATCCTAGCATCCACATGGTGGCTACCAACCATTTGTAACTCATTCCAGGGGATCTGACACCCTCTTCTGTCCTCCTCTGGCACTGTATGACATGGGTGCACTTACATACATACACAGAAAATAAAAATAAATAAGCTGGGCTTAGTCCCAGCACTCCGGAGGCAGAGGCAGACAGATCTCTGTGAGTTCAAGGCCAGCTGGGGCTACAGGGAGACAAAAATAAATAAATAAATAAATAAATAAATAAATAAATAAATAAATAAAAAGGGAACCTCACTCTACCAAAAATAAATAAATAAATAAATAAATAAATAAATAAATAAATAAATAAATAAAAAGGGGGCTGGAGAGATGGCTCAGCAGTTAAGAACACTGATTGCTCTTACAGAAGACCCGGGTTCAGTTCCCAGCTCCATGTGGTGGCTGACAATTGCCTGTAATTCCAGTTCCAGAGGATCTGGCACCTTTTGACCTTTGCAGGCATTGTACAACATGGGTACATTTACATACATGCAGGCAATACACTCATACATATAAAATAAAAATACTAAATAAAACATTAAAAAATAAAATAAGCTTGGTGTGGTGGTGCACACATGTTTTTTTTGTTGTTGTTGTTGCTGTTGTTTTGTTTTTTGTTTTTTGTTTTTTTGAGACAGGGTCTCCCTGTAGCCCCAGCTGGCCTGGAACTCACTATGTAGACCAGGCTGGCTTTGAACTCACAGAGATCCATGCCTCTGCTGGTGGTGTACATCTTTAATCCTAGCACTCGGGAGGCAGAGACAGGTAGAGCTCTGTGAGTTTGAGGCCAGCTGGGGCTACAGAGAGAACCTGTATCAAAAAGACCAAAAAACCAAATAAATATAAGTAAAATAAAAAAGAGATGATTGTTAAGTTGGACTTAATATTTTTTATTTTTTATTTTATTTTTTGGTCTTTTTGAGACAGGGCCTGCCTGCAGCTCCAGCTGATCTGGAACTCACTATGTAGACCAGGCTGGCCTTGAACTCACAGAGATCCATCTGCCTCTCCCTCCTGAGTGCTGGGATTAAAGGCATGTATCACAACCCCTGACTGGACTTAATATTTTTATTTTTTAAATTAATTAATTTTTAAATATTTTATTATTTTTTATTTTATGTGTATGAGTGTATTGCCTGTATGTAGGTAAATGCACCTGTGTCATGCAATGCCCATGGAGGACAGAAGAGGCCATTGGATGCCCTGGAACTGGAGTTACGGACAGTTGTTAGCTGCCATGTGGGTGCTGGGATTTGAAACCGGGTCTTCTGCAAGAACAACCAGTGTTCTTAACTGCTGAGCCATCTCTCCAGCCCTGGACTTAATCTTTTTTAAATAACCCCTATAATAGATTTGTTTGGTTTCTTTGTTTTATTTTGTTTGAGATAGGGTCCTGTGTAGTCCTGGCTGGTCTGGAACGAATGGCGATTCTCTCTCCTCTGCTCCTGAGTGTTGGGATTGCAGATGCATGCCACTATACCCAGATTATAGACACATTAAAAAAAAAATTATTGTGTGCCTGTGTGTGTGTTTGCATGTGTGCTACAGTGAGCTTGTGGAGGTCAGAGGACAAATTTTAGGAGTCAGTTCTCTCCTTCTACTTTGGGTTTTGAGGATTGAATTCATGTTATCAGGATTATACAGCAAGCACTTTTATGTACAGAGCCACCTTGCTAACCCTAGATCAATTTTTTGAAAGAAGTATTTTGAGTTTAAAGAAAAAATGAAAAAAAGTACAAAAACTTTCCATACTACTCCTACCCCTTCCCATAGTTTCCATTATTATTATTATTATTATTTTATTTTGAGACGGGGTCTCACTATGCAGCTTGGCCTGGAATTTGCTGTGTAGACCTGATGGCCTGAAACTCCTGGAGATCCACCTGCCTCTGCATCTCAAATGTTGGGATTAAAGGCATGTGCTGCCATGCTTTTCAGTTCCCCATTATTAGCATGTTGGGCTAGTAATGTAACTTGGTGGTAGAGAGCTTGCCTAACATGCAGTAGGCCCTGGATTTGAGTCCAGAACTGCAAAAACAAAACCAAACAGCACCACCCTCAAACGAAACAAAAGTGAAATCAAACAGAAAAACTCAAAAGAGGGGTGGAGAGATGGTTCAGAGCTTAAGAGCATTGGCTGCTCTTACAGAGGCCCCAGGTTTGATTCTCAGCATCCACATGGCTGCTAACAACTGTCCCTAACTCCAGTTCCAGGGGATTCTATGCCCTCTAGCCTCAGCAGGCATTGCCCACAAGTGTGCACTTCCGTGCAGGCAAAACATTCAAACATATACAATAAAAACGAAAAACAAATAAAAACAAAAGCAGCAAATCAAAACAAAACAAAAAAAAAAAAGAAAACATCTTGCATGTACATTTGCTGTAACTGATGAATTAACATTGATACATTGTTATTAACTAGAACCCATTGTTTAAGGTTCACTGCTTTGAGGGCTGGAGAGAGGGCTCAGCCATCTAGAGCACTGGCTGCTTGCTGGTGCTGTGGCTCATGTCTTTAATTCTAGCACTTAGGGTAGAGGTCAATCTGGTCCACATAGTGAGTTCCAGTTGGGAGACCCTGTCTCAAAACAAACAAGCAAACAAGCAAACAAACAAATAGCACTGGCTGCTCTTGCAAAGGACCCAATTTCGGTTCCCAGCAACCACAAAGTACCTAACAACTGTCTGCAACTCCAGTTCCAAGGGATCCAACACCCTCTTCTGGCTTCTGCAGGAATTTCATGCACATGGTGAACTTTGTGCAGACAAAACACTCATACACATAAAATAAAAATAAGTAAAATTTTGTTTGAACTTCACTCCTTTGTTGCACAGCTCTGAGTTTTGCCAAATATTGTCTCATATAGAGTTTGTCTACGAAAGCTTTAGGTTTTGTCTATTTGTCTGTCCTTCGACTGTAGTCACTGATCTTTTTGCTGTCTCTGTAGTTTTGCTTTTTAAAAACATCAATTCCATATACTTGGAATCACAAAGTTTGCAGTCTTTCAGACTGGCTTCATTCGCTTAGCAATAGGGCTGTGAGATCCCTCTGTCTTTTCACGGCTTGATAACTTACTTCTTTTTGTCACTGAATGTTTCCACAGTGTAAAGGCTCTGGAGCTTGTTTATCCACTCACATGTTGAGAGACCTTTGTGTTGCTTCCAATTCTTGGCAATTATGAATAAAACTTTCACAAATATGTTGAGCAGGTTTTGTGTGGACATAAGTTTTCAGATTATTTGGGTAAATATCTGGGAACAAGCTAGTTGAGCTAAATAGGAGTATGTATACTTTTCCTAACAAACTGCAAAACTTCCAAGTTGGCTGTACAGTTTGCATTTCCACCAGTAAAAAGACTTCCTGTTTCTCCATATCTGAACCAACATTTGGGGGTGTCAATGCTTTGGATTTTAGACATTCCAATGGAGGTACAGTGGTATCTCATGGATGTTTTATTTTTTTCTTATGGATTTGTTTTCTAATAAAAACTGTAATAAATTTCATGTAAAATTACAATTTTACCACTGTAAGAATAGTTCAGTAGGACTCACATTCACAGTGTGGGCATTCCTCTCTGGAGCCTCTGTCACTCTCTGGAGTTCTTTCTCACTTTTCCTTCATAAATGTTCACTATGTTCACAATGTTCACTATGTTTAAAAGATAATAAATTAAATAAAATACATTCATAATGTGCAAAGATCATCATCCTGCTCCAGAATTCTTTTTTTAAAAAAGGATTTAGTTATTTTATGTATGTGTATGCCCAAGTGTATGCATATGCACTGGGTGCATGCAGGCAGTTGTGAGCTGTCCTGTGGCTACCAGGAACTGAACCTGGGTCCTCTGGAAAATCAGCAAGTATTCTTATCTGCTGAGCCATCTTTCCAGCCCCTGCTCCAGGTTTTTGCTTTGTTTTGTTTTGTTTTGTTTTTTGAGACCAGGTTTTCCTGTAGCCCTAGCTGGCCTGGAACTCACTATGTAGACCAGGCTGACCTCTATCTCATAGTAATCCACCTGTCTTTGCCTCCTGGGTGCTGGGACTAAATGTGTGTGCCACCATGCCGGGGTTGCTTCAAAATTATTTTATTTTTTAAAATATTTTATTTATTATTTTTACGTGTATGTGTGTATTGCCTGCATGTAGGTAAGTGCACCCTTGTTGTGCAATGCCCGTGGAGGACAGAAGACGCTGTTGGATCCCCTGGAACTGGAGTTACAGTTGTTAGCTGCCATGTAGGTGCTGGGATTCGAACCCTGGACTTCTGCAAGAACAGCCAGTGTTCTTAACCACTGAGCCATCTCTCCAGCCCCTTATTTATTGTTTTTTAAATTTCATGTGTACAAGTGTATTGCATGCATGTATGTGAGTACACCTGTGTCTTGCAATGTCTTGGAGGTCAGAAGAGGGCTTCAGATTCCCCTGGAACTGGCGTTAAGGATGGTTCATAGCTGCCATGTGAGTATTGGGAATCGAACCTGGGTCCTCTGCAAGAGCAGTCAGTGCTCTTAACCACTGAACCATCTTTCCAGCCCCTAAGATTTATTTTTGTTTTTAATTTTGTGTATTTGTGTATGTCTCTGTGGATATGTGCATATGAATACAGGCATAAGTGGCATTTTATTTTATTTTATTTTATTCTATTAAAAATTTTTTTTTTTTTTCTTTTGAGAAAGTCCTAGTTGTCCTGGAACTCACTATGTAAACCAGGCTGGCCTCGAACTCACAAAGATCCGCCTGCCTCTGCCTCCCAAGTGTTGGGATTAAAGGCATGCGCCACCACGCCTGGCATAAGTGGCATTTTAAAAGAAAAATTATTTTTTAAAAAGCCCTTAGCTAATTGACCATTGTTTTATACTTTTGTAAAGTCTTTGTGTCTGGCTTAATAGATGGTAGACACTTTTCCAAATTGCTTCTGCACTGTCTGTGTTTCCTGCATTCCCTTAATTGAAGTTTGTGAAGGAAACACAAACTTTTTCACTTTGCAGAGACTCTCTGCTGCTGCCCAAAGAAGACTGTTGTGTTGGAGAAGTTAGAGAGAAGATAGGGAGTGGGTAAGATAATGTGGAAGGAATTTTTAAAAACCCAGATAAGAACTAAGCAAAAATTAAACCCTCGTAATACTGACTAATCTTACAGTACTTTGTGAGGCCAGGACCAAAAAGACTGCAGGGGCCAGGACAGAGATAGGTGTGCAGTGCTAGTGGCAGGACTTGCCCAAAATTTTCTGTCCTCCACGGGCATTGCACAACACAGGTGCACTTACCTACATGCAGGCAATATACACATACACATAAAATAAAAATAATAAAATATTTTTAAAATTTTTTAGTTTTGTGTATGTGTGCAAGAATGGTATGTATGGTGTGTACTTGTGTATGAGAGTATGCATGTGCTATGGTGTGCATCTGGCGGTCAACCTTGGGTGTTGGTCTTTACCTTCCACCTTGTTTTTGAGGTAGTGGCCTCTGAGCTATGCTTCCTGGTAGCCTCCTGGAACTTCCTGGGAATTCTCTTGTCTTTGTCTCTCATTTTGCCTTAAGAGTGCTGGGATTACAGACAACTGAGACTGCACCTGGCTTTTACCTGGGTTCTGGGGATCTTAATTCAGATGGTCAGGCTTTTGTAAGCAGTGCTTTTACACACTGAGGAAGCCATTTCCCTGGCCCCAGACTCCTTTTTAATAGGCATTTAGTATGTGCGTATATGTGTATGTGTGTGTGCCTGTCCCCAGAGTGCATGTGTGGAGGTCAGAGGACAACTTGCAGCAGTTGGTTCTCTCCTTTCACCATGTGGAGCCTGGGGATTGAACTCAGATCATCAGGTTTTGCAACATGAGCTTTTAACCACTGAGCCATCTTGCTGGTCCATAAAGTGTTGCCAGTGTACTCTCAACTCGATGCTTGGTAGATCATTTTTTTTTTTTTTCTGCTACTGGGGATTGACCCTATTTAAAAGAAAAATAAGAAGATGACCACTGCCAGGCATGGTGGAGCTTTTAATCCCAGCACTTGGAAGGCAGAGGCACGCGAATCTCTGTGAGCTCAAGGCCAGCCTGGTTTACAGGCCAGGCCAACTGGGGTTACAGGGAGATCCTGTCTCAAAAAGACCAAAAAAAAAAAAAAAAAAAAAAAAAAAGAGAAGATGACTACCTTGCTTTCTTTAGTGGCACAATCATATGATCCCAGCACTTATGAGATGGAAGCAGATGGATCAGAAATTTATCAGGACAGCCTGAGATACAGAACACTGTCTCAACAACAACAACATAAAAACCTAAATGACCCTGCTTTTAATTCTTTTATATGTATAATCAAAAGTAGAATACTGGACCATATGGCAATTTATTTTTAGTTTTTTGAGGATCTGCCATACAGTTTTCCATAGCAGCTGTGCTATTTTACAACCCCACCAGCAATGCACAATGGTCCAATTTCTCTACATCCTTGATAACAATTGCTATTTATTTTAAAAGATTTATCTTATTTTTAATTAGGTATATTTCTGTGTATGTACATGTGAATGCAGTTGCCCATAGAAGTCAGAAGAGGGTGTCAGATTCACTGAAGCTGGAGTTATAGGCAGTTGTGAGCTGTCTGACATGAGTACTAGGAACTGAACTTTGGTTTTGTAGAAGGGCAGTATATGCTTTTAACTGCCCATCTATCTCTCTCTCCAGTCCCTATTTATTTCAGAGTTATCTATCATTGAGTTACATACCAGCTCCAACTTTTTTTTTATTGTTATTTTTATTTTATGTATACAAGTGTATTGCCTGCATGTATGTGAGTACACCCGTGCTGTGCAATGCCTTGGAGGTCAGAAGAGGGTGTTGGATTCCCCTGGAACTGGAGTTAAGGACGGTTCTTAGCTGCTATGTGGGTGCTGGGAATCGAACCCAGATCCTCTGCAAGAGCAGTCAGTGCTCTTAACCACTGAGCCCTCTCTCCAGAGTCCCAACTTTTTTTTTTTTTTTTTAATAGGGTCTTACCCTGGAACTCACTATCTCAGTATAAAGCCTGGGCAGGCCTCATATTTGTGACAATTCTTATGTCTCAGCCTCCTGAGTATGGGGATTATAGGTGTGAGAAACCAGGAAGGGCTCCACATGCCACCCACATGGTGGTGTTATAGGCATGAGCCATAATGGCCAATATTTTTTTTTTTTTTTTTTTTTGAGACAGGGTCTGAGTATGTAGCCTTGGTGGCCTGGACATAGCTATGTAAACCAACCGCCTGCCTCTGCCTTCCAAGTGCTGGCACTAAAGGTGTGTGTCACCATGCCTGGCTACATCTATTATTTGATAGTATTCATCCTAACAGGTGTGAGGTGGTATGTATGTGTGCATATATGTATGTGTTTACTGGAATTGAATCTAGGGTTTTGGTGCACATATTAGACAAGTGCTCTAGCACTGGGCTATATTCCCTGCCTCTTTTTCTCTTAAAAAATGTTTTTTTATTCTGGGGCTGGAGAGATGGCTCAGCTGTTAAGAACACTTGCTATTCTTCTGTAGGTCCCAGGTTTGATTCCCAGCACCCATATATATGGTGCCAACAACTGTAACTCCAGTTCCAGGAGATCCGACACACTTGACTGGCCTCACTAGGCATTGTATGGATATGATGCACTTACATACATGTGAGCAAAACACTCATACACATAAAATAAAAAAATAAAGTGCTGGAGAGATGGCTCAGGGCACTGACTGCTCTTGAAAAAGACCTACATTGAATTCCAAGCACCCACATGCATTGAATTCCAAGCACCCACATTCCAGTTCCAGGGGAATCCAATGCCCTCTTCTGATCTCGGCAGGCATTGCATGTCATGAGTGCACTTAGACACATGCAGGCACTACACTCATAAACACACACACACACAAATATATATATATATATATATATATAATCTCAGTGTAGCCCCAGCTGGCCTGGATTCGCTATGGAGACCAGGCTGGCCCCATACTCACAGAGATCCTCCTGCTTCTGCCTCCCGAGTGCTAGGATTAAAGGCGTGCGCCACCACGCCCCGGCCTAAAGTATAT
>NW_008349359.1:1358847-1371372 GCF_000622305.1 Nannospalax galili
CCCCCCCTCCTTCTCCTCCATTTTGGTTCTTTTAAGACAGGGTCTCCCTGTAGCGCCAGTTAGCCTGAAACTCCCTATGTAGACCAGGCTGGCCTTGGTCTTACAGAATCCACCTGCATCCGCCTTCCAAGTGCTGAGAGTAAAGGTGTGGACCACCATGCCCCACCATTTATTTTATTTTTAAGTTTGTTTTCTTCTGGGACAGGGTCTTACTGTATAGCCCTGGATGACATAAAACTTATAATGTAGACCAGGCTGGACTCAGACTTGCAGCAATCCTCCTCCCTCTGCCTCTTGTATACCTAGGGCCGCATACCCTTTCTTTCTCTCTCTCTTTCTCTCTCTCTCTCTCTCGCATTGGGAATGGAAACCAGGGCCTACGCATGCTAGACAAGTGTTGTATTACTAAGATATATCTCTTACATGCATTCTTTATTGTTTTTGAGATAGGGTCTTATTCAGTAACTCTGGTTGTCCTGGAACTCTCTATGTAGACCAGGCTAACCCTGAACTTTCAGTGATTCTCCTGTCTGCCTCCAAGTGCTGGAATCCGTAATTATAGCCTGAACTACCACATTTGGCTTTTTTTTTAAACACATTTATTTTTGTGTGTTGTGTGTGTATGGACACATATGTGCCATAGGATGTGTGTAGAGGTCAAAAGACAGCTTGGAGGAGTTCTTTCCTTCCACCATGTGGATCCTGAGGCTCAAAACTCAGGTTATCAGGCTGGGGGGCAGGTGCCTTTTACTGCTGAATCATCTCCCCTGCTTTATTTTTTTATTTTTATATAATTTTTTAAAATTATTTTTATTTTATGAGTGTATTGCCTGTATGTATGTAAGTGCACCCTTGTCCTGCAATGCCCAAGGAGGTCAGAAGAGGGCATCAGATTCCATGGAACTGGAGTCATGGACAGTTGTTAGCCACCCTGTGAGTGCTGGGAAGCTGAGAACTAAAGCCAGGTCCTCTGCAAGAGCAGCCAGTGCTCTTAACCACTGAGCCATCTCTATAGCCCCTCTTTTCTTTTCTTTTCTTTTCTTTCTTTTTTTTTTTAAGGCAGGGTCTCATGAAGCCCAGGCTGGTGTCAAACTCACTAAGTAGATGAAGCTGGTCTTGAACTCTCGATCCTCTTGCTTTCACGTACAAAGTGCTGAGATTACAGTTATTTACCACAATGAACAGTTCTACTTTTTAATTGTGTTTTGTTGCTGTTTAGTTGTATAAGCTCTATATATTCTGAATATTAATTCTGTATGGGGTATATAGTTTGCAAATATCTATATTTTGCATGCCAGATAATATTCAAGATATGAAACAAAACATAAAAAGATACTTGATGATACTGTGAAATTCTATCAAAGGAAATAAAACAAGCTTTGCTTTACCAGATAGAAGGTATAGGTCTTAGGCTATTTGAAGAATTTAATCCAAATATGGACAGCAGACAATTTTTTATCAACAGTATGAGTGACAAAATTAAAAAGGAAGAACTGAAGAGATCCCTATATTCCCTGTTTTCTAAATTTGGACATGTTTTAGATTGTGGCTTTTAAAGACCACGAAGATGTGCCAGGCGTGGTGGCACATGACTTCAATCCCAGTACTTAGGAGGCAGAGGTAGGCGGGTCTCTGTGAGTTCAAGGCCAGCCTGGTCTACATAGTGAGTTTCTGGCCAGCTGGGGCTACAGAGAGACCCTGTCCCCCCAAAACCAAAATAAACAAAAAAACAAGATTCTGGTATAATATCTAAAATATGTGGCACTTTTGTTGAAAATGAAAAGAAGAAGCAAAAAGATAAAACCATGGAACAGACTGGGAAACCTGTAAACAAAAGGGGTGGTCAGTGAGCACCAAATTCAGCCAGTACTTAAGGAAACTCAACACCAAATCCTCTGTGCTCAATTACCTGACAAACTATATTTTATTCCTTATTATATTACTAAAAGAGACTAATTGAGATGACTTAACCCATTCTGTTTAATCAGTTCCCTGAATTTAAGGAAGTTCATTTGGTACCTGGGAGGCATGATATTGGTTTTGTTGAATTTGAAATGATGGGCAGACCAGGTATGGTGGTCACATGCTTTTAATCCCAGAACTTGGGAGGCAGAGGCAGGTGGATCTCTGTGAGTTCAAGGCCAGCCTGGTCTACATAGTGAGGTCCAGGCCAGCTGGGGCTATAGGGAGACCCTAACTCAAAAAGGCAAAAAAGCCGGGCTTGGTGGCACACGCCTTTAATCCCAGCACTCGGGAGGCAGAGGCAAGTGGATCTCTGTGAGTTTGAGGCCTGACTGGTCTCCATAGGGAATCCAGGCCAGCTGAAGCTACAGGGAGACCCTGTCTCAAAAAGACCAAACAAACAAACAAACAAACAAACAAAAAACCCAAAACAAAAAACAACGAAACAAACCAGGCAAGGTGGTGCATTAGTCCTAGAACTCTGTGAGTTCAAGGCCAGCCTGGTCTACATAGTGACTTCCAGGCCAGCTGGGGCTACAACGACACCCTGTCTCAAAAAGCCCCAAAACAAAAACACAGCATAACACAACACAGCACATGGGGCTAGGGAGATTGCTCACATCTTCTCTCCTCTTTTCTCTTTTCCTTTTGTTTCTCTTGTGTACTGGGGGTCCAAGGTTTCACACATGCCCATAAGCATGCTACCAATGAGCTATGTCCCTGGGTCTTGGTTCCTCCTTTGCAGTACTAAAGATTAAACCTAGGGCTTTAGGCACGCTAGGCAAATGCTCTCCAACTGAGCTATATGCCTAGTCTTTCATTTCTTCTTCTTTTTTTTTTTCTGGTCTTTTTGAGATAGGGTCTCCCTGTAACCCCAGCTGTCCTGGAACTCACTATGTAGACCAGGCTGGCCTTGAACTCACAGAGATCTGCCTGCTTCTGCCTCCCAAGTGCTGGGATTAAAGGCGTGCGCCACCATGCCCGGCTCTTTTTTTTAAAAAATATTTTATTACTTTCATTTTATGTGTGTGAGTGTATTGCCTGTATGTACGTAACTTTGACTAACATCGTCCCATACAATAGATCTTATACACATAAATTTTTAAAAATATTTTATTATTTTAATTTTGTGAGTGTACTGCCTGCATGTATGTGAGTGCACCTGTGTCGTGCAATGCCGTGGAGGTCAGAAGAGGGCTTTGGATTCCCCTGGAACTGGAGTTAAGGACTGTTCATAGCCGCCATGTGGGTGCTGAGAATTGAATCCCGGTCCTCTGCAAGAGCAGTCAGTGCTCTTAACCGCTGAGCCATCTCTCCAGCCCCCACCTAATTTTTTAAAAAAATCTAAATAAAAAAATGTTTAAATGTAAACAACAAAACTCTGACCAAGTAAATGTGGAAAACAGATGTGGAACAGTAAGGATGTTGTAGGTTTCTGAATCTTTTAGAAATACTGGAATGGTGGTGCTTTTGTTACTTAAGGGAAGGCAGTAGTAGCTGGGATGTGGGGAGATGACAGATGATTGGTTTTGGTAGCTCAAGTGCAGATGTGTATGGGAAGCTCTGTTCCAGCAAAACCCTCTCCTTGTTAAGATAAATGTTGGGGTTAGGAGAGGACAGGAAGGATTGGAAGGAGAGAGGCAAGGGAGCATCTGAGACATTTGTTATATAACTGAAAGGGGTTTTGTGTTTTGAGGGTGGCTTTACTCTGTCATTTAAATAGAAACTTTTTTTTTTTTTTTTTTTTTTTTTTTTTTTTTTTTAGAGACAGGGTCTGTCTGTAGCCCCAGCTGGCGTGGAACTCACTATGTAGACCAGGTTGGCCTTGAACTTACAGAGATCCACTTGCTTCTGCCTCCCCAATGCTGGTATTAAAGCAAAATGTCCAATGAGAAACAATTTTTTTTTTTTTGAGACAGGATTTCACTTTGTAGCCCAGACTAAACTGGAATGATATATCCCAGGCTGGCCTTAAGCTCATGGCAATCCTTCTGCCTCAGCCTCACCAGTACTGGGATTAGACATTCGATATCACACCTGGCTCTAAATAGAAGCAATTTTAACCTCTTTGAAGTATAGGTGTAGGTGTCCTCTCTAGCCTCTAAGCTTCTCCAGGTTTTCATGATTTTACTGCAATAATGTCAGCATTTTAACATGTTAAGGAAAAAAAAAAAAAGAAAGCTCACTTGAAATGAAGGTAGGAGATAATTAATGTAATAGTATGTCTCCAAACAGATGGCCACAGTCACCAAGAAGTCTCTAAGAGAACTGCAGTAGAATTTGTTAGTGTGCCTCTAGCACTGTCTAGGGGAGAGACAGAATAGTAGAGAAAAAAGTATGATTCAAGAAGATGCTCTATCTGCCAGGCTTGGTGGCAAAAGCCTTTAATCTGAACAGTTGGGAAGCAGAGGCAGGTGGATCTCTGAGAGTTCCAGGTCAGCCAGAGTTACATAGAGAGACTTGCCTCAAAGAATATGCTGTACTGGAAAGAATACAGAGCAGCAATCTGCCTTCTATAGAATGCTTTGTAATCAGGAACTATGACAGGAGTTCTAAATGTTTTTCTCTCAGAATCATAAAAATCCAAATACTCAATAATATTGTATTTTTTAACTAAAGGACTTGAATATAAAACAAGTTCCAAAGGCTGTTCACAATCATAGCACAGGAAATGAAAGAATTGCAAGCCCACTCAGATGTCAGACTTTAAGGGTTTTTTCACTACAGCCAACAGATCTATCTTTCTTTCTTTCTTTCTTTCTTTCTTTCTTTCTTTCTTTCTTTCTTTCTTTCTTTCTTTCTTTCTTTCTTTCTTTTTTTTGTCTTTCTTTTTTGGTCTTTTTGAGACAGGGTCTCCCTGTAGCCCCAGCTGACCTGGAACTCACTATGTAGACCATGCTGGCCTTGAACTCACAGAGATCTGCCCGCCTCTGCCACCATGCCCTGCTCAGATTTTTCTTTTTGAGACAAGGTCTCATATATTTCTGGGTGACTTCAAAGTAGCTGTGTAACTGAGGATGACCTTGAATTTTTGATCTTCTGTTTTTACCTACCAGTGCTTGGGATTTACAGGTGAACATCACACTTTGTTTATCCAGTGTGGAGGACTGAATTTAGGATTTTGTGCAAACTAGACAAGCACTCCACCAACTGAACTACATCTCTGGCTCCAACCAACATAACTTAAACTAAGTTGTTCATCAAATTGCTTAGAGAACATAGTAAAACACATTTCCCAGATTCCTATTCAACACTGAGAGATGGTATTAGTATAGCAGCTTTGTTGTTGCTAGGATTAAATAAAATGAAGAATATTGGAATGTTTTATAAACTTTAAGTTTAATAGGTAATATTTATTATATATGTTTATTTAATGCTCTTTTGATTTCCTTGTCAGGAAGTAATTTTATGATATTTAATTAGGGTACCTTGAAACCAGAAAGAAAATGTGCCCTGCTTTAGGTTTTGACTTGGTAACATTATAAATACATTTATTTAACTTCTAGTCTATAAATATGAGCTTTTGAGAATCAGGCGTGCTAGTTCCAGTTCTCAAGCTGACCTCTTTGAGAATTGGTGAAAGTTTTGACATAATCAAAGCTGAGAAATGGTGTTCAAAGCAGACAAGGTATTAATTGTTTTAAACGGGGGCTTGACTGGGGTAGATTATGAGGTTTGATCTTGAGGTTAAGTTTATGAATGCCTTACAAAATTAACTCATTCCGATGTGAGGCCATCTTCTCTCAGTGTCAGATGATTTTTCTTAGTTTCATGTGCTATAGATGATATTAGACGAACTAATATCTGTGACAGGCACATGCTGTTGACCTTAAAAAAAACAAACAAACAAACAAAAACCCCAAACACTACTTCTCTTAACCCCTATTTTTCCCAACGATAAGTTTGAGAAAGGTCTGCTATTCTTAGAGGAATTTCAAGTATGACATCCACTCTTAAGTGGTGATTGTAGAAAGCTGTCTTTAACTCAGTATTTCTAGTCTACTGACCATCAAAGGCTGGTAGTTCTTACTTGTAGGTAAATACCCTTGCTATTTTTCTGCAATAATCACAAAGTCAGCAGGCGAGAAAAAAGACTGAACGTTTTCCCCAAGAACACACAGATCGAACAAGTGTGGGAGGAGGGACTGAACGTGCCTAGTACCCTGTCACAGTCCAGTAATTACCCAGCCCATCTCATTCTGAGTCCAGGGACCGGCTTTCATAGGGACACCAAAGGAAAGCCCGAGAGGTGAGAGCCAGGAAAAACGGGAGAGGTGGCTTTCCCGACATGCTCTGCAGCACACTGAGGGGCGCCAGACGCATCCCGGCGTGCATCGGGGAGCGCCCAAGGGCGATGGTTCACAGCTCCTGGAGGGGCCTGCCAAGTTGAGCCGGTAGGTGTGAGCTTCCTTGGTTTCGGGGCTCTGGTTTCTCGGTTCCCGTTTACGGGTACCACCTGATAATGGGCAGAAAAGGAGGTCTTGTGCCCACGCTCCCTTTTCCGCGTGCAAGCCACTTTAGGCGCCGCTTCGAGCTTGGTGCCAGGTGATTAGCTGCTGGGGGCGGGCCTGCGAGCGGCACGTGACTAGGCCTGGTAGCCAATGACCAGCCGGGTGGTCCGGCAGCCCGACGATCCTGGGACCCCGGAGCGGCCGCGGTACGGCGCGTGGGCCGATTCCCGTCTACGCTGGCAGGTACGCGCAGGCGCCTCGCTCCTCACGCGCCCCGCTCGTCCCCACGCGCCCGGTGGCGTGTACTCGGCGCGAGGCCTGGGGAGCCAGCCGTGGGTGTTTGGGTGGGCAGGGGGACAGCGAGGATGGGGGGGCTGTGGTATCACGTGCGCGCCACAGCCTATCGCGGCCCGAGGCGCACCCCTAGCCCCCTGGGCTCCTCGGGGTGCGACGTGTTCCGTGAGGCCCGGGCTGGCCCTCACCGCCTGAGCGCTCTTTCGAAGCGCGTGTGCGGTCTGGAAAGCCAGGCTGCGGTGTTGCGTGGCTTTCGGCACCCCTGTGGGCACGGACGACAGTTCTCGGCAAAATGGCTGCTGGAGACAGTCGCCTAGCAGGGGCCGCGCTGGGGCCGCGTGAAGGTCACATGACGAGGTTGGCAGCGCGTGCTGCTGGCGCGGGGAAGGGGGAGGGAAGGGGTGTGGCGAGTCACGTGCTCAGGGCTCCGGAGGCCTGTGATTTGTAGTGTCTTTGCTGAGGCCTAAGGATGGTCTGCTTCTACCCCTCCCTTCTCGAAGCTGTGAGAGCATCCTCGTTGCTCGGTGGATTGACCCCTAATCTGGGAGACAAGATTTGGGGTACCGGCCTTGGGCTAGTTTTGTCCTCTTTTATATTTTAGCAAGGTAGAGATGGTTTCTATGTTCTCTGATTACTCTGCCAGACTTGCGTGTAGGTAACAGAAATAACTGGTGATTGTGGTGGGGGTGGTATTAGAGCTAAGTGGTAGAGTGCTTGCTTAGAATGTCTTGGGTAGGCCCTTGATTCCATATCTGAACAAATTAATAGTAGTTACTAGACAGTCTTCCCTCCCAAAGACCACCCTCAGCCACTCCTCTTCGAAACATTATTCATTACAGTGATGTGGGGAACTTGAAGGCAATTTGTTTAACTATTATGGGCATATCTTTTTTTGTTTTGTTTTGAGACAGTCTCACTTTGTAGCTCTGACTGGCAAAGAACTAGCTAAGTGGACTAGCCTGACCTGGAACGCAGAGATCTGCCTGCTTCTGCCTCTTGAGTGGAACGCTGTTATTAAAGGCGTTCGGCACCACACCCAATGGGCATGTCCATCTTGGTAATTTACATTTCGACTATGCTTACTTTATAAGCTGACTAGAACCGGGGTCTGAAGACTTTACATTTCTAAGATTTCTGAGGCTTTCTACCGACCCGCCTTTGGGGGTTTTCATTTTTTTCTGTTCCTAGGTATAACTTAGTTTTACTTAGGATCAAGGTTTTGTAGAAATGAAAAAATTGCACATTACCAATCACTATTATGTTAATACACACGTTTTAAAATAAAAAAAAAAAAAGGTCTTTGAGACAGGGTCTCCTGTAGCCCCCGCTGACCTGGAACTCACTGTGTTGCCCAGGCTGGCCTCAATCCCACAGGATTGAGACCTGCCTCTGCCTCCCGAGTGCTGGGTTTGAAGGCTTGCATGATCACACCCTGCAGATTTTTAATATGTAATCCTCTTGCTTCATCTCTTGTGTACTGGGATTATAGGTATGCTCTAACACACTGGTGTCGGGTCTAATCAGTATTGGGAATGGAACCCAAGGCTTCCTGCTTGGTAGGCAGTCCTGGGGATAGAACCTAGGGCGTTTTGCATGGTTGGCAAGCACTTATATTCCAAGTTCCCCAAAATTCATTTGGAAGAATGCAGCTATAAAGTAGGAAAGTTTTGGGGAAAAAAAGACCAAGGGGGGGTTGTATTACTGAATATACAAAAAAAGCTGTAATAATCAAAATGGTTAGTCTGTAATCTCAACACTCTGGAAGGAGAGAAGGGAGGGCATATTGGGCTACATAATGACACCCTGTATAAAAAAAACAAACAAAAAGGTTAAGTAGTAACATTGTAATAGATACAGCAGTGGAACAAAATAATAAATCTAGAAACATATAAGGTAATTTTGTATTATAGAGGTCACATTTCATATAGAAAGAATTCCAAAATTCTATTGTAAAAATACTAAGATGGAATCCTATTTAACGTTTAAGTGAAATCCAGGTGAATTAAGGATTTGCTATAAAACGTGAAATTAGAACATTACTACTTTGGAGCCAAATAAGTGGTGTATGCTTGTAATACTTGCATTTCAGAGGTGGAAGAGGTAAAATCTGCTTTGAAAAAATTGTGTAGACAGCCAGGTATGGTGGCATATGTCTGTAATCCCCAGTGAAAAAGAGGCAGGATTGCCACAAGTTCAAGACCAGGCTGAGTTACAGTGTGAGACCATCTCAAAAAAAAAAAAAAAAAAAGAATGCAACTTTATGGCAGGCAAGGTGTCTCAGTGAGTAAAGGTGCTTCCTCCTAAGCCTGACAGCTGGGTTCAGGGTTCCTGGAACTCAAGTGGTGGTGGAAGGAGAAACACTACTTTTGAGTTCTCCTCTGACCTCTACATGTCCACTGTGGCCTGCACCCCTGCCAGTACACAATACATTAAGAATTTGGAACAGAAAGATTAAGATTTGTGAAAGAAAAAGTGTCTTTCTCTGTTGCCCATGCTGGCCTGGAATTTATCTTCCTGCCTCAATCTTCTGAATAGCTGTAATTAGAGCTATACCTAGCACATAAAACCTTTTGGAGTTATGATCCTGTGCCCATCCCTCCCTCAATGTTTTTTTTTTTTCCTTTCTGCTGAAGCTGGCCTTGAACACCTGACCCTTCTGACCTGGCCTCCTAAATACTGTGATTGCAGGTACATACCATCATACCTGGCTGTGATTAGGTCTCTTTAGGCTTTTGGCTTGGTAGTTTCTCAGAATTTGCTCATTTTTGAAGACTTTGACAGTTTTAAAAAAAAATTAATTTTATGTGTATGACTGTTTTGCCCACATGTATGTAAGTGTACTTCAAGTACTTCAAGTGTGTTCAGTGCTTGAGGAGGTCAGAAGAGGGTGTCAGATCCCCTGGAACATAGAGGGTTGTTAGCCACCATGTGGGTTCTGGGAGCTGAACCTGGATCCTCTGTAAGAGCAGCAGTGCTCTCTTGGAGCCATTTCTCCAAGATCTTTTTTTTTTTTAAATGAAGCAGTGGGGTGTACTAAAGAGACTCCTAATAGAAGAGGTGTGGGATTATGTTAAGTCTGACTTTGACAGTTTTTTTTTTTTTTGACAGGGTCTCCTTGTAAGCCCTGTCTGACCTGGAACTTGCTATGAAGACCAGACTGACTTCACAGAGATCCTCTTGCCTCTGCCTCCTGAGTGCTGGACAGTTTTGATGAATGCTAGTCAGGTGTTTTATAGGTTGTCTCTCAATTAGGATTTGATAACTTTCCCAGGATTAGACTGATACTTATACTTAGTAGTATGACTTGTCATGGCAGTTGTGACTTACATGGCTGGTGTGATTTTGATTTTTAAGTTTTAAGTGTTTGCTTTAGTTTTTAATTTCTTATTTTGTTTTATTTTTTAATCTTTTTGAGACAGTGTCTCCCTGTAGCCCCAGCTGACCTGGAACTCACTATGTAGACCAGGCTGGCCTCCACCTCACAGCGATCCGCCTGGCTTTGCCCCCAGAGTGCTGGGATTAAAGGCATGTGCTATCACTCCTGGCTCTGTTTTTTAGTTTTTTGAGATAGAGTCTCATGTAGTTTAGGTGGGTTCTAATTCACTATGTAACTGAGGATGACCTTGAACTTCTGATCCTCCTGCCTCTTCCGCGGAGCTCAAATTACAGGCACATGTAATTTGTTTTGCTCTTTAAAAACAAAACCAAAAACCTCTCAATATAATAATAATAATAATAATAATAATAATAATAATAGCTTGCATATCTTTTCTTTTTAATATTTTATTATTTTAATTTTATGTGCATAAGTGAATTGGCTGCATATATGTAAGTGCACCCTTGTGCAATACCCAAGGAGGTCAAAAGAGGGCATCAGATTTCCCTGAAACTGGAGTTATGGATGTTTGTTATGTGGGTTGCTGGGAATTGAACCCAGGTCCTCTGCAAGAGCAGCCGGTGCTAACTGTTGAGCCATTCTCCAGTCCTCAGCTTGTATATCTTTATCAACAACAATCCTGTTTGCAACTCTCCATCCTTGGGATTACAGGTGTTTCCTGCAGTTTTCTGCTTTTTCCACATGGGTTCTTGGGGATAGAAGTCAGGTCCTCTTGCTTGAGCAGTAAGCATTTTACTGACTAAGCCATCTCCCCAGGCCTATTTTTCTTTTATTTTTATTTCATTCATTTTAATTTTATTTAATCCCTCCTGACCCCGGTTGTGTGTGTGTGTGTGAGGGGGGATCATGCATGTGCCATGGCTCATGTGGAGGTTAGTTTTCCTTGTGGGAGTTTGTTCCCCATTCCATGTGCGTTCCAGGGGTTAAACTCCGGTCTTGGGGGCCAGTGTTTTTACCTACTGAGCTATCTTGCTGGCTCTATTTATTTATTTATTTTTATTACATTTACTTATTTGTGTGTGTATGTATGTGTGTGGGCATTTGAGGATGTCCAAGGACAGCCTTATGGGAGTTGGTTCTTGCCTTCTGATATGTAGGTGTTAGATCAAACTCAGATTGTCACGCTTGGTGGCTAGTGACTTTATGTGCTGAGCCATGTTTTTTAATTTTAAATTTTGGGAGAGTGTTTGAAATAGGTCTCACTCTAACCCGGGCTGATTTAGAATTTGTAGTTATTCTGTCTGCCTTCCTGTTGTTTTATGTAATAAAGCATGTATCTAATTTATGTCTTAGAAATATCAGTTTGTAAAGCTAGATATGGTAACCCCAGCTCTCAGGAGGCAGAAACACATGTTTGGGCATGCACATAGCAAATTTTAGGCCAAGCTAGGAGACTGTTTCAAAAAAAACAAAAAACAAGAAATCACTGCTCTAGAGGCAAGAGGAAAGGGCAGCAAAAGACCATGTAAGAAGTTACTTAGCTTGTCAGCTTGTCCTAGTGGCATAGGCCTGTTATCTCAGCTACGTAGGAGGCTAAGGCAGGAGGAAGAACAGTTCTAAACCTGCCTGGGCTACAGAGGGAGTTCAAGACAAGCTTAAGTAATTTAGTAGAAGTCTGTTTAAAAAAGCAAATTTAGCTGGGCGTGGTGGTGCACGCCTTTAATCCCAGCCCTCGGGAAGCAGAGGCAGGCAGATCTCTGTGAGTTCAAGGCCAGCCTGGTCTACACAGTGAGTTCCAGGCCAGCTGGGGAAATGGGAAACCCCTTGCTAAAAAAAACAAAAAAAAAAAAAAAAAAAAAAGCAAATTTAAAGGCTGGTCTATAGCTCAGGTGGTAGAGCTCTTCCCCGGCATGCTCAAGGCCCTGGTTTAATTTCCAACAATGCATGTGTGTTCTGTCTCTGGAACAGAGAATGGAAGTGGATCGATTTACTGCAGTTGTATAGAACTAGTGATGGAGGTAGTCAGAAGTGGTTGCAGCTAGATGATTAGCTGTGTGGTTTGAAGAGTGGAATCAAAGATGACTTCTGGGTTTTTGCCTAGAGCAACTGCTGAAATTTATAGAGGATGGAAGATGAGAAGGAGTGTGTGTGTGTGCATGTATGCACATATTTAAATTATGTTTTAAGTTTTCTTGTTTTGGAAGGACCTAGTTTGGATAAATTTAGTTGTTTTTTTTTTTTTTTTTTTTTTTTTTTTTTAAGATAGGGTCTTGGGCTGAAAAAGATGGCTCAGCAGTTAAGAGCACTGGCTGCTCTTGCAGAGGACCTGGGTTCAGTGCCCAGCATCCACATGTGGCTAACAACTCTAGTCACTCCAGTTCCAGGGGAATCTGACACCCTCTACTGACCTCCATGGGCATTGTATAACATGGGTGAACTTACATGCAGGCAATATACTCATACACATAAAATAAAAATAAT
>NW_008349359.1:1371501-1383624 GCF_000622305.1 Nannospalax galili
AAAAAAAAACCAAAAAAAAAAAAATTCTTTTTAAAAAAGGACAAGATCTTGCTTTGTGTCTGTAGCTGGTCTTGAACTTGCAATGATCATCTTACCTTTCCCTTCTGAGTACTGGGATTTAGTTGGATTTTTTTTTTTTTTAATTCTTTTTCTTTTTGAGACATGGTCTCCCTGTAGCCCCAGCTGGCCTGGAACTCACTGTGTAGACCAGGTTGGCCTTGAGCTCACAGAGATCCACCTGCCTCTGCCTCCCAAGTGCTGGTATTAAAGGCTTGCACAATCACGCCTGGCTTTAGTTGGATATCTTGAGCGTTACATGCCTACTAGATAGCCAGGAATAGCTGTTGAATAGGATCTGGAGTCCAGGGTCAAGGTTAGGGTTGTTAATACACATTTGGGATGTTAAAACAAGTTGAATCTAAGATGACTGCCAGAGTGACCACCAGACAACTTCTAACTTCATTATAATTTTATCTGTTTGCTAAATGATCCCTCCCCCCCACGCCCATGCCAAGATAGTTGATAATTGCCATGATGGCACAGAAAGGACTATGAGGGGCAAAAACAGGTGGTATTTAAATTTCTGGAAAATCTTGGCCCACTAACTGAAAGGACATCAGTATTCCTTTTCTTTATTAGCATTCTTCTCTCCCTTATTTCTTTTACATGTATCTGTAATCTCCCTATCCCCAGTGGGTGGAGACATTGTTTTACCAGTTGATCTCTCACTTCTCTTTTTAAAAAGACTTATTTTGGGGGCTGGAGAGATGGCTCAGCGGTTAAGAACACTGGTTGTTCTTGCAGAAGACCCGGGTTTGAATCCTAGAATCACATGGCAGCTAACAAGTGTCTGTAACTCCAGTTCCAGGGGATCCGATGGCTTCTTCTGTCTTCCGAGGACATTGCCTTACATGGGTGCGCTTACCTACATGCAGGCAATACACTCATATACATAAAATTAAAAAAAAAGGTGTGTGTGTTGTGTGTGTTTGTTTCTGTGTCTGAGTGTATGCCATGTGTGCCTTGGGATGCCAGAATGAGGGAGTTGGATCCCCTGGAGCTGGAGTTCTAGGTGGTTGTGAGCCATCTGACGTGTGCTGGGAACCAAAATCTGGTCCTCTGGAAGATCGACAAATGCTCTTAACTGTGGAGCTATCTCTCTAGCCCCCACTTCTAGTCTTGACTAAGAGTGAATTTTCTTTGCTGCTTAGTTACAGTTGATTTTGTTATTGTTTCCATAATTTCAAGAGGAGAAAAGGACCCAGTTTGGAATAAAAAATTGGTAGCAAGTCTTCTTTTTTTTTTTTTTTTTTAACAAAAATTAGGTAGTAGAGCTTCATGTGGTGGTCATGCACACTTGTAATCCCAGCACTTGAGAGGTAGAGGCTGGAAGATCAGGAATTCAAGGCCAGTCTTCAGCTGCCTGAGACCCGGTCTGAAAGAAAAAAAAAAAAAAAAAAAAAACCACCCCAAATCAAAAACTAGGTATGGTGGTTAACACCTGTAATCTCAGAACTTGGGAGGCTGAGGCAAGAGGATCATTTTGGGTTCAAAGCCAAAGCCAGCCTGTGTTACATAGTAAGTTCCAGGGCAGCATGGACTACAGAGTGAGACCCTGACCCCCTCCTCCAAAAAAAACAAAAAACAAAAAACAAAAAACAACCACCCCAAAAGCCCCCAAATTTAAACAACAAAAACTAACCAAAGAAAAATTAGGTAGCAAGGCTGGTGAAATGGCTCATCCGTTAAAGGTGCTTGCTGTACAAGCCTGGTGACCTACGTTGGATCCCTGGAACCTATATAAAGTTGGATGGAGAGAATGGATTCAGAGTTGTCCTCTGCCCTCCACATGTGCATGTCACATAAGCCCCCTAACCTGTGTGGCTCCCCTTGTAATAATATCAAAAGGGGACTGGAGAGCAGGCTCTGGTTAAGAGCATTTAGTGCCCTTCAGAGTACCCAGGTTGGTTCCCAGCACCCATATTCAGGCAGTTCACAACCTCTTGTAACTCCAGTTCCAGGGTATCTGATGCTCCAGTCCTCTCTGGGCACTTGCACTCATGCACAAACATACACATAATGACCCACCCACGCCCCCAAAAAACGAACCCCCCAAACCAATTCTTGGGGCTGGAGAGAAGGTTCACCAGTTAAAAGCAAAGAACCTGAATTTGGTTCCCACCCTGGGAACCTGGTGTCTAACACCCATTTTTAACTACAGTTCTAGAGGATCAGACACCCTCTTCTGGCCTCCATGGGCATTGCATGTATGTGGTACACTTACATACGTGCAGGCAGAACACTCATAAAATTTTTAAAAAATATTTTAAAAATAGAAGATACATTCTTATTAGGCTTTCGGGGGTCTTTCCTCAATTTACTAGCTCACTTCTACTCTTAGTGCATTTTCCTTTCTTCATAAACTGTCCATTTCTATTCCATGCCTATCTTGAAAGGTGTGACTATCTCTAGCTCCTCCTGCCACCTGCTTTAATTTTCATCAGTAATATGGTTGTCTTTTAAACTCTAATAGGATTGTTTTTGAGCTTAAACTAAAAATTTAGAACTAAAAATTTAGGTAGCAATTGAATGAGTAGAAGTTGATCTTTTACTGCATAGTACTTCCCCAAGGCTGTTTGTACTTTTGTTTATAGCAAAATATTAAATCACTCTGTATTTTCATTGATTTTCAAATTTGTGTTTGTCATGTGGTAGATGCTTTATCATAATGCTTAGAAGGTTATGGTTTGCTTTTTTTTTTTTTTTTTTTTTTTTTTTTTTTGAGTCTTTTATTGCGATAGGGTCTCTCAGTAGCCCTAGCTGGAGCCCTAGCTGGCCTGGAACCCACTATGTAGACCAGGCTGGCCGTGAACTCACAAAGATCCACCTGCCTCTGCCTGCCGAGTGCTGGAATTAAAGCTGTGCACCACCATGCCCAGCAAGATTTTTTTTTTTGGTCTTTTTGAGACAGGGTCTCCCTATAGCTCCAGCTGGCCTGGAACTCACTTTGTAGACCAGGGTGGCCTCTAACTCACAGAGGTCAGCCTGCCTCTGCCTCCCAAGTGCTGGGATCACAGGCATGCACCACCACGCCTGGTTGATTTTTTTTTTTTAAGGATAAGATCTCACTATTTAGTCCTGGCTGGCCTCAAACTCAGATCTGCCTGCCTCTGTCTCCTGAGTGCTGGGATTAAAGGCCTCACCACATCTGGCCTAAGGTTTCAAGAGTAAACTATGGGGCTGGAGAAATGTCTCAGTGGTTAAGAGCACTGTCTCCTCTTTCAGAGGACCCAAGTTCGGTTCTCAGCACCCACATGGTGGCTAACAACTGTCAGTAACTCCAGTTCCAGGGAATCCTTTGCCCTCTTCTGACCTCCATGGGCATTGCACGACATGGGCGCACTTAGACACATGTAGGCAATACACTCATACATGTGAAAATAAAATAATAAATAAAATATTTTTAAAAAAGTAAACTAAAGATAGTTCTGGACCAGGTATACATCTTCAATTTGTAGAGTGCTTGCCTAGAATGCCCAAATTCCTGAGTTCAGCCTCCAATACTGTATAAATGGAGCATGGTGGCACATCCTTGTACTCCCATTACTTAGGAGGAACAGGAGTTCAACTGGGCTACATCAGATTCTGTCTCAAAAAAAAATTTACTTCTTACAATATATAATCATGGATTACTAGTTGAGGTTTTTAGAATCTCTTTTATTATGGCAAGTTTTAGTTTTACTGATACTGTGATATAAGTTAGCCAGTACATAATTTAAAGAAATTATTTCAGGGGCTGGAGAGATGGCTCAGTGGTTAAGAATACTGGTTGTTCTTGCGGAAGACCCAGGTTCGAATCCCAGCACCCACATGGCAGCTAGCAGCTGTCTGTAACTCCAGTTCCAGGGGATCCGATAGCCTCTTCTGTCCTCCTTGGGCATTGCATGACACGAGTGCATGTACCTACATGCAGGCAATACACACACATAAAATAAAAATAATAAAATATTAAAAATATTATTTCAGTAGTCAGTTCAAAGACTTGTTAGGAGTGTTTTAGTCTCTAGGGCTGAATAATACTTATTCTTTGGAGATAGGCTATTAAAATAGATTCTTCCTTCACTTGCCCACTTTTCCACCTACCGTCTCAGTAGTCGGAAGTTCTATTTTAATATTATATATGTACTTTGAGCTCTTTGCTAGAGAAGGAACCTAATGTAATAAATCTAGTACACTCAGCAGTCCTCACCCCAGGAGAGTCCTTTCAATTGTTGTATAGAAGGAGGCTTAATGGTGTGAATTGTAGGTGTGAGGGTTTCAGTCTGTGGGCCTACCACAGGTTGCTTATTTTGTCATTCAGTGTTTATTGAGCACCTACCATATATGGGCCTTGTATGAGGTGTCCCTGGGAGACCCACAAAAAACATAAAAGGCATGATTCTCTGTATCTGAGATCTTGGCAAATTGTTGAGAAACTCAGGCATAACAATAAAAAGGAGTTTGATCTTAACAAGCATATCAGCAAAAGCAAAGTAATATGGTATGTATATCAAAGACTTTGCACTTCTTAAGTCTGTAATTGTATTTTCATACTTATATATAGTCTTGTACCAATTTTTAGCTTTTTCCTACCCTCTGCAGCCCAGGTTGTCCTTAGACCCTGCAATGCTCTTGCCCCAGCATCTGAAGTGCTGAGATTAGAGGGGTGGATGGCTGATTTTCAGCATTTTAACTTGACTTATCTGAATGCATTAAATCTCTCCCTCTCCATCCCTCTTATTTTCATTTTCCTTTTCATATGTATATGTGTTTTTGTATGTATGCACATGTCTGTGTATGTGGAGGTCAGAGGTTGCTGTCTAATGTCTTCATCAGTCACCTTGTTTTTTTTTTGTCTTTTTTTGAGAAAGGGTTTTGCTATTTAGCCTTGGATGGCCTGGAACTCACTTTGTAGACCAGAATGGCTTCAGACTCACAGAAATCCACTAGCTTCTGCCTCCTGAATGCTGGAATTAATGGTGTGTTACCACTATGCTTGGCCAAAAACCTTATTCGTGTATGTAAGTGTACCTATGTATGCAGTGACTGTGATAGCCAGAAGAGAGCATCAGATCTCCTGGAACTGGAGTTATAGATGGTTGTTACCTGCTAGGTGGATGCGGGGAACCAAACCCAGGTCCTCTGCAAGAGCAGCCAGTGTTCTTAACCACTGTGCCATCTCTCCAACCCCCTTCTCCACCTTATTTGTGTGTGTGCATGTGTGTGTGTGTGTGTGTGTGTGTGTGTGTGTGTGTGTGTGTATTCTTGTTAGTGTGGATGTATGAATATGTCCGTGTGGATGTGCATGTACATAGATAGGTGTGCATTGGTGTGGAGGCCGCTGGATAGCTTTCCACCTTTTTTTCTCCACTTTTTTTTTGGCGGGGGATAGGGTCTCTTTCTGAGCCTGAAGCTTGTTTCTGCCAGGTTGGCTGACCAATGAACTTCAGGGATCTGCTTTCCTTCCCCTTCCCCCACCTGATGGTTATAAATTATGCTACCACCCCTGTCCTTTTACATGATTTCCAGGGATTCACACTCAGGTCTTTGTGATATGTGGCAAGCACTTGACCTACTGAAATATCTCCTAAGCCCTTCCAACTCCCATTTTTGAGACAAGGTCTCTCACTGAACCTGGAGCTCATGAATTTGACTAGGTTGGACCTCTAGGAACCTGCCTGTTTCTACCTCCCCAGTGCTTGGATTTACATATGTTATCCAGCTTTTTATGTGGGTGCTGAGGAATCTGAATTCAGATCTTTTTTCTTTTTTTTTTGGTATTTTTGAGACACGGTTTCCCTGTACCCCCAGCTGGCCTGGCACTCGCTATTGTAGACCAGGCTGGTTTCGGAACTCACAGAGATCCGCCTGCCTCTGCCTCTTGAGTGCTAGGATTAAAGGCGTGCACCACCACTCCTAGCTCTGAATTCAAATCTTGAATAAAGTTCTGGAAGTACTTTACTGACTGAGCCATATCTTCACAACTCCCCCGCCCCATTCTCTTGAATTTTTTTTACATTTATTTACTTTGTGTGTATGCATGAATGCACATGCTTGCATGTATAACCACATACTATGGCATGCATGTGGAGGTCAGAGGACAGCTTTCAGGACAACTTCTACCATGTAGGTCCTGGCATTGAGCTCAGGTAGTCAGGCTTGTTGGTGAACATCTTTATCAGCTGAGCCATCTCACTGTCTCCCCTTTATTCTCCTTTTGAGACAGCGTATCACCCAGACTGATTTCAAAGTCTTAAGCTTTCTGTGTTAGTCTCCTGAGTACTGGGATTATCACCATGTACCATCCTTTTTCTTTTTTTTTAATTTTTTTAATGGTGTAGGTCAGGCTGACCTCAAACTCACAGATTCATCTGGCTCTTCATCTACGTGCTGAGATTAATGGTGTATGCCATGACATCCAGCTGTATATTCTCTTAAACTTTTAAGTTTCAGCAAGATATTATTGATTGACCCCTTGTTTGATGTGGTAAAACTATTCATAGGTGTTGGTTATAACTCAGTGGTAGAGCCCTAGCATGTGTGAAAGCTGAAATTCAGTTCTCAGTATTGCAAAAACAACAAAATCCATATTTGGGAAGAGAGTGATCTGCTACTACATTGCATCCAGACATTTTATTGCTTTGCATGCATTTTAAAATTTTTGGTGCCTGAGATGGAAACCAGGATCTTGTGCTTGCTTGGTTTGGTAAGCATCTGCCATTGAGCTACATCCCCAGCCCCTGAATTTATCTTTTGCAAGTGTGATATTTTTGCTGTGTTAGGTTTTTCTTCAGTATATTTTATCTTTTGTTCTAAAGAGGTAGAGTTGGAGGGGGAGAAAGGTATGAAGCTCAGAGCTGAAAAGTATTTATTTTTGTGTTTGAATTTTTGAATTGGGAAGTTTTCTTTTGAGAACATTTGAGAAGTATGGGTAACTATGAAGAAGAAAATAAAAAATTTCAGCATTCTAAATATTTTATTTTAGATTTTTGGTCTTTTTGAGACAGGGTCTCCCTATAGCCCCAGCTGACCTGGAACTTAACTATATAGACCAGGCTGGCCTTGAACTCACAGAAATCCACCTGTCTCTGCCTCCCAAGTGCTGGAATTAAAGTATATGCCACCGTGCCTGGCTCTAAATATTTCTTTTTGAAAATTAAGAAAATTACTTATTTTAGGACTGATGAGATGGTTCAGTGGATAAAGGCACTTAACTTGCTGCCCAGTATGTGAGCACTTGAATTTAATCCCTGGAGCCCACATAAAGGTGGAGGAAGAGTACTGACTTCATAAAATTGTCCTCTGACCTCCACATGTGTACTTGGCATTTGTCCCCTCCACCCAACATCATATACATTTATTTAAAATACATAGTAGGGGCTGGAGAGATGGCTCAGTGGTTAAGAACACTGGTCATTCTTGCAGAAGACCTGGGTTTGAATCCCAGCACCCACATGGCAGCTAACAACTGTCCCTAACTCCAGTCCCAGGGGATCTGACAGCCTCTTCTGACCTCAACAGGCATCGCACAACATGGGTGCACTTACCTACATGCAGGCAATACACACATACACATAAAATAAAAATAATAAAATTTAGAAAAGTAAAATACATAGTAATAAAAATTATTTGTATTTGTGTGGGTGCACAAGCATGCTGTGTCACTCATATAACAATCAGAGGATAACTTCAGGTATCAGTCTTTTTGAGGCAGTTTCTTCTGTTTACTGCAGTGTTGTCCTGCATACTCCGAGCCAGCTGGCCCTTGAGCTTGGAGAAGGGGATTTACCTGTCTTCACTTCCATCCTGCCATAAGAGTGCTGGGATTACACACACACACATACACACACACACACACACACACACACACACACACGCACAGGTTCTGGGGTTCCTGACAACTCAGGTTGTCAGGTTTGCACAGTAAACAGTAAGCATGTTTATCTGCTGAGCCATCTCTCTGCCTGTCCCCCCCCCCCCCCCCCCCCCCCTTTTTTTTTTTTTTTTGAGACTGAGTCTCCTTGTGTGACCCTGTCTGGCCTCAAGCTTGTAGTGTTCCTCCTGCTTCTGCCTTCTGAATGTAGATTATAGGTATATGCCACCATGACCGGCCACCTCCGTGTAATTTTGTTTGAGGTAGGATCTTGATCATCTTGCCTTTTGTGTGCCGACAATTGTAGGTGTGAGTCACCATGCCTGGATAAAGTTACTTTTTTTTTTTTTTTTTGTTTTAAGTTTGTGAGATAGGGTCTCATGGATCCCATTCTGACTTTAGACTCCCTATGTAGCTGAGGATGACCTTGAATTTACAGTCCTCCTTCTACCTCCCAAGGGCTGGGATTAGCAAAAAAAATGCTTTATCAGCTTCTCATAGAAAATGTAAACAAGTTGTGACAAGTTCAGATTCCTCACTTAGCTTCACAAATAAAGACCCTATATCTCATGGTTTCATTTCATGCCATGTGCCTCCCTCATATACATCTTCATTTTATTCTTATTGCATATGTGACTTTCAGGCTTGTAGACTAGGGCTTGGCAAACCTGTAAAGGGCTAGAGTAAATATTTTGTGCTTTGTGGGTCCCACTGATTCTGAGTGGGAGCTACTCAACCCTTCAGTGGTAGCAGGAAAGCAGTAACAGACAGGACATAAACAGGAGTGTGACTGTGTTGCAGTTATTTATGCTTACTGAAATCTGAATTTCATATAGTTTTTACATGTAAAATAATATTATTTTGAAGGGCTAGGGATATAGCTCAGTAGTCTAGTATGGATAAGGTCGTTGGTTCAATCCCTAGTCCTGAAAAAAGTTGTTATTTTTATTTTTATTTTTATTTTTTTCCAGCTATGTAAAAATATAAGAGTTGGGAATGTAGCTCAGTGATAACTACCATGTACAAGGCTCTGGGTTCAATCCCCATTACCACAAAAAAGAATTAAAAAAGAAAGGAAAATACAGAGATCTTGAAGTCAGGTGTGGTGATGCATACCTGTAATACCAGCACTTGGGACACTGAAACAAGAAGATGGGTATGAGTTATAGGCCAGCCTGAGCTATGTAAGTGTGTTCTAGGCTACTAGCCTGGGCTTCTCTCAATGCAGAAAAAATTTTGTGTATGTGTATCTGTTGCTTGTGGACCTTACTAAAACATGGCAGGACATAGGCATGGCCAATGGGGTTATAGTTTTCTCTATACAATCACACGTGTGACTCTCCCACCTCTACTTTTTCTTTCTCTAGTATGGCAGTCTTATTAAAACTTACCAGTGTCACAGTCTCAGTGGAAGTGAGTTTGTCTTAGATTCTTTTCTAATAATGAAATGCTTTGTTCAGACAACAATCTCCTGGCATCTCCATATGTTCAGCAATCCCTGTATTTGTGTGGTATGGTATAGTGTGTCTGTAATGCATATATTTGTATGCATGTGTGTGTGGAGGCCAGAGATCAACATCCAGTGTCTTTCTCAATTGCTCTCCACCTTATTTTTTAAAAAATATTTTATTTTTACATGTATGAGTGTATTGCCTGCATGTGTGTAAGTACATGCATGTCACGCAATGTCCTTGGAAGTCAGAGGAAGGCATCGGGTTCCTGGAACTGGAGTTAACAGACATTTGTTAGCTGCTATATGGGTACTGGGAATTGAACCCGGGTCCTTTGCAAGAGCAGTCAGTGCTCTCACCCACTGAGCTATTTCTCCAGCAGGGCCTTATTTTTGAGCTCAGTGGTTGGGCTAGGTTTACTGGCCAGTGGGCTCTGGGCATTTGCCTTTGTCTGTCTCCCATGCTGTAGGATTACAGATGCTCACTGACATGCCTGGCTCTTTAGTGGAGGTTGGGGATCCAAACTCAGGTGTTCATGTTTGTACAGGCAAGCAGTTTATCCACTGAGCCATCTCTTCAGCCCCCTTTTGGGTTTTTATGGAGGCTTCATTATGTGTAGGCACAATGATTAAGGCATTGGCCACTGATGAGAAAACTCAACCTTCAGTCCCTTTTCTCTCCCCAGAGGCAAGAGGCTGTAGGGTTTAGGGTAGAGGTGGCATTGAAAGTTACAACTTTTTAATCATACTTGAGTCCCCATCATCTAACCCCAACTTAAGTCTGTCTAGGAACCCACCAAGAATTGTCTCAAAGCAAAAGATGCTTGAGTGACCCAGGAGAATTCCCAAGTGATTTAGGAACTTTGTGACACATTCCTGTCAGTCAAGAAATCATGAAGGTCCTAGGAGTTAGGTCTTAGGAACTAGCATAGAGATAAAGTTGTTTGTGTGTGTGTGTGTGTGTGTGTGTGTGTGTGTGTGTGTGTGTGTGTGTGTGTGTTTATTTATTTTATTTTATTCTTTGGCTTTGCTTCCTCCATCTGTTTACCTTCCCCTACCCCCCTTTCTTTCTCCTTCTCTCTTCTTTTCCTCCTCTTCCCTGCTTCTTTCCCTCTGTCTTGTTAGGTAGCTCTGGCTGGCTTTGAACTTGCTGTATGCCTTAGCCTCGCAGTGTTGGGATTACAGGCAATACAGATATGTGCCATCACACCTGGCTTATATTTATTACTCTATCACAATATCACAGTAGGATTTGTTTTTATTTTTTTGTGTTTTTGAGACAGGGTCTCTCTATAGCCCTAGCTGACCTGGAACTCACTCTGTAGACTAGGCTGGCCTTGAACTCAGAGATCTGCCTACCTCTGCCTTCCAAGTGCTTATGCCTTTAATCCCAGACCAGTCTTGGAACTCACTTATGTAGACCAGGCTGACCTTGAACTATTCATGGCAATCCTCCAGCCTTATCCTCCCAAGTGCTTGGATTATAGGTGTGAGCCACCATGTCTGGCTCCACAGTATGTTGTGTGTGTATATGTGGGGTGTGTGTGTGTGTGTGTGTGTGTGTGTGTGTGTACCAGAGATCAATGTCAGTGTCTCTTAATTGCTCTCTTATGTTTCTGAGAGAGGATCTTTCACTGATCCTTTAGCTCACTGATTCAGCTAGCAAGCCCCAGAGCTATTCCTTTCTCTGCTTTTCCAGAGTTAGGGTTATAGGTGTTAAACATCTCACTTTGCTTTCTTTTAAGAGGGTGCTAGGGATGAAACTCAGGTCCTTATGTGGCAAGCATTACCACCTGACCCATCTCACAGTAGGGTTGGGTTTTTTTGTCTGTGCGTTTGTTTTGTTTTTTGAGACAGAGTCTCCTTGTAGCACCAGCTGACCTGGAACTCACTATGTGTAGACCAGTTTGGCCTCAGTCTCACAGTATTCCATCTGCCTCTGCTCCAGAATGCTGGGATTAAAGGTGTGCACCACCATGCCAGGCTGGTGTAAAATCTTGACTTGAGAACTGAGGTCAGTTTTTCATTTTTTATACAAATACCTTCTCTATTTCAGGAATTCTGAAGAAAGCATCTAGGAAAAGTAGTCATTAACTTTTTGGGGGAATATTATAAAATATGTAGACTTTTCAGAAGTTTTCATTTATTCTCTGGCTCCCCATTTTCTTGAATATTTTGCCACTCAACAGTACCTGTAATGAAGGTGGGCAGAGAAAAACAAAAATAGACAAACCACTCATGTCCCCAACCCCATACCAATAAGATAAAAATAAGTCTTTAAAGTTTTATTTATTATTTTTATTTACGTATATGAGTGTATTGCATGCATGAATGTAAGTGCACCTGTGTTGTAGTGTCCATGGAGATCAGAAGAGGGTGTCAGATCCCTTGGAGCTGTAGTTACCAATGGTTGTTAGCTACCATGTGGTGATGAGAACCAAACCTGGGTCTTCTGCAAGAGTAGCCAGTGCTCTTAATTGTTGAGCCATCTTTCCAGCCCCAAAATAAATAAATCTTTTTTTAAATTAAAAATTTTTTTAATTAATTTTTTTATTTTTATTTTATGTGTATGTGTGTATTGCCTGCATGTAGGTAAGTGCACCTGTATTGTGCAATACCCTCAGAAGTCAGAAGAGGGCGCCAGATCCTTTGGAACTGGAGGTATAGATGGTTAGCTGCCATGTGGTTGCTGGGAACTGAACTTAGGTCCTCTGCAAGAGCAGCCAATGTTCTTAACCACTGAGCCATCTCTCCAGCCCCA
>NW_008349359.1:1383644-1408972 GCF_000622305.1 Nannospalax galili
ATTTTTTTATTTTTTAAATAAACTATTTATTGAGAATTTCATACATGCATATAAGGTGTTTTGATCAAATCCATGCCCACTCCCTCCCCTCCAACTCCTCCCATATCTCCCCATCACTTTTTTCTGATAACTTCATGTCTTTCTTGTGATTTATTAATTTTTTTTATGGGGCTTTTGGCTACTCTAACATGTATTGCCTGCGTGTAGGTAGGTGCACCTGTGTTGTGCAGTGCCCACTGAAGATAGAAGAGGCTGTTGGATCCCCTGGAACTGGAGTCAATGGACAGTTGTTAGCTGCCATGTGGGTGCTGGGATTCAAACCTGGGTCTTCTGCAAGAACAACCAGTGTTCTTCACCGCTGAGCCATCTCTCCGGTGCCCCCAAAATAAAGAAATCTTAAAGGATGCAGACTCTCCAAAAAGTATTAGAGGACTGGTAATATGGCTTAGCAGATAAGGGTACTGCTGTCAAGTCTGACAACCTGAGTTCTGACCTTGGAATCACATGGTGGAAGGAGAGAACAGACTCCATCTTCCACACATGCACCATTGCATACACATGTATCCCTCCTCTTTCTATCTCTCTCTCTCTCTCTCTCTCCCCCACCCACCAATACCACACCCATACAAAATTAATAAGTGTCTAAAAGTATTGGAAACTGAATTTTCCTGGAATATGTATGATCTTTCAAAACTGTATCCAAACTCTTAGCATTCCCATTAGCCATCCATTTTCCATATCTTTTTGGCTTAGTTTTAAAAATATGTATTTAATTAATTTATTTTTTAATGTGTATATTTGTTTTGCCTGCATGTAAATGCACTTATGTTGTGCAGTACCCACAGAGGTCAGAGCAAAGTGTTGAATTCCCTTAGAATTAGAATTACATACGGTTATTAGCCACCATGTGGGTGCTGGGGATTGAGCCCAGGTCCTCTGGAAGAGTAGCCAGTCCTCTTAACCAGGAACCATCTCTCCAGCCCCTTGGTTTTGTTTTTTAAACAGGCTCTCAGTTTGTAGCTCTGGCTGGCCTAGAACTCATTATGTATTATTATTATTATTATTATTATTATTACTACTACTATTTTTTGGTCTTTTTGAGGCAGGGTCTCCCTGTAGCCCTAGCTGGCTTAGAACTCACTATGTAGATCAGGCTGACTTTGAACTCAGAGATTTGCTTGCCTTTGCCTCCCAAATGCTGGGATTAAAGGCCTGTGCTACCAGGCCTGGCTGGAACTCATTATGTAGAACAGACTGGCCTTGAACTTGCAGCAATCCTCCTACCTCTGCCTTTCTCCTGCTGAGACTATTTGTGTGTTCCATCACACCTAGCCACATTTTTCATGTCTTTTATTGGCTAGTAAAACAGGATGCTGGCAGACTTTCTGAAGAGGATGAGATAGTGAATAGTTTGTGGACCAGAGGGTCACTATATCTGTTTGTGTGTCAATCTGTTTATGCTGTTGTAATAGAAAAACAATGTGATAATATGTAAGTGACTGATAGGTGTGACTGTCTTCTAAATGGCTATAAGTAGGCATCAGGCCTATAGTGATGACCCAATCTCAGGCTCACTACCTTAGTCATTTGTGAACTCAAGATTGGAAATAATTTTTCTTTTTAAAAATATTTGTTATTATTTAAAAAAAATATTTTATCAAAAAAAAAAAAAAGCCGGGTGTGGTGGCGCACGCTTTTAATCCCAACACTCGGGAGGCAGAGGCAGGCAGATCTCTGTGAGTTCAAGGCCAACCTGGTCTACATAGTGAGTTCCAGGACAGCTGGGGTCACAGGGAGACCCTGCTTCAAAAAGACCAAAAAAACCCCCCCATATATATATATGTTTTTTATTATTTTTATTTTACGTGTATGAGTGTATTACCTGCATTATGTGAGTGTGCCTGTGTTGTGCAGTGCTGTGGAGGTCAGAAGAAGGCTTCGGATTCCTCTGGAACTGGAGTTAAGGATAGTTCGTAGCCGCCATGTGGGTGCTGGGAATCAAACCCAGGTCCTCTGCAAGAGCAATCAGTGCTCTTAACCACTGAGTCATCTCTCCAGCCGCATATATTTATTATTTTTATTTTATGTGTATGAATATATTGCCTGCATGTATGCAAGGGCATCTATGTTGTGCAATGCCCACAGAGGTCAGAAGAGGGTGTCAGATACCCTTGAACTGGAGTTACAGTCAGCTGTTAGCTGCCATGTGGGTGCTGAGAATTGAACCCCAGGTTCTCTGCAAGAGCAGCCAGTGCTCCTAACAGCTGAGCCATCTCTCTAGCTCTATTTATTATTTTTATTTTATGTGTATGAATATATTGCTTCCATGTAGGTAGGTGCATCCATGTCATGCAGTGACTGTGGACGTTAGAAGAGGGCGTCAGATCCCCTGGAACTGGACTTTACAGATGGTTGTTAGCTGCCATGTGGGTGCTGGGAATTGAACCTGGGTCCTCTGCAAGAGCAGCCAGTGCTCTTAACCGCTGAGCCATCTCTCCAGACCAGGCAAGACAGGATTTACTGTGAGGTAGACAAAGCTTGGGCTGCATAGCAAGACCCTGTCTCAAAAAAGAAAAGAAAGGAGCAATTATAGACTATGCCTACATTGTGATTTCTTTTGAGGATTAGTGAGCTATAGAATGTAAAACAATGCTTTGACTATAGTAAGTAGCAAATACTTGTTACTGTTATTGGCAGAGGCAGAAGAATCTGCATCTTATGGAACCATCTTACTAAAGTGAGTTTCATAGCCCATGACCACTTCTTGGAACTATGGATTCCTGTGGTGTGAAATCTTGATTCCAGAAACAAAGTTTTGGGTAGTCTGAAGTGATTCTAAGGCAGGGAAAATCTTGGGGACATGAAAAGGGGAAAGAAGTCCCTCACTCTGGAATCTGGTTTAAACCTTTGCCAGTAGCAGAGCAAGAATTCCAGCACTTCTAGGCTTTTCTTTATTCCTAGCCATAATCCTGCAATTTTCTAGGAATCTCACCAGAAACCATAGTGGCTCTTGGTTTTACTTTATCAGATAGTAATTCCTTCCAAGGCATCCTCTAGAGCTACCTAGCATATCTCTCTTGAGAAAGAAAAAGAGATTATTAGTAACTTTTTTATTAAAGATATTTTAATATAGGTTTTAAGTATCAGGACTAGGAAAAAGAGAGGTGCTCAGAAGAAAGCAAGACACACTCAAGGGGGCGTATGTACTTACAAAGTTAGAGTACAGGGAAAAATACACACCCAAGTGTGTATGGGCTTCTCCAAGAGAGTAAACAATTAATTGTCCTAGCATCGGTTATACATATTATCTTGGTGGTTTTCAGGTTACATCTCAAAAAGTTGAGACAGGGTCTCCCTGTAAGCACCAGCTGGCCTGGAACTCACTATGTAGACCAGGCTAGCCTCTATCCCACAGAGATCTGCCTGCTTCTGCTTCCCAAGTTCTGGGATTTAAGGTGTGTGCCACCATGCCCAGCATATTCTCCTTATTTATTTTTTATTTTTAAAAATATTTTATTATTTTTATTTTATGTGTATGCATGCATTGCCTGCATGTAGGTAAGTGCACCCCCATTATTTTATTTATTTACTTTTAATTCTTTGAGATCTTCTCTTTTTTTCTCTCTCTCTCTCTCTTTTTTATGTGTATGAGTGTAATGCCTGCATGTGTGTATGTGCACCCAGGTCCTACAGTGCCCTCGGAGGACAGAAGAGGCTGTCAGATTCCCTGGAACTGGAGTTAGGGACAGTTGTTGCTGTCATGTGGGTGCTGGGATTTGAACCTGGGTCTTCTGCAAGAACAGCCAGTGTTTTAACCACTGAGCATTCTCTCTAGCCCCTCTCCTTACTTTAAAAAATTATTTTTTATTTCATATATTTGAATGTTTTGCCTCCATGTATGTAAGTGCACCATATGCATAACAAACCTCCAGAGGCCAGAAGAGGGCCTGTGCATCTGGCTGGATTCCCTGGAACTGAATGGTTGTTAGCTGCCATGTGGGTGCTGGGAGCCAAACTTAGGTTTTCTGCAAGAGCAGCCCATGTTCTTAACTGCTGAGTCATCTATCCAGCTTCTCCCCTCTCCCAGTTTTTTTAAGGATACTGTCTTCTGAGGATAATGCTTATACTAAAGATGTGGGTAAGTACAGACCTTTTGTGTCATCTAATAATATTTTTGTTTAAATGTAGCTCTTGATTTTTAAAAATGTTTTTATTTATTAGTTTTATTTTATGCATATGAGTGTATTGCCTGCATGTAGGTAAGTGCACCTGTGTCATGCAGTGCCCGCGGAGATCAGAAGAGGCCGTCAGACCCCTGGAACTGAAGTTACGGACAGTTGTTAGCTGCCATACGGGTGCTGGGATTTGAACCTGGGTCTTCTGCAAGAACAGTCAGTGCTCTTAACCACTGAGCCATCTCTCTAGCCCAAACTCTTGATTTTTTTTGTGGTGACTGGGATTGAACACAGAGCCTTGTACATGTTATGTTAGGCTAATGCTCTACCACTGAACTATGTCTCCAGCTCTTGTTTTCTTTTTCCTTCCTTCCTTCCTTCCTTCCTTCCTTCCTTCCTTCCTTCCTTCCTTCCTTCCTTTCTTTCTTTCTTTCTTTCTTTCTTTCTTTCTTTCTTCCTTGGATTTAATTAAAACATGTATATATATATATATAGTGTTTGTGTGTGTAAGCATGTACAATGTGTGTATGTATGTGTGTGAGAGGCATGTGCATGCCACACCATGCATGCAGAGGTCAGAGTATAACTTTGTGGCCTCAGCTTTCTCTTTCCACCTTTATGTGGGTCCTGGGGATTGAACGAAGGCTGCAAGGCTTGCACCGTAAGTGCCTTTACCTGCTGAGCTATGTTGACAGTACCCCCCCCCCTTTTTTTTTTCTTTTTTGAGACAGGGTCCCCTGTAGCCCCAGCTATCCTGGAACTTCCTGTGTAGACCAGGCTGGCCTCAAACTCAGAGAGCTGCCTGCCTCTGCCTCCTAAGTACTGAGCCATCTTGTTTGCCTTGCTATTTCTTTTTAAGAAATGGGCCTGAGGATTGAACCTAGAGCCTCATACATGCTAAGCACACACTCTACCACTGAGTGATATCTTTAGTCATACACACGCTCGCGCGCGCGCGCACGCACACACGCACTCACACACACACACACACACACACACACACACACACACACAGAGAAGTATCATTTGAATATTTTTAAATTTTATGTGTATGTTTTGCCTACGTGTGTGGGTGCTGGAATTGAACCTGGATCCTCTGCAAGAACAGCCAGTGCTCTTAACCTCAGCCCCAAGATTGATTTTTTTTTTTGTTTGTTTTGAGACAGGGTCTCCCTGTAGCCACAGCTGTCCTGGACTTTCTGTGGAGACCAGGCTGGCCTTGATCTCACGGAGATCTGCCTGTTTCTGTCTCCTGCTGGGATTAAAGGCATAAGCCACCATGCCCAGCCTCCACCATACTTTTTGAGACAGTCTCTCACTGAACCTGGAGCTTTTTTGCCTAGACTGGATGGCCAACAAGTCCCAGGAATCTTCCTTCCTTCATGTCCTCAGCACTGTGATTACTGGTGTGTGATGTCATACCACCTTATTTATTATTTTATTTATTATTTGTTAAATATTTATTATTTTTATTTTATGTGCATGAATGTATTGTCTTTATGTATGTAAGTGTACCTGTGTCGTGCAGTGCTCAAGGAGGTCCGAATAGGGTGTCGGATCCCCTGGAACTGGGGTTAAGGATGGTTGTTAGCTGCCATGTGGGTGCTGGGAATTGAACCTGGATCCTCTACAAGAGCAGCCAGTGCTCTTAATTACTGAGCCATCTCTCTAGCCCCCTTAATTTTTTTTTTTTCAATTCTTCAAGGATGAGGTTTATTAAGAGAAAAAGAGCCTTGAGACCATAATTGGGTCTTGGGGTGAGTAAGCATTAGAAAGAAAAGGTACAATATATTAAGAACCTCATAACAGGCCTGAAAGAAGTCTTCTCTTTAAAACCCAGAGAGGAGCTTTGTTAAACATGAGAATAAGAGAGACAGGGAGATAGTCTCTATCTGAGGGATGGAGTGGGAGGAAGAGGCTCAGAGAAACACCCTCAGAGAAATCCCTGTTTTAACTCTTGACAGACCAAGAAGTATGTGCAAGACTGACTTTACTTATGACTTAAACAATGTTACTTTCTTTGAAACAGTTTTGTTAACTGTGTTAGTCTTTCATTTCTGTGACAAATTCAGAGAAATAGTATAAAGGATGAAGGACTAAGTTTGACTTACATCCCCATGCCTGGCTAGTAAAATTTTGAATCCATCATGATCCAATCACTTCCTTAAAGGCCTACCTTTAAACACTTCAGACCACAACTCTTTCAAGTTATGCATATCATCAGTTTTTTGCCTTTTGGTTTTAGGTTGAATTCATTGAGTCTTATTGTCAAGAGTCTATGGGAAAATACAATTTTCCAGAACCATTTAGTGTTCAATAATAGCAGTTGAGGGTTCTTCTTTTTTTCTCTGTCTCTTCCTTCTTTCCTCTTTCGTTCCCTCTGTCTCACTGTGTGGTCCAGACTTATCTTGAACTCTACAGTGCTGTGACTACAGGTGTGCACCACCACACCTGACTTGGCATATGCATTCTTACTACTATGATTTGTAACACATTTTTTTCAGATACAATTCTGTTTTTATTATATTTGTGTTTTCTTGGCTTCTTTGGAAGTATTCTTATAGTTGTTACATGCTGATTTTTTTTAATAGAGACTAATTATTTAGTCACTTCAAACTTGTATTAACTCTTCAAATAAACCATAGTAACTAGCCAGGCATGGTGATATGCACACCTGTCTACCCAGCATTTGGGAGATGGAGTCAGGATGATCAAGACTTCAAGGTTATCCTCACCTATATGGTATATTTGAGGCTGCTCTGAGTTATACAAGATCCTGTCTTGCCTGGTGTAGTGGTGCATGCTTTTAATCCCATCACTCAGGAGGCAGAGGCAGGTGGATCTCTGAGATTGTGGCCAGTCAAGTCTACATAGAAGTTCCAGGTGAGCTGTGCTATAGGGAGACCCTGTTTCAAAAAAGATTTTTTAAAAAAGCTCCTTTCTCAACTTTGTCTCCTCAAAACCCTGCCAAAAAACCCAGACAAATGGCACCATAGCTGAGAAGTGTAGGTATTTGTTAATTCATAATTTAAGGAATACCACCTAGAATCACTTACCTTGATTTCTGTTACATGAGTGTGTTTTTGTTTGTTTGTTTGCTTTGGTTTTGCTTGCTTACACCTCTTGGGTGCTGGGATTAAGGGCATGTGCCACCATACCTGGCCCAGGAGTGTTTTTTTGTTTTCTTTTTTTGTCTTTTTGAAATAGGGTCTCCTCTAGAGCAAATGGCCTGGAATTCTATGTAGACCAGGTTGGCCTTGATCTCACAGAGATCTGCCTGCCCCTGGGATTAAAGGTGTGTACCAGCATACCTGGCTCCAGGAGTGTTGTAAATTTGGTAATAAAGTTGATATTGTATTGATGTTTTTGTTTTAAGACAGGATATCATATAATCTAGGCTAGCCTTGAACTCACTGTTTATCCAACAATAGGTGTGGTAGCAAGCAGTCTACCAACTGAGCTATGGTATCCCGTCCCTTATTGATGTTCTTAGTATCTTCAACTCTTAATATACTTGGCAAAAAATAATCTTAATTTTTTTTTATTTATTTTTATTTTATATGTATGAGTGTTTTGCCTAAATGTAAATGCACCGCCTACATGTAAATGCACCACCTGCATGCAATGCCCGCAGAGGCCAGAAGAGGATATTGGATTCCCTGGACCTGGAGTTACAGACAGTTGTTAGTCATTGTCTGGGTGCTAGGAACTAAATCTGAGTCCTCTGCAAGAGCAGCCAGTGGTCTTAACTGCTGAGCCATTTCTCCAGTTCCCCAAATAAGTCTTTTTTGATTTTTGAAATGGCCTTGCTGTGTAACTCAGGCTAGCCTTGAATTTTTGCTCTTCCCCACTCCATTTGCTGACTTCAGATTACAGGCTTGTCAGCACTAAACCTGGCTCAAAAGACTAATAATTGCATTTAAATTTTTCTTACTATGTTAAATTTTGCATTGGAGTCAAAGGTGGCAATTGAACATAATTTGAATTTTAAATGTTTTCTTTTTCATGTACTTGTGTATATGGTGTGCCTGGGTTTGTATATGTGTGTTCACATGTGTGTGGACATGTGTATATTCATGTATGTGCATCAGCCCCAGGTTGATGCTGGGAGTCTTCCTCAATCACTCTCAACCTAGTATGTTGAGCATGGGACTCTGAATTAAACTCAACTTGCTGATTAGGCTACTCTGGCTAGCCAGTTGGCTCAAGGAATCCCATCTCCACCTTCTGAGAGCTGGAATTACAGGCGGGCCACCTTGCTTTCTTGACATTTAAGCTGGTTCTGAGGATCTGTATGTTTGCTGCTTGTGCAGCAAGCTCTTTAACTGCTCAACCAGCTCCCAAAAGCTAATAATCTTTTTTTTTTTTTTTTTTTCTGGCCTGGAACTCATAGACCAGGCTGGCATAGAACTCACAGAAATCTGCTTGCCTCTGCCTCCCAAGTGCAGGGATTAAAGGCGTGCATCACATGCTAAAAGCTAACAATCTTAAATAGCTTTTTCCCTACACACATTTCTTTGACATTGTGAAACAAGATTTAGTTAACTCATCATTGATAAATAATTATTTGATTGCTGAACAGTTAAACCACTCAATTTACTTTGGTTACATCCTCATTTGTAGTTTTTATTTTTGTAAAGAAATTTAGCTGTGGTGAACCATTCTAGTTTATATTTCCTGTTTTTTTTTTCTTTGCTGATTGTATGTGGAATTAGTATAATGAGTGCTTAGTCTGGTAATGCTTATGCACGTTGTATTCTTTTAGCACAGCTATAGTGTCTGTGTATAATAAACATAATGCTTTTCCATCTAATTTCTAATCCACACTGTTGTATCTTAAAAGTATGAAGCTGAAGTCTACTTACATAATTTTTCCTTGTATGGACATGATGGGTATGTGGTAATAAAAATGCACAGTATTGGCTGTGGCCCTCAGAAAGCTGTCAGGTTATTACTACATCATTGCAATTCATAGTATGCTGAGCTAATATGAGTGACATTGACACTGGGAGCCAGAAGCAGCCATAGAAGACATGTATATAAGTATGTTTTTTAAAGAAAATTTTATTTACGGACACAGATTTGAATTATATATGACTTATACATAATGAAGCATTCTTTTGGTTTTATTTCAGTTACTTAAAAATATAAAAACTGAGTAAGGCACAGTGGCAACATTCTTATAATCCCAGCACTTTAGAGGTAGAGGCAAGAGGATCAAAAGTTTAAGACCAGCCTGAGTTACTAAGTGAGCTTGAGACCAGCCTGGGATATGTGAGGCCCTGCCTCAAAAAGCAAAAAACATACAGTCGGGCGTGGTGGTGCATGCCTTTAGTCCCAGCACTTGGGAGGCAGAGGCAGGTGGATCTCTGTGAGTTCAAGGCCAGCCTGGTCTACATAGTGAGTTCCAGGCAGCTGGGGATACAGGGAGACCCTGTCTCAAAAATACCAAAAAAAAAAAAAGCAAAAAACAAACACAAGGCAGCTAGGCATGATGGTGTATACTTATACTATACTTCATCCATTTGGGAGGCTGAGGCAGGAGGATTGCTTGAGCCTAGGAATTCTAGACCAGCCTAGGCAACATAATGAGTGCCTGTTTCACAAAACAAGGTTTGTTGGTTTTTTCTCCTTGTGTGTTTGGTATATATGTGTATACATGTTAGTGTATTAGTGTGTGCATGTGCATACATGTTTATTAGGAGGCTAGAGGTTTTTTGCAGTCATTCTCCACCTTATTTTTAAAAGATTTTTAATTTTTATTTATTTGTGTGTCTATGTGGAAGTATGCTACCATGTGTGCAGGTGCTCTTAGGGGCAAGAAGGTGTAGCATCCCTTGGAGTTGGAGTTACTGGCTGTTGTAAACAACCCAATGTGGGTGTTGGGAATGAAATTCCAGTTCTGGAAAAGCAGCAGTCATTCAACCACTGAGGTGGAGGGAGGAGGATTGGATGTTTGGGTATTCAAGGCCAGCCTTGGCTAATATAATAGTGAGTTTGAGGCCAGAATGGGCTACATGAGACCCTGTCTCAAAAACAAAAAGTAAAAAGGAAGAGTTTGTTTTGGCTCATGGTTTGAGGGTACAGTTCATCATGGTGGGGAAATCATGGTAGCATTGGTATGAGGCAGCTTTTCCACAGTCACCAACAGAGAGGTGATTGCTAGTGCTCAGCTTGCTTTCTCCCTTTTATTTAATCTGGGATCTCAGCCTATTGGATAATGTCAACCAAAATTTTTCCTACTCAGTTAAGCCTTTATGAAAACATCTTCATAGATACACCCAGAGGCATATTTTCATGATTCTAAATGCAGTCAATCTGATAATGAAGATTAGCCATCACATCTAGTATGTGTGAAGCCTTAAGTTCAATCCCCAATCCAGGAAGAACAAACAAACAAAAAGGTAGAAACATAAATGCCAAGACCCAACTCATCTACCTATTCTTTATAAACTCTTCAGGAACTATTGTCATATTAGTGTCATTGCAAGTTATTAGAAATTATTTTAGTAACCTACGTGTGTGTACATTGGGTAGCAGTGTATTTTTATTTTTCACAATAGAGGTTGAGAAATACTTAAATAGCATAAATGATAACAAATTAATTTCATTTGATTTTATTTTGAGACAGGGTCTCCCTGTAGCCCCAGCTAGCCTGGAACTCACTTTGAACACTCAATCTTGCAGTACCCTTGGAGGCCAGAAGAGGGCATCAGATCCCCTGAAACTGGAGTTACGGATTGTTGTTAGTCACCTTGTAGGTGCTGGGAACTTTCAGGTTCTCTGGAAAAGCAATAAGTATTCTTTCTTTTTTTTAAATTTTTGAATACATTTTATTATTTTTATTTTATGTGTATGAGTGTATTGCCTGCATGTTTGTGAGTGCACCCATGTTGTGCAATGCCATGGAGGTCAGAAGAGGGCGTTGGATTCCCCTGGAACTAGAGTTAAGGAAGGTTTGTAGCTGCCATGTGGGTGCTGGGAACCGAACTTGTGTCCTCTGCAAGAGCAGTCAGTGCTCTTAACCGCTGAGCCATCTCTCCAGCCCTGCAATAAGTATTCTTTTAAAATATTTTACTTATTATTTTATATGTATGAGTGTTATACCTGCATGTAAGTAAGTGCGCCTGTGTCATGCAGTGCCTGTGGAAGACAGAAGAGGCTGTCAGATCCCCTGGAACTGGAGTTATGGACAGTTGTTAGCTGCCATGTGGGTGTTGGGATTCGAATCCCGGTCTTCTGCAAGAACAACCGGTGTTCTTAACCACTGAGCCATCTCTCCAGCCCTCCAATAAGTATTCTAAACTGCTGAGCTGTCTCTCCAGTTCCAGTTTCACTACATAGCCCAGGATGTCTTCAAATTTCAGATCCTCTTGCCTCAGTCTCCCAAATGTTGGGATTTCTTTTTTTCTTTTATCTTTTTTTTTTTTTTTTTTTTTTTTTTGCTTCAGATAACTGCTTTCTGTTCGTCCCAGCTGTCCTGGAACTATGTAGACCAGGCTGGCCTTGAACTCACAGAGATCTGCCTGCCTCTGTTTCCCGAGTGCTGGGATTAAAGACGTGCACCACCACGCCCTGCCGGGATTTCTTTTTTTTCCTAAAGATTTATTTTTATGTATATATGTTTGTATGTATGCCGTTTGTGAGCAAGTGCCCAAGGAGGCCAGCAGAGGGCATTGGAACCCCTGGAGCTGGAGTTACAGGCAGTTGTGAGCTGCCTGAAGTGGGTTCTGGGAACCAAACTCAGGTCCTCTGGAAAAATCAGGAAACACTCTTAACTGCTGAACCATCTCTCCAGCACCAAATGCTGGATTTCATACATCTAGCTATGTACCTGGTTTATATCAATTAAAAAAAATGTCAAGTTCCATGAAGACTACCTCTCTTCCAGGTGTATCTTAGGTTTTTGAATTTGTTAATTCTGGAGCCAGGGAGATTGCTCAGTGCGTAAAAACACTAGCCATGGGAGCCTGATGACCCTACCTGAGTCTGTAATCCCAGCACTCATGATAGATAGCAGGCGAAGACAGGAGAATTGGTTGGGAACTTGCAGGCCAGCTAGCCTGAAGTATGTAGTGCAGCCACAGAAACAGGAGACCTGCCTCAACAAGATGGAAGGTAGTAATAACCAATTGCTGAAAACCTCTGACATCCACAGATGCACCATGCATGACATAGGTGTCTTACCTCTGACAGCCACAGATGCACTATGACACAGATGTTTCTCTCTCTCTCTCTCTCTCTCTCTCTCTCTCTCTCTCTCTCAAAACAAATGTTTTGACACGATCTTATGTAGTCCTGACTGATCTCAAATTTGTTTAGTAGTCCAGGGTGACCTTGAACTTCTGCTCCTTCTATCTTCACTCCTTGAATGCTGGGATTGCAGGCATATACTACTAAGCCTGATTGGTTTATACAGGGCTGGGCATTGAACCTAGAGCTTTGTGTGTGCCAGGCCATTATTCTACCAACTGAGCCACAGTCCTAGCCCAAGTTTCTTTCATGTGTAGTTCTTCTGAGTGACTTAAAAAAATTTTTTTTAAAATTATTTTAATTTGTATTTATGCGTATATTGCCTGCATGTAGGTAAGTGCACCCATTTTGTGCAATGCCCTCAGATGTCCTAAGAGGCTTTCGGATCCCCTGGGACTGGAGTTAAGAGCACTGACTGCTCTTGCAGAGGACCCGGGCTCGATTCCCAGCACCCACATGGCGGCTACAAACCATCCTTAACTCCAGTTCCAGGGGAATCCAAAGCCCTCTTCTGACCTCCGCGGCATTGCGTGACATGGGTGCAGTCACATACATGCAGGCAATACACTCGTACACATAAAATTTAAAAAATTTTTTAAAATTATTTTTATTTTATGCGTTTGAGTGTATTGTCTACATGTAAGTGTACCTGTGTTGTACAGTGCCTAGGGAAGTCAGAAGAGGGTATCAGATCCCCTGGAACTGGAGTTACACACTATTGTTAGCCGCCATGTGGGTACTAGGAACTGAACCCTGGTCCTTTGGAAGAGCAGCTAGTGCTTTTAACTGCTGAGCCATGTCTCTAGCCCCAGGAGGCTATAAACATTATTTTTTATTTATTTACTTATTTATTTATATATTTATTTATTTATTTTTGTGGATATACATTTGCCAAACCTGAGTGTGGAGGTCAGAGGGTAGTAAAACTTGTGGGAGTCATTTTTCTCCTACTGTGTGGGTGCCAAGGATTGAATTCAGGCCATTAGGCTTGCTAGCAAATTACTGTACCTGATGAGCCATTTCTTTTTAAAGATTTTATTTTACTTCACTGGGTGTAGTGGCACATGCCTTTAATACCAGCACTCAGGAGGCAGAGGTAGGTGGATCTCCATGAGATCAAGGCCAGCCTGGTCTATATAGTGAGTTCCAGGCCAACTGGGGCTGTAGGGAGACCCTATCTCAAAAAGAAAAAAATAAAAGATTTTATTTTTAGCTCCAGCTGGCCTGGAACTCATTATGTAGACCATACTGGCCTGGAACTGAGATCCTGATGCCTCGGTTTCTTTCCTTAGTGCTGGTATTAAAGGCATGCACCACCATGTTTAGTTTAAGGTTTATTTCTATGTGTGTATGTGTTTGTATGCCACATGTGTTCGGGTGCCCCTGAAAGCCAGAAGAGGGTGTCAGATTCCCTGGAGCTGGGGGTTTCTGGCAGTTGTGAACCGCCTGGTGTGCGTGCTGGGAATTGAACTCAGGTCCTCTGGAAGAGCAAGTGATTTTTTTTTGGTGGGGGTCTTTTTGAGACAGGGTCTCCCTGTAGCCCCAGCTGACCTGGAACTCACTATGTAGACCAGGCTGGGCCCTTGAACTTGTAGAGATCTGCCTGCCTCTGCCTCCCAAGTGCTGGGATTAAAGGCCATGTGCCACCACGCCCGGCTATGCAAGTGATCTTTTTGAGACAGGGTCTTCCTGTAGCCCCAGGTGGCTTGGAACTCACTATGTCAGGCTGGCCTTGAACTTGCAGAGATCTGCCTGCCTCTGCCTCCGAGTGCTGGGACTAAAGGCATGTGCCACCATACCTGGCTTTAGTCCTGTTTTTTTGAGACAGAATCTCACTCTGTTAACTCAGAACTTGCCTGTTTCCCTCTCCTGAGAATTAGGATTACAGGTGTGCATTATCATGCCTGATGTACTTTTTTTTTTTTCTTTGATACTTCTGGTTTCTTTTTAATAAAACAAACGTACAACAGTGCCAATGTATGGTCCACACATCAGTCTTTTTTGCAAGTGAATGGTCTTCTCCCTGATGCCCTCTTTGGTCACAATGCAGATCCTGAGTATATATGTTCTCGGCTACAGAAACAAAGACATCTTTTACTAGCCTCATAGTTCTGTTCAAGGACAGAAAGACATACTCCACATTCTGTATGTTTCTGAAACTGACCTGGTTGTCAAGCAGGGGCTGCAGCATGGCACTTACTGAGCCTCCAGACTTGGAGTCTGTCTGGTAGGAGCACCCTGAGTCAAAGCTATGCAGAGTTCTCTTCCCTTCTTAGTCAAGTCCAGTGATGATGTGGTAAATAAAGTAAGGGAAGTGCCTTGAGTACAGGATGGTAGACAGGATCACAGTAATTGTTTTCATGGTCTTGTTATTAGGATGCTTGTACATACTTAATCCTGTTTCCATTATCTTTGTCAGAGTGAGGCAATCACTATGAAAACTGCTACAACCATCACTGTTAATTTGTAACATTTGGGGCTGTCTCCAGTGTGAATTGAAAACCCTTACTCAATCCAGTGTCAGAAACAACAGTTGAAAAACCTCCAGTAATTGCCAGTACAATATCTCTGTTGAAGGCATAGGTCAAGAAGCACAGCTGCACAGGGCCTGTGGAACCACAAGACTCCATTCTCAACTCAGCCCTGCCTAGCTTCTGCTGTCTTCTTGATGGCATACTTTTGTTATTAAATACTGGTTTTTAATTATGTGTATGTACCACATTGAAGGTGCCCAGGGAGGCCAGGAGAAGGGTTCTGATCCCTTGGAGCTGGAATTTCAGGAATTTGTGAGTCACTGGCTGTGGGTTATGGGGTTTGAACTTGGGTCCTCAAAGAACAAGTACTCTTAACTGCTGAACCATCACTCCAGCCTTGATGGCATACCTTTTTTTTTTTTGCCTCTTTGAAACAGCGTCTCCCTGAAGCTCCAGTTGGTCTGGAACACACTATGTAGACCAGGCTGGCCTTGAACTCACAAAGATCCGCCTACCTCTGCCTCCCCAGTGCTGGGTCTATAGGTGTGCGCCACCACACCCCGCTGATGGCATACTTTTAAGATAAGGTTTTGTTTATCTTATGATGGTCCTCTATATGTTTGGGGGAGAAATTTTACTGTTTTGTAATATCTAATAACCTGAGAATGCCTTGTTGATCACCACAGATTTTTGTTTTTGAGACAGGGTCTTACTGGCTAGCCTGGAACTGGTTATGTAGACCAAGCTGGCCTCAAACTCACAGAGATCCGACTGCCTCTATCTCCTGAGTGCTGGTATTAAAAGTGTGCACCATCACACCCGACTCATAGTTATTTTTTTGTTTTTTGGTCTTTTTGAGACAGGGTCTCCCTATGTAGCCCCCCTATGGAACTCACTATGTGGACCAGGCTGGCCTTGAACTCACAGAGATCCGCCTGCCTCTGCCTCCCAAGTGCTGGGATTAAAGGCGTGCGCCACCACGCCCAGCTTCATAGTTCGTTTTTAAAAAAAGATGAGTGTTTTGCCTGTATATATGTGTTAACTCGCCATGTGGATGCTGGGAACTGAACCCAGGTCCTTTGGAAGAGCAGCAAATACTCTTAATTGTTGAGCTGTCTCTCTAGCCCTACCATAGTTCATTTTGTAAGGCAGTGGTGCTCTTTATGAAAAATAAGTATGGCTTGCTTCATAGGCATTTGCACAATTTTTTGGTGTTTTTCTTCTGTCATAAGTTTTTGGATTTCTTTTTTTCTTCTGAGTTCAGCCTTGCAATATACTTGCTGTATCCCAGTCCTTGTCCTTGTCTAGTAATTTCTGTGCACATCTTGATGTGCTTAGGGGAACTTCTTCCATTTATGCTTTCCTAGGTGTTTCTTTTTTAAAAAATTATTTGTTATCATTATTTTAATATTTATTATTTTTATTTTATGTGTATGAATGCATTGCCTGCATGTAGGTAAGTGCACTCATGTCATGCAATGCCCGCGGAGGACAGAAGAGGCCCTCGGATCCCCTGGAACTGGAGTTATGGACAGTTGCTGGCTGCCATGTGGGTGCTGGGATTTGAACCTGGGTCTTCTGCAAGAACAACCAGTATTTTTAACTGCTGTGCTATCTCTCCAGCCCCTTATTTATTATTTTTATTTTATGCATATGCATGTATTGCTTGCATGTATGTTAAGTGTCGTGCAATGCCCACAGAGGACAGAGGAGGTCGTCTGATCCCCTGGAACTGGAGTTACAGACAGTCGTTTGCTGGGATTCGAACCTGGGTATTCTGCAAGAACAGTCAGTGTTCTTAACCGCTGAGCCATCTCTCCAACCCTGTAAGATGTTTCTTATAAAGAAAGGCATATTATTACATTGAGGAGCTGAAGTGATGGCTCAGCATTTAAGAGCACTGGCTGCTCTTGCAGCAGACCTGGCTTTGGTTCCTAGCACCCACATGGTAGCTAACAACTGTCTGTAACTCCAGTTCCAGGGGGTCTTCTGGCCTCTTCGGGCACTTGTATACATGCAGGCAAAACCCTCGTACACATAAAATAAAAATAATAAAGATAAAAATTTGAAAAAGGCATATTATTACATTGAAAATGTTTGTTTACACTTCATTTAAACCTACTGTATTTTAAAATTTTGTCTTTGTGTGCATGCATTCCATGGTGTGCATGTGGAAGTCAGAGGACAACTTGCTGGAGTTGGCTCTCTCCTTCTACCCTGTGAGTCCCGGGGATCAGGTCATCATGCCCCTTACCCACTGAGCCATCTGCTGTCCCTACTATTCGTTTTATCCTTTTGAAGCTCTTTGAAAACTTCATTTACTTTTATTGATTGCTGATATTTTTCCCTTTGGATCTTAGCAAGACAAATTTACTAATTTTTTCTTATAGATGATTGTATACAGATGGCAGTTATTGTAATTTGCTGCTTCTGTTGTCAGATGGTAAATTGTCGACAGAGGACTCATGGCATTTCTTCCAACTTATATTCAAGATGTTGTGTATTGATTTTTCTGAGGATAGTCAGAAGGCAGTCAATAAGTGATTAGATGTTCCTATAAAAATCTCTTTCTAGGTATCTGACCTGTCATTATTTCTGTAAGGAGAAATAATTTAGAAAAATTAAGAGTCAGTAGGTACTAGTCTTTATTTTTCTAATTACAACTATGTACCCCTCTGGAAAATGTTGGCCAAAGCAGCAGGGATACTTATAGTATGCCTTTATAAAATTCAAGTAATATAACCCTGTTTTTTGAACTCATATTGTAGGACATTAAATCAAAATCTGATATTTGTACTTCCTGAAAAACTGGAACCTGTGGCTTCACATTCACTTATTCAACAAATATAGTATGTCTATTCTATTCCAAGTATTGTGCTTATCATTGGGATAATGTTGCTAAGAATCTGAGAGTGGAGATGTCAGTCTCTACTTTTAAACTATTTCAAAATAATTACAATCAGGGGTGGTGGAGCACTCCTTTAAGCCCAGCACTTGGGAGGTAGAGGCAGGCACCCTGTAAGATTGAGGCTGGTCTGCATAGTGAGTTCCAGGTGAGCTGGGGCTGCAGGGAAATCCTGTCTCAAAAAGACCAAAAAAGAAAAAAAAAATTACAGTCAAGTTAAATGCCATAGAGAATATATATGGAGGGGGTCAGCTTACATGAGCATTAAAGTTTCTTGAACAAATGACATTTAAGTATGAAGGGTGAAATACAAGGTGAAAGGCATCTGGGAAGATCTCAGGCAAAATATGAGGAACATTTTATGGGCTGGAGATATGGGGCAGTAGGAGAACATGGTATTTATTTTTATTAATTTATTGGTTTTTATTTTTTATGTGTATGAGTGTATTGTCTGCATGCATGTAAGTGCGCCTGGGTTGTGCAGTGCCCGCAGAGGTCTAAAGAGGGCATTTGATCCCCTGGAACTGGAGTCATAGATGGTTGTTAGCCATGTGGGTGTTGGGAATTGAACCCACATCCTCTGTGAGAACAGCCAGTGCTGAGCCATCTCTCCAACCCTGATATTTCTTCCTTTTTTTTTGTCCTGGAACTTGCTATGTAAACCAGGCTGGCCTCAAACTCATAGAGATCCACCTGCCTCTGCCTCCCGAGTGCTGGGACTAAAGGCATGTGCTACCCCACCTGGCTTTTTTTTTTTTTAACAATAAATTTATTATTGTATGTGTGTACATGATGTGGTGGGTGGTTTTATGAGCCATGGTCCGCATGTGGAGGTCAGAGGACAACTTTGTGGATTTTTTCCCTTCCATTGGGGTAGTGATGGTTTTATCTGGAATGAGGTATTTGGGTTACACTGCAGCCCCTGCTGGCCTGGAACTTGCTATGTAGACCAGGCTAGCTTTGAACTCACAGAGGTCCATCTGCTTCTGCCTCCTGAGTGCTGGGATTAAAGGCGTGTGCCACCATGCCTGGCTTCTTTTTCTTGTGGGTATTTAAAAAGGCATATTTGAGGGCTGGAGAGATGGCATAGCAATTAAGAGCACTTGCTGCTCTTGCAGAAGACCTGGGTTTGGTTCCTAGCACTCACGTGGTTGCCCATGAATGTCTGCAATTCCAGCTTCAGGGGCTCTGACATCCTTTTGGTCTCCATGGGCACTATGCATGCATGTGATTCACACACATACATGCAGAGAAACACTCAAACATAAAAATAAAGCTAAAAAGGTATGTCTTTGTAGAAATCATAAGTGAAAAGACACGAACTGAAAAAATTGCATAAGATACATGGTTTATGTTGATAAATTCTGTTAACTAGGTTCTGCTAATTTAGAGTTCTAGTGTACACATCTGATCAGTGTATGAAGTGCCAGTATTTCCCTTGTCCTCAGTATACATAAGGTACTTAAGTATCTGTTGAATAGAAAAAAAATATGTAGGGGCTAGAAAGATAGCTCAGATAGTAAAGTGCTTGGCATACAAGCATGAGGCTCTGAGTTTAATCACCAACACCCACATAAAAATCTGGGCAAGGTGGTACAGGTGTAATTCCAGTGCTGGGGAGGCAATTTCCCTGCTTTAAAAAAAATGCATGTATATGGAATAGACCATATGTGTCTATAGGGCAGTCTTGGATCAAATTTGTATACATTCTAGGCAAACTTTTTATAATGAAAGAAAATCAAGGGTAAGATTTTGTGTGTGTGTGTTGTATATTAGAGTTGAATGAAGTAGGTGGGTGAAGCATAAAGGAGAGAATTCCAGTACAGGAAACCTAGTATCAGTGTTGGGGACTGAACCCAGGGCCTTGTGCATGCTAAACCAAGCATTCTACCACTGAGCTGTTACATCTGCCTTTTCTTATCTTTTGGAGACAAGTGGCTCTTGCTGATTAGAACTCATTATATAAACAGTTTGAGAATTCATGATCCTCCTTGCTTTAGGTTTCTGAGAGCTAGGATTACAAGCATGCACCATTTTGTCTGGCTACCGATGGCTTTTAAAGGAAAAATAATACAACTGAGTACTTCAGTTTGAGGAACACGGATTGAAAGTAGAATATAACCACTTGTGAAGTTACTTGAAAAAATAAACATTTTTAAAACGAAAAGCCAGTCACTTGGAGGTTGAGGATGTAGTTCAGTTAGTAAGGTGCTTGCTTAGCATGCATGAAGCCCTAGCATGCATAAAGCAAGTGTGGTAGCACATGGCTGGAGCCAGTAGTATCAGAAGTTCAGTCATCCTCAGCTATATAAGGAGTTCAAAGCCAGCCTGGGATAAGTGAGACCCTGTCTCACAACAAGAAGTTACTTGGTATTAGGATGATTGGAAACCAAAATTGAATCACTGGAATCTGTTTGGCTGTATTTGTATTATTTTAGATTAGCATTTACAAGTTCTCAAGTTTCTTTTCTTTTTTTTTTTTTTGGTCATTTTGAGACAGGGTCTCCCTGTCGTCCCAGCTGGCCTGGAACTCACCGAGATCCGCCTGCCTCTGCCTTCGGAGTCCTGGGATCAAAGATGTGCACCACCATGCCGGGCTGTCTCCGACTTCCTTTATAGGTTAAGCCAGACTCTACTGTGAAAAACTATGGGTAATTTACCTACTACGGGATCTAGTGCTGAATCTTGAGAGTCTTTATTAAAAAGTTTTTAAAGCTGGAGGACAATTTTATTAGAATTGGCGTAGAAACAACAGAGGAGGCAAGCTGCCAGATAGAGATGGAGAAGAGGAAGAAACTCATGCTTTTTGAGTTAGGATCAGCAATGGAGGTCTGCAAGCGGCTCTAGAAAGGGTGGGCAAGAGGTCTTCGAAAGAAAAAGAAAATCCAGAGTCAGGGCAAGCAAACTTAGGATTTTGGTTTAGGATCAGTAAGAAACTGGTGAAAGTTGTTTTCAAAGTATCTGCCAGCCAGGCTTGGTGGTGCACGCCTTTAATCTGGAGGCAGAAGCAGGTGCATCTCTGTGAGTTCGAGACCAGCCAGAGCGACATATTGAGACCCTTTCTTTAAAAAAAAAAAAAAAGTATTTGGCATTTCCTGTTTGCAGAGTAGAAAAAGAGTTACCAAAGAGAATTTCCAGTGCCCACTTCCATCCAAATTGTTCTCATAGATTCTTCAATTATAAAGATGTTATTTGGGTTATCTCTTTGAGGATGCTACCCAGTAATTTATAGCTTTGGAGCAGACATTTTAATGCTAAATAAACACAAATTTTAGTCTCAGAAAATGAGAAAACATTAAGACCTTTGAGAAGGCATCTTGGAGTCAGAGAAGAGGAAGGTGTTAAAGAAACAGTTGCTTTTCAATTTTGCCTAAATATTTCAATGCATTGCTGGAATCATGGGTTTCAGAATGATTTCAGAAGTTTATTAACTTTAGTTTTCTGGTGTAGATTATTCCAGCATAATTTCTGTTTACTATGTTGTGTATGTCCTCAGGAAGAGGAAACCAAAGAAAGATGATTCTTCCTAAGAGAAAAGCAGGTTAAATCAGTGTTCTTGGTTACCTCCTCTTCCTCTTGACTCCATTCTTAAAATCTCCTTGTTTTCTTTTTCCTTCATATGATTTGGTACTGTCACCTACGACAAAGTAGGTTCAAAGTGTTTCCTAATTCTGAGAGTGAAAGAAGTTTGGGAATACTGACTACAATTTCTGCTCTATTATTTACTTCTTTGTATCTCTTTTTTTCTCACTCTAAACACTCCTTTTTATTGTAGGATTAACAGCAAGGAACTACTGGTAAGTGGTAGAGTTGAAAGAAAACTAATTTTTGGTGTTGGGTTGTGAGGAATACTGTCTTTGACAACTGTCTGACGTTCTAGTTGGTTAATGGTTTCTTTGCATTTTACAGCTTCAGTGTTTTGAAGAAACAAAATACACAGGATCAAGGCACTAAATCTCAGATACTTTAAGGCAAATTTCTCGTTTCCTTGTTTTAAGACACCTTTCATCTTTTTATCAGGCAGTTTAGTGCTAGCTCCTCTTCCTTTCCCAGCTCCTCAGCGAGCCTTTATTTTCTTTTTGAGAAAAGATTTCTCTGTAGCCTAGGTGGTCCTGGAACGGGGTGTCCTCTAACCTGCAGCATTCCTTTTGCTTCAACCTCCTCAAAAGCCTTGGAGACAGGCACGAGCCATCACACTCTGCCCAGCTTTATCTGTTAGTGTTCTTTGTTGGTGGACGTTGAAAACTCCATTACTCTTCTTTCAAGGTGTCTGCTTCCAGGTTTTCCAGCGCTCTGGCGCTTTCCAGCCCTACAGCACTTCAGAGAGAAAGTCCTCGGGTGCTTTTGATGGGCTTATAAAGCTAAGGGGGTCAGTGAAACCTGGAGTTGGTGGGACTGGGTGCGGCAGGGGCGGGGCTGGAGAGGAGCCACCCGGGAGGGGTGAAAAGCACTGTGAAGAAAGGCCTTCTGGGCAGTCGTTTCAGATTTTTCACGAAGGCTTCGAGTACGAGGCTGAGGATGTTGGGTACCTCCCTTCTACCTCACCATGCGTGATTCTAGAAGCTTCAGTGGTTGTTTCCTGGGTTGCTAAGACGCAAGAAGGCACCGGCTTCTGTTCCGGGGGCGGATCCCAAGGGTCTCGTGGCAGCTCGAGGGCCGTTTGGCCTCCCGGTGTTGGGGGAGGGGCAGGGGAGGTGCTGCTCGCGCCTCCTTTTGCGCCTGCGCGGAGGGCTCCGTTCGGGTAGGAGCGCGTGCGCGGTGACGTGGACGTCCGGTGCGCGCGCAGGCTCTTCAGCTGAAGCGGACACAAGGTGTGCGAACCCAACAGAATGACCCGCCCCCCCCCCGCCCCCCCCCAGGGACATGAAGGACTCCGGGTGAGGCCAACCACGCCCCGCACGGTAACTCTCCGACCTGGGTGGAGGGCGTCGCTTTAGTAAAGGCCCGATTGGAGTTTTTTGAGAGTTTGAACCACTTGTGTATTTGAACGGCTTGACCGGGGCTCTGTAGAGTGATCTTCGCACGCCTGGGCCTGGCTGGGCCTTGAGCTGTGCAGCTTTTCGACCCTTGAGCGAGATTGCGCCCAACCACGCCCCGCACGGTAACTCTCCGACCTGGGTGGAGGGCGTCGCTTTAGTAAAGGCCCGATTGGAGTTTTTTGAGAGTTTGAACCACTTGTGTATTTGAACGGCTTGACCGGGGCTCTGTAGAGTGATCTTCGCACGCCTGGGCCTGGCTGGGCCTTGAGCTGTGCAGCTTTTCGACCCTTGAGCGAGATTGCGCAGTTCACCTCGCGCTGTTCCCGGCCTCACTTCCGCGTAGGTCATCGAACTGAGAACATCGACGCCAGAGGCAGTGGCCACGAGGCGGGCGGGGCGAGAAGCGCCCGTGGTGCGGCCCTGCCCTCGAGTGCGTGGGGGTGTTGCACCGCATGGCATGATCCGCGTGACAGTTTCTAGCCCTGCTGTAGGTTGAAATCTGTGTTTATTTGGCGCTTTGGATTTAGTACTCAGTTTTCAGGGTCTCACATCTCGGAGGGAAACAGCGTTAATCTCGCTTTCTCTAAGGAACTGGATCCAGCATTTTGACACTTGTACAAACGTCTCCTCTAGCACGTAATTTCTGGTCAAATTGAGGCAAGATCGCGAATTTAATGGAGTGAGTTGTATAGGAGCAAGAACTTTACAAAGGACCTCTGATTTGTAAGTGCATCATTGAGGGCGGACAAAACAGGTGGGGAAGAGCAGGTGTTATTTTCTTCCTCTTTGTGGGCCTGCGTTTAGCTAGTTTTCTGTTCATGGGACTTCTTTCTGTTGTAATTTTCAAGTAGGTCTCTGCCTTCAATGTAAGTGGGACATTAGTAAGCGTATTTACCACCTCTAAGTTGGGGAAATCTGTGTTCGAAGATTATGGAGGAGTTTTTGTTTTCCAAACTGGGGCGAAATTGGTTGCATTGGTTGTTGCTGTGAAAATTTTTGCCTCTTCTTTGAGCCCTGGGAATGCCTATTTTTCTGGCAAAAGGTTGCAAACAGGGATGGGTGAAGATTGTCTGAAAGAAAGGGTGGTATAATTAGTAGAACCATGCTTCCAAGGTTTGCGTCGCTGGAGCAGACACGTGGATCTTGAGAAGTTAGAGCCCACCCGTGTGCAACCCATGAGTGTTGTTGAGCTTGTCAATCTTTGTGGCCGAGTGTCTGGTGAACTCTGTGTTGGTCTGTTTTTCACTTGGGCACGTCGCCACAGCTAAGCTGCAGGGAAGGTGCGGGCTAGTGATGCGCAGGCTAGTGATGTGCCGTCTTCGAGGAAGGGGGCTGGTTGAGTGACTGGTTTGTGTAGTTTCCAAGGAAACCGAATTCAGTCTTAAGATCTTAGGGTTCCAGCTGGCTGCATGTGATACATGGGAATTCTGCCCTGAAGAGTTATCTTTGCGACATTTTTTCACGTGGTTCTTGGCCAGCTTTTTTGCAGTTGGAAAGCAAGATTGGGGGCCTATAGAATTAAGTCACTGGGAGTCCGTGTCCTTTCACCTGAACAGAGCTTATTGCAGGTTCTTGGGGCCGAAGGGCTTGTGCTTCCAGCAGTTACAAGGGTTGAGTGAGTTGGGGCCGCTTCACTGAAACGCAAGTGACTTGAAACTGAGTACCCTGGGTACTTTAGCATATTTATTCCAAGTTTGACATTTGTCCGATTCTGCAGTAAAAGTTTTCAGATTCTTTTTAGTAATTCTTTGGTATCTAAAGCTTGCTAGACTGAATTGTTTCTATTGAGTCCTAGGATTGGAAAATGTCTCTGAAGCTAGCAGTATTGCATGATATCTGGGAATGGGGGGAGGGGCTGTGGAGGGACGTACTTAGGCTTTTGTGGTTCTGTGTCCTAAAATCTGAAGTGTTTAATTCATATAGAGATAGATTCATATCTATCATCTATCTATCTATCTGTCTATCTATCTATCTATCTATCTATCTATCTATCTATCTATCTATCATCTATCTATCATTTATCATCTGTTTTTTGAAACAAGGGTCTCCTTGTAGCCCAGCTGGTTTGGCACTCATCATGCAGACCAGGCTGACCTTTATCTTAAATTAAATCGCTACATAGTAAACTAGTGTATTTTGTAGATTTTATGAGGGTCGTTATAGTAAAAATTTCCCAAAGAGGTCATTGGGTGAAAAGACATTTAAAATCGGTATTCTGAATTTTTTACAATTTATGGAACTTGCCTTATTATTTAAACCATCTTGTGTCTATTCCTTGAGGCAACATTTTGTATGAAGTGCCGTTTCAAGATATTACTGAGAAATTTTTCTTACACAATTGTACTTCTTAAGGCTCTAATACTTAAATTTTGTTTTTTTATTTATAGCCGGGCGTGGTGGTGCACGTCTTTAATCCCGTAATTCAGCACTCAGGAGGCAGAGGCAAACATATCTCTGTGTGGTCGGAGCACAGCCTGGTCTACATAGGGAGTTCCAGGCCAGCTGGGGCTACAGGGAGACCCTGTCTCAAAAAGACCAAAAA
>NW_008349359.1:1409012-1413396 GCF_000622305.1 Nannospalax galili
ATTTTAATTATGTGAGTGCATGTGTGGGTGTGTTGGTATGTGCAAGTGAGTGCAGGTGCCTTGAAGGCCAGAGGCTTCAGATCCCCTGGAGCTGGATGAAGTTACAGGTGGTTGTGAGCCCTACCAAGTGTGGAATCAAACTCCCAGTCCTCTATAAGAGTAGTATGTGTTCTTAACTGCTGAGCCTTCCCTCTAGCCTTCTCATACTTACTTTAATCTGGATAAATGGTTGTTGAGAAAAAGCTGTATCAATAACTTAAAAATGAAAGGCATACACCTTCAACTCAAATTGTATTCTTTATTAAAATTTTAGAGAGCTAAACACAGAGTATTAGAGTTTTTATGGAGAAAGGTGAAATAGCATATTACCAAATTGACTATCCTTAGATGAGAAAATCCATATAGGACTGGGGATATAGCTTAAATGGTATCCCACCTGTCTGTTTTATGAGAATCCCTGGCTGGGTTCAGTTACTAGCACCACCAGGCAGGACAGGTGGGAGTGGGGGTGGGGGGTGGGGTGGGGGAAAGAAGATGGGGATGGGGGATGATGATGATCATCCTTGCTCTTAAGCTGTAGCCATTATATCTCAAGTTACAGATAATTTTGGATCTTAGTCTAGTTTGATTTTAATGTATGTTGATTAACTGATGGACTAAATTGACTGGTTTAGTTTTTTTGGGGGGTGGTCTTTTTTTGAGCCAGGGTCTCCCTGTAGCCCCAGCTGACCTGGAAATTGCTATGTAGACCGGGCTGGCCTTGAACTCACAGAGATCTGCCTGTCTCTGCCTTCCAAGTACTGGGATTAAAGGCGTGCACCGCCATGCCTGGCTTTTGGATTAGTTTTAAAATTTTTATTTATTTAAAAATACTGAACTGTAGCCGGGCGTAGTGGTGTACACCTGTAGTGCACACCTGTAGTCCCAGCACTTGGGAGGCAGAGGCAGGCGGATCTCTGTGAGTTCAAGGCCAGTCTGGTCTACATAGTTCCAGGACAGCTGTGGCTACAGGGAGACCCTGCTTCACATAGACAAAAAAAAAACCAAAAAACTGAACTGTCATGAATTTGCGCTTCACGAATTTGTGTGTCATCCTTGCGCAGGGACCATGCTAATCTCTGTATCATTAGCACTGGTTTACTTTTTTTAAAAGACCTTGCTGGATGTGGTGGCACGGCTTTTACAGCACTCAGAAGACCTGAAGATCTCTGTGAGATCAAGGACAACTTGGGATGTAGCAAGTTCCAGGGCAGCTGGGGCTACATAGTGAGACCCTTTCTCAAAAAAAAAAAAAAGTTAGGGGCATGAGAGGTGGCCTAGGGGTTAAGAGCACTGGCTGCTCTTGCAGGGGACCTGGGTTCAGTTCCCAGTTCCCACATGGCACCTAACAAGCATCTGTAACTCCAGTTCCAGGGGATCAGACACCTTCTTCTGACCTCTATGAGACACCTTCTTCTGACCTCTGTGGGCATTGCACAACACTTGATGCACTTACATACATGTAAGCAACATACTCGTACACATAAAATTAAAAAAACAAACAAACCTTAAGTCTGAAAGTTCTAACTTTTCCTGTCTTTCATGTATATTTTCACATTTTCAATTAGATGCCAAGTGCACAAAGTTGAAATAAGGCAATTTGACTTTTCTCTTTGGGAGGGGTGGTAGATGGGGTCTCATGTAGCCTTGAACTTGCTATGTTTAAGGCTTAAGGGTGACCTTGAGCTTTTGATTCTCTACCTGTAGTGCTGGGGATTGCAGGCATGTGTCACCTTGCCTGATTTTTTTTTTTTTTTAATGTGGTTCTGGGGACTGAATCTGAGACTTTATGAATGCTAGGCAGACAGTCTACCAACTGAGCTGTATCTCCAGCCCCAATTTGAGTTTTCTGAACTTAACATTTTGTTTAAGCAAAAAGATAACTAGATAAACACACACACATACATATAAACACATACAAACACAAATATGTACACATAAATGTACAAAAATTTCCATCAGATCTTTTATTTCATAAATTACTATTAAATTTAAAAGGGTAGTAGTTCATTATTTTGATTCCCTCCCCTGTGGATTTTTGAGGCAGGATCTCATGTACGAGACACACACAAGGATGGCCTTGAACTGTACTGCTTTTGCCTTTTCTGGGATTATAGGTGTGCCACCACATCTGGCTAAGAGTGATTTTTAAAAATAAGTGTATGAGTATATTGCCTTACATATATGTAAGTGCACTCATGTGCATTGCCCACGGAGGTCAGAAGAGGATATGCAATTCCCTGGAACTGGAGTTACAGACAGCCATGATGTAGGTGCTGGGAATCAAATCGAGGTCCTACGCAAGAGCAGCCAGTGCTTTTAACCGCTGAGCCATCTCTCCAGCCTCCTAAGATAGTGATTTTTAAAGCATTGGATAAAAGATTTCTATCCCGGCGGTACATGTAATGATGTAAAAACTGAGATTTTTGTATTATAGAACATAATGTTTTAAATTCTGAGCCTTATGTATTTGTTATTGTGATAACTACTTTAGCGACTACTATTCACAAAGTACTTTGTGTACTTGCTCATGAAAATGGTGATGGTTTCTTTGTATGTGTGTGCATGCACAGCTGAATATGCACAGGGGATTGATACTAGGTGATTTGTAAGAAATGTACTTTATGAATAAGTAAATAGAAATTAGCTGGCATTGATTGTTTGGGTTATTTATCCTTCTAGATAGCTATAACTCAAACATTGTTTACTTCTGCTATGGTGTATAAATTTTTGTGATTTCTCTAAGCATTATCATTTTACAAAGTCACCTTGTTTTTTTTTTGAGACAGGGTCTTCTGTGGCCACAGCTGGCCTGGAACTTGCTATATAGACCAGACTGGCTTCAAACTCTACAGAGACCCTGGGTTTAATTCCTAGCACCAAAAAACAGACACCCATTGCTGTCATTTGAATTCCAGTATTCCAGAGGCCAAGACAGGAGAATGAGGAATGTAAGGTCAGCCTAGGATAGGAGTGAGAACCTGTCTTTAAAAAAAACCAAAACACAAAAACCACTCTAAATCAGAGGATATATATTTCTATCCATGAATATTAGGACTTTCGTGTTAGGAACTAGGTTTCCTACCCCCACCCGCCTTTTTTTTGAGTTGAGTTTTACTTTATAGCCCAGGCTTGTCTCAATTTAGGGTCAGCCTCAGCCTTCAGAGGACCTGGGTTCGATTCCCAGGACCCCATGGTGGCTAACAACCATTTTCCAGGGGATCTAGTGCCCTCTTCTAACCTCTATAGGCACTGTACAACATGGGTGCACTTATATACATGCAAGCAGTGCACTCATACACATAAAAATATAAAATATATAAAAATGATAAGATTAGGACAACTGGGTGTGGTGACCCATGCCTATAATCCCAGTATGTGGGAGGCAGACACAAGAGGATTCCTATAAGTTTGAAGCCAGCCTGGTCTTTGTTGTAAGTTCCAAGCCAGAAGACTCCGTCTCAAAAAAGAACCTAGAAAGTAAAAAAAAAAAAATGAATAGAATGGTTAGATATTACAGAATGAATGCCCTTGCAGTGACTGTAAGAAGTCTATAAGCAATGTCAGGAGAATTGGGACTATTTTGTTGATGACACAGTTGTTTCTTTTGAGACACAGTCTCAAGTATCCCAGGGTGACTTTGAATTCCCTTGAACTTTTTTTTTAAGATTTATGTTTTGATTTTGTGTGTGGGTGTGTGCATGTGAGTATAGGTGCATTGTGAGTATAGGTGCCAGTGAAGGCCACATGAGGATTTTGGATCCCTTGAGGCTGGAGTTAAAGATGGCTGTGAGCCATCCAATGTAACGTGCTGGGATCTGAATTTGGGTCTTCTGCAAAAGCAGTACATGCTCTTAACTGCCAAGCCATCTCTCTAACCCGAACTTTTGTTTTTCTTTAATATTTTATTTATTATTTTTATTTTATGTGTATGTGTGTATTGCCTGCATGTAGGTAAATGCACCCATTTTGTGCAATGCCTGCGGAGGACAGAAGAGGCCATTGGATCCCCTGGAATTGGAGTTACAGACAGTTGTTAGCTGCCATGTGGGTGCTGGGATTTGAACTCAGGTCTTCTGCAAGAACCTCCAGTGTTCTTAACTGCTGAGCCATCTCTCCAGCCCTCAACCTGAACTTTTTTTTGAGACAGGGTATCACTAGGTAGCCATGACTGGCCTTGACCTCACAGAGATTGGCCTACTTTTGACTCTCAACTGTTGGAAGTAAAGGCTTGTGATGCTACACTTAACCTGAACTTAAAAAAAAAAAAAAAAAATTTATTTTTGACAATTTCATATATGTATATAATGAATTTTTGTAATCACACACATACACACACACACAC
>NW_008349359.1:1413436-1419896 GCF_000622305.1 Nannospalax galili
ACACACACACACACACATATACCCAGTTTAGTCATTTTACCTGTTTTCCTCTTTTCTGATGAAACTGTTCTTCTCAACCATCTCCCTTTTGTGTTCACATCCCCCCCTTTGATGATAGGTGATAACTGAGTTTAAAAATTTTCAAAAATTTAAAATTTGTGTGTGTGTGTGTGTGTGTGTGTGTGTGTGTACATACGCATGCATGTGTGCACATGCCACATGGCATTTATGGAAGTTAGAGGACAACTTAGTGGAATCTTCATCTGCCTTTTATGTAGGTGCTGGGGATTGAACTTAGATCTCCAAGCTTGCCTAGCAAGTGCCTTTTCCCATTGATCTATCTTCCTGGCCCACTGAGTTAGGATTGCTTGCGTGAGCATGGGCGGGGGATTATTTACTGAAACATGGGCAATTTGTCTGACTACAACACTGAATAACCTTGAATTTGTGCTCTTCCTGTCTCCATATGAGTGCTAGGATTATAGGCATGTGTCACCACTCTTTTTACAGTGCTGGGGATTCAACCTAAGGCTTCATGCATGCTAGGCAAGAACTCTACCAGTTGAGCTACAAACCCCAGTCCTAACACTTTATATTTCTGTTCACAAAGACTCAAGTTTTTTTTGTTTTTGTTTTTTGTTTGTTTTGTGCTTGTTTTTAGGATGGGAAGGCCGTTGTGATTATGTGTTGACTACAATTTTCTTACTACTGAAATGCCCACTGAAATCATGGAAGAGAAACAGCAGATTATATTGGCTAATCAAGATGGTGGGACAGTGACAGGAGCAGCACCTACCTTCTTTGTCATCCTAAAACAGCCAGGAAATGGCAAAACTGATCAAGGAATTCTAGTTACTAATCGAGATGCCTGTACTTTGTCAAGTAGGGTGTCATCACCAGGAAAATCGAAAGGGAAGATTTGCCTTCCAGCTGATTGTACTGTGGGAAGAATCACTGTTACCCTTGATAACAATAGTATGTGGAATGAGTTCCATAATCGAAGCACAGAGATGATTCTGACCAAGCAGGGAAGACGTATGTTTCCTTATTGTCGATATTGGATATCAGGTTTAGATTCAAATTTAAAGTATATACTTGTTATGGATATATCTCCTGTGGATAACCATCGTTATAAGTGGAACGGTCGTTGGTGGGAACCCAGTGGGAAGGCTGAACCCCATATTTTGGGGAGAGTTTTCATTCATCCAGAATCTCCTTCCACGGGTCATTATTGGATGCATCAACCAGTATCTTTCTATAAACTCAAACTTACCAACAATACACTGGACCAGGAAGGGCATATTATCTTGCACTCTATGCATCGTTACTTGCCAAGGCTTCATTTGGTACCTGCAGAAAAAGCTACAGAAGTGATACAATTAAATGGTCCTGGGGTCCATACTTTTACCTTCCCCCAGACTGAATTCTTTGCAGTAACAGCTTATCAGAACATACAGATTACCCAGTTGAAAATAGATTACAATCCATTTGCCAAAGGCTTTCGGGATGATGGGTTGAATGGTAAGCCTCAAAGAGATGGAAAACAAAAGAACAACTCTGACCAAGAAGGGAATAGTGTTTCTAGTTCTCCTGGTCATCGTGTTCGTCTTACTGAAGGCGAGGGGTCAGAGATACATTCAGATGATTTTGATCCTATGGCAAGGGGTCATGAAACATCAGGCATGGATTTGGAGAAGCCTACCCTTGATGTAAAACAAGACTTTCTTGGTTTTATGAGTACTGATTCAGCACTTGAAGTTCCTCAATTGAAGCGTGAAATTTCTGAAAGGTAGGTAATAGTTTCTCTTTTCCTTTTTTTTTAAAAATATTTTTTTATTTTTATTTTATGTGTATGAGTCTATTGCCTGAATGGGTGAGTGCATCCGTGTTGTGCAGTGCTGCAGAGGTCAGAAGAAGAGGGCTTTGGATTCCCCTGGAACTGGAGTTAAGGACGGTTCATAGCCGCCATGCGGGTGCTAAGAATAGAGCCTGGGTCCTCTGCAAGAGCAGTTAGTGCTCTTAACCGCTGAGCCATCTCTCCAGCCCCTCTTTTTTTTAGATTACATTTATTTATTTTATTTATATTGTGTGTATATGCATGTGTACATGTGTACTTCTTAGTGCTTGTAAGAGGGCAGAGGATGACCTTCAGGAGTTGGTTTTTTTCCTTCCATCATGTGGGTCTGGGGGATTGAACTTAGATCTTTTGGCAATAAGTGCCTTTACCCACTGAACTATCTTGCCACCTTGGTAATAGTTTTTATGTTCTTAAAGAAAAAAAAGGAGATTGAGATGGGCTAGGTATTGGATTTAATACATTGGTTCTATGGAATGCTGTAGACATTGAAAAATATAAGTTTCTGTAAAATAAATTACACCTGCTTTTAATTCTGTGAAGTGCCAACTAATTTTTTTGTAGTGACTGGGTTCAAGATGGGGAATTGAAGACAAATTGGATTATTTATCAAAATAAGGAACTTTTGCTGGGCATGGAGGCACTTGGAGGCAGAGATAGGTGTGTCTCTGTGACTTTAAGACCAGTCTGGTACATAAAGTGAGTTCCAGGCCATCTAGGGCTACATAGTGAGACTCTGTATCAAATAAAAGGAACTTTATATGATTTTTAGTGTTCGTTGTTGACACATATAGACGATTCATGATTAATTGTGGAAGAGGGAAAACCCCAAATCATAACTGAAACAGTTTATCCAACTGAGGCCTAAAATGGACTTGTCATAAACTTATGTGTGGAATATTTATGAATTTACTATCATGAGGACATCCTAGTCTATAAATTACCCAGCTAAAATAGAATCTGAAAATTGTTATATATGAAAATATGGTGGTGTACTTTAAAAAAATGTAATTCTATATAACTGAACCTTTGTATCCTCTGACCAACATCTTCCTCTTTTCTCACACCCTTTTCAGTGTCGTACTTAAATCATTTAGCATAATGTTCTCTAGTTCATTTATGTTGTCAAAACTGGCAGAATTTCTTTTTTAGTTTGAATAATATTCCATTGCAAAAGTAAATTGTCTGTCTGTCTGTCTCTCTCTGTATATGACAGGGGTCTCCCTGTAGCCCCAGCTGACCTGGAACTCACTATGTAGACCAGGCAGGCCTTGAACTCGCAGAGATTCGCCTGCCTCTGCTTCCTGTGTGCTGGGGCTAAAGGCCTGCGCCACCATGCCTCGCTAAAGGTCATTTTCTTAAGGTGTTTCTTAGCCATTTTTATTTCTTTTGAGAACTGTTTGTTCAGATCCAGAATCTGTCTTTTAATTGGGTCATTTGTTTTCTTGATTTTTTTTTTTTAAGTTCTTTGTATATTCTGGATATTAGTCCCCTATCAGATGAGTAGGTGGTGAAGATTTTTTCCCACTCTTTTGGGTTTCCTCTTCATTTCCTTAGTTGTTTTTTTAGCTGTGCAGAAGGTTTTTAATTTAATGAGATCCCAGTTGTCAATTGTTGAACTTAATTCCTGAGCAACTGATGTCCTTTCTTGCATCTATAGCTACAGGGTACTGCCTGTGTTTTCTTCTAAAAGTTTTCAGTTTCTTGTTTCACATTGAGGTCATTGATCCATTTGTAGTTGTCTTTTTGTTCAGGGTGATAGATATGGGTCTAATTTCATTCTTAATAGATGGAGATCCAGTTTTGCCAGCACCATTTGTTGAAGATGGGCTTTCTTCCAGTGTGTGTTCTTGGCACCTTTGTCAAAGATCAGATGACTGAAATTGCATGCACTCATGTTTGGGTCTTCTATTATGTTCCGTTGATGGACAGTAAAGATCTCTACAATGAAAATTTTAAATCTTTGGAGAAAGATTAAAGAAGACACAAGGAGATGGAAAGACCTCCCATGCTCATGGATTGGTAGAATTAATAGTGTTAAAATGGTCATCCTACCAAAAGCAATTTATAGATTCAATACAATGCCAATCAAAATCCCCATGACATTCTTCAGAGAATTAGGGAAAAAAAATCATAAAATTCATATGGAATCATAAAAGACCCTGGGTAGCCAAAGAAATACTGAGCAAAAAGAGCAAATAAATTTGTTTTTAAACTATGGTGTTTTGTTTTTTTGGTCTTTTTTGAAACAGGATTTCCCTGTAGCCCCAGCTGGCCTGGAACTCACTATGTAGACCAGGCTGGCCTTGAACTCACAGAGATTCCCCCTGCCTCTGCCTGCCAAGCGCTGGGACTACAGGCGTGTGCCACCACCCCAGGCTTTTTTGTTTTTTTGTTTTTTTTTTTTTGAGACAGGGTCTCTCTGTAGCTCCGGCTGGCCGGCCTGGAACTCTCCATGTAGACCAGGCTGGCCTTGAACTCACAGAGATCCACCTGCCTCTGCCTCCTGAGTGCTGGGGCTAAAGGCTTGCGCCATCATGCCCAGCTCTGTATTTCTTTTTTTAAAAGATGAAATTAATTATTTTTTCTTTATTTGAGACAAGTGTCTCCCTGTAACCCTAGCTGACCTGGAACTCATTATGTACACCAGGCTGGCCTTGATGCCACAAAGATCTGCTTGCCTCTGCCTCCTGAGTGCTGTGACTAAAGGCATACATCATGCCCAATTTGATTTTTAATAAGGTGTATGTGTGTGTATTTGAGAGTGCAGACCCATGGAGGTCTGAGGTAGCAGATGTCCCTGGAGCTGTAATTACAGGCAATTGTGAGCCTCATGGCACACAGGCAACATGGGTCCTGGGAATCCTCTGCAAGAGCAGTATGTCCTGTTAAGTGCTGAGCCATCTCTTCAGCCCCTAAAGCTATATTTGTCTTGTTGCCTGGTTGCTCTTTCAATGTTGTAGTGTGTAGAATTGTTAAAGGTGGGAGCATTATGATTTTAGTTTGTATTTTCTGATGACTATGAGAACTTTTGACCTTGCCATCACTCAGGAGATTATATATAGGAGAGTCTTTTCATAGTCATTTATTTTTTCTCCTTCATCACTTTTGGTACCCTTAAGGTCAAAACTACATTGTTTTAACTAATACAGCTTTATAGTCCTAATTGCCTGACTATGGTCCTAATACTTGGTCCATTTTTTTTGTAAGGCTTTTTCTTTCTTCTTCTTCTTTTTTTTTTTATAATTATAATTATTATTTATTTATTTTTGTCTTTTTTGAGACAGGGTCTCCTCATAGCCCCAGCTGTCCTGGAACTCACTATGTAGACCAGGCTGGCCTCGAACTCACAAAGATCTGCCTGCCTCTGTCTCCCAAGTGCTGGGATTAAAGGCGTGCGCCACCATGCCCAGCTATAATTATTTTTTAAATAAATAATTTATTGAGAATTTCATACATGCATGTAAGGTGTTTTGATCAAATCCATGCCCACTCCCTCCCCTCCAACTCCTCCCATATCTCCCCATCACTTTTTTTCTGATAACTTCATGTATTCTTTCTTCTTTCTTTATTTTTTTATGGGGCTTTTGGCTCTTCTAACATTCCTCCTTCTGAAGAGGTAACCCTAAAATCTTTTAAGGATTAAGATAAAAGCTTCCAAATATTTTTGACATTTTTCGCCTTTGGAACAGAGTAGGTTGCCAAGGACATTTTGACTTTTAAGTTGGCTTAACTTTTCTTGGGGTCTTTTTACCATAACTGCTTAGCCAATTCCTACCTCCTATTCTTACCACACCATCCTCTGAAGAGGTTACCTATATTGCCAATAGGGAATTGGGATGCAGATTGCCCTGGCTTCTTCTATGCAGAACAGGGACGCAGGGTGAGGCAATTGGAGTGCCCCTTCAGTGGGTCTGTCTAAAAGACTCCCAAATTGCATTAACTTTTCTCTCAAGGAGGAAAAGAAAGTTTTTGAATTGTGAATAGGAGATGTGAAGGAGAAGTAAAGGCAAGAGTAATTTAATTAGCATTACAAGTTCTAGACAGGGAACTAGAAAATAGAACGGGAAATTTCAAATGTTCATATGAGAGTCTGTTGGAATTTCTTGACAAGGGCTTACAAAAGCATCCCTCTATTGGATTCCTCCTCATTTTTCTTTTGTCCAAGGCTGGACTGTAGAGTGATGGATTCAGGATTTGCTTTCAGGTATTTTGATAGCTGTGGGAGTGGTTAGAAGCAGTGTCAGTTCCCTCTCAAGTGCTTCTAGATAGGGGGAGAAAACAAATTTATCCATCATTTTAGAACAATAGCTGTCTCCCTTAGGTACAGGTTGGCACTACAGTATTGGGGACCAATATTTGAAGTCTTACATCTGAGCAGCACTTTCTGGTTAGGAACAAAATCATCAATGAGAAATAATTGTCTAAATAACTTTTTATATAGACTTAAGCATAATGTCTGGGAAGTGGAATCCCTTGAACTCTTAAGTATATGATGACTTTACTCTTTGGTTATACCTTCCTTTTGGATGTTTAAGACCATACAGTTGGCCCAAATAAACCAATTTATTTTTACTCTTAAGGGCATTTGAGGATCTGTTCCTC
>NW_008349359.1:1419970-1440339 GCF_000622305.1 Nannospalax galili
CCCGGCAATCCCTTGAACTCTTAAAGAAATATACTGATGACTTTACTCTTTGGTTATACTTTCCTTTTGGGTATTTAAGACCATACAGTTGGCCCAAATAAATCAATTTATTTTTACACTTAAGGTCATTTGAGGATCTGTTCCTCAGGGGTCACATGAGCTTGGGAGGAACTTCTGGCTCATTTCTTTTACCAGTTCCATCTATGTGAAGATAAGTCAAAGGTCCTGCTTGACCATGTGTGGCTTCACTTGGAAGCATGAATGAGATGTTTCCTCTGAGTTGACCCTTCTCTTTGTAGACTGGACACTGCTTCAAGTCCATCTCATGGGGTCTCCATGGCCTCCCTGAACAAGAGGAGAGGTGACTGAGTCACCAGTTACAGGACATTTTGAGAGATGTTTCATAGTCCACTGGAACTTAGTCGGCCTTGGAGGGCAAGGGGCAAAAACTGTCCTTTAAGTCCCTCTGACCATATTAGTATAGGCTTCAAAGTATGGCTGTTAAACATCCAATAAGGTTAGATCCACCAGTCTGCTACTTTTAATTATCGTGTGTGTAAGGCTTTTTCTAAAATTAGTCACTATTGGCCCCAAACTAGTTTGATGTATTTATTGCTTTCTATTTTTTTTCCTTGATTTTAATTTTTATTTACTTGAGTGTATGTGTGTGAACATGTGTACCACATTGTATGAAGGTGCTCTCAGAGGCCAGTAGAGGGTTGGATCTCCTGGAGCTGGAGTTACAAGTGATTGTGAGCTTCGTAATGTGATAGAAACAGAGCTTGGTGCCTCTGGAAGAGCAGCAAGCTCTGTTGGCCTGTTGATCCATCTCTCCAGCCCTCTCATAAACTTATTTTTTTATATTAATTGAGATGTCATGTGTTTTCCCCCTATTTTGTTAGTGATGAATTTTATTGATCTTGGAGTTGATCTTGGGGATGGCTGTTACACCAGCTTTCTGTTCTTGGACTAAACCTTGTCATGACATCCTTTTTAATATTGCTGGAATGAATTTGCAGAAAATCTGCACCCAAATTCATGGAGTGATAATTATTTTTCATTTTATTTCTTTTATAATATATCTTATTCTTATTTTAGTGTATTGTATGCATGTGTTTGTAAGTGCACCCATGTCATGCAGTATCTGTGGAGTTCAGAAAAAGGTGTTGGATTCCCCTGGAACTGGAGTTATGAACAGTTAGCCATCATGTAGGTGGTGGGAATCAAACCCGCATCCCTTTGCAAGAGCAGCCAGTGCTCTTAATCACTGAACCATCTCTCCAGCCCTCCTTTTGTTTCTGATATGTTGATGTTAGGGTTGTAATTTCCTCAGAAACAAGTTCAAAGTGTTCCATTCTTTATTTTCCAAGTTTGTGTAAGATTGATAATTTTCATTATGTGTCTAAAAGAACTTATTAATGAACCTATAGAGATTTAAAAGATATATTTTATTATTTTTTATTTTGTGTGTATGAGTGTATTGCCTGCCTGTAGGTAGGTGTACACATGTTGTGCAGTCCCTGAGGAGGTCAGAAGAGGGTGTCAGATCCCCTGGAACTGGAGTTAAGGATGGTTGTTAGCCACCATGTGGGTGCTGGGAATTGAACCTGGGTCCTCTGCAAGAGCGGTAAGTCCTCTTAAACTGCTGAGCCATCTCTCCAGTTCAATGATTTGATATAGTTTTAAACAGAAGGAAAAAGGGAAAAATTTCAGATAACAAAATCCTTTCCTCCAGAACCAATTTTTTTTTTTTAATCACTTTTTCTAGACAAATGTATTCAATGACTAGTCATGTCTCCTTTCAGTGGCACTAATGGTCAATTAAATAAAAAGGAAAACCTCCAGCTGTGAAGGTCCACATCTTTAATCCTAGCACTTGGGAAGCAGGGGCAGGTAGAGCTCTGTGAGATCGAAGCCAACATAGTCTACATAGTATAGTGAGTTCCAGGCCATCTGGGGCTATAGGGAGACCATGTCTGAAAAAGGACACCCCCCCACACCCCACTCCCCCACGCATGCGCAAAGAAAGCCTAACTTTCACAGTCAACTGACTCAAAGTTATAACACATGTAGGATTCCTGGCATATAGTCTAAATGATCTCTTGAGAAAGTTTTATGTGTAAGTCTGATGTTGGGTAAAATAAAGGTGTCTGCTAAGTTCATGTGATCTGTGGTATTGTTAACTCTGACATTTGAAGTGTTTTGTTTGGATGATGTATTTACTGATGAGAATACAGTATTGAAGTTACCCTCATTATATCTGGGTTTATTTGTTCCTTTATGCTTAGCAGTGTTGATTTTTATGAAATTTGCTACACAAATATTTATTGCATATGTATTTACAATCGCTACATCTTTAAAAATTATTTTATGTGTAAAAGATGTTTATACTTATTTATTTTAATATTTTATTTGTTATTTTTATGAATGTATTACCTGCTTGTATGTAAATGCACCTGTGTCATACAATGCCCATGGAGACCAGAAGAGGGCGTCATATTCCCTGGAACTGGAGCTAATGGATGCCTGCCATGTGGGTGCTGGGAATAGAACCCAGGTCTTCTGCAAGAGTGGCCAATGCTCTTAACCTGAGCTATCTCTATAGTCCCTGTTGTTACATCTTGATGTTCCTTTTCCTTTTCCTATTTTGAGACAGGTCTCACTCTGCAGCCCAGGCTAGCATGTAGCTTACTACATATAAACCTAGACTGGCTTGGAACACTTTGGGCAGTCCTCCTTCCTTAGCATCCCAAGTGCTGTGATTATGAGCTTGAGCCATTGCACCTGGCTCTTTTTTTTTTTTTTTTTTTTTTGCTTTAAAGTATTTATGTTCTTTATGTGTATAACTGTATTGCCTACATGTATGTAAGTGCACCTGTGTCATGCAGTGCCCACAGAAGTCAGAAGAGGGCATTGGATCCCCTGGAATAGGCGTTACAGATGGTTATTAGCTGCCATGCTGGGAATCAAACCCAGGTCCTCTGCAAGGGCAGTCAGTGCTCTTAACTGCTGAACCATCTCTCCAGCCTCGTTCTTTAACTTTAAAAAATCAATTTAAGAGGAGTGGCCCAGTGAGATGGAGGTACTTGTTATCAAGCCTGACAATTTGAGGTTGATCCCCAGGAACCCACATGGAGGAAGAAGACTGACTCCTACACTCCTCCTACAAGTTGTCCTCTGACTCTCTCTCTCTCTCTCTCTCTCTCTCATACACAAATGTAATTTAATTTTTTAAAAAGTTTAATATGTTCACATAAAATTAAAGGCACATGCCTTTAATCCCAGCACTCAGGAAGCAGGTGAATCTTGGTGAGTTCAAGGGTAGCCTGGTCTACATAGTGAGTTCCAGGCCAACTGGGGCTACAGGGAGACCCTGTCTCAGAAAGAACAACAACAACAACAATCTGCCCATTTAAAGTGTAGCTGGAAAATGTAGCTCAGTGGGTAAAGTACTTGCCCAGCAAGCACAGAGCCTTGGATTCCATCTCCAGCACTGTGTAAAATCAGGCAAGATGATGAATGCTTATAATCAGTTCATCACTAGAGATATGGAGGCAGGAGGATCAGAAATTTAAGGTCTTCTTTAGCTACATAGTGAGAGGCCAACTTGAGCTGAGATCCTGTCTCAAAGAAACCTAAAGAAAACTCAAGCCCCAAAGTGTATATTGTTGAATCAATTTTTTTAGTATGTTTACAGTTGTGGTTCTGTTCCCTCAGCTTTAGAACATTTTTTATTCCCCACAGAATAATTTTGCCCTCTCCTTTCCCCTTTATATACTTTATGATGGATAAAGTCAATTGTTGACTTACAGTCTCTAGAGAGTCTAGAGAGTTTGTTCTTGTAGTTCTACCAGAGTTCCTTATTCCCCCTCAACCCAGTACTTTTAAGTGTTTTACTTCTGATATTTAATTTTCAGTAGCCCGACTTTGATTAGTATGACTTAAAACTTATTCCCTCCTCCATTGATATTCGTTGAGTTTCCTGGATATTTGGGATAACATCTTTTACTTCCAGAAAATTTTTGCTCATTTTCACTCCAGCTGCTTCTCTATTTTGTCATTTTGGAAGTGCAATTAATGTTCGGTCAGTTGGTATCCTATAAATCATGGATACTTTTTTTCTTTATCCTTTGGTCTAGGTGATTTACTACTTTAATTTCAGCTAACTTTCCACTGTGATAGGGATGTTAAAGCCTTTTCTTTCTGTCAAGAGCTTGGAACCTAAGCTCAGGGAAGATGCAAATTCTTTCTGTTTTCAGGTCATCCTCCCTATTCTTGTGGTTTTATTGATAGAAGTGTTCTGGGAAATAACTGTATGACAGTAGCCACTAACTTTCTGTTTGGGGTCTTCCAGATTCTAGTATACCCTTGCTGAGGCATTTAAAAATGTGGTTGAGGACTGGTGAGATGGTTCAGCAGGTAAAAGCGCTTGGGTACAAGTCTGACACCCTGAATTAGATCCAGAATCTCAGAAAATGGCATGAGAGAACTGTTACCCCTGAAAGTTGTCCTCATGTTTTCACACCCGAGTTTGCACTCCCACACTTGCACACAAAAATTAATAATATGAAAAGTGCATAGATCAAAAGTTCGGGCTAGAAGGTGGAGATGGAGGTGGAAGGTGAGAGGAAAGCTTAAATTCTTAGAGCTCATGGGCTAGTCAGCATAGCCAATTGCTGAGCTCCAGGTTTAGTGAAAGATTCTTATATAAAACATAAGGTGGAAAACTGGTGAGATGATTTAGTGGGCAAAGATTCTTGCTACTGAGTCTGAGGATTTGAGTTTGGCCCTGGAACCCAGATGGTGGAAGGAGAGAACCAATTTTCAGAAGTTATTCTCTGACCACTACCCAAGTGCTGTGTTATGTATGCCTGTGCTCATTTGTGTGTGTGTGTGTGTGTGTATGTGTGTGTGTGTGTGTGTGTGTGTGTGTGTGCATGGGCACATGTACACATAAATGTATATATAAATAATAAAAAGGGGGAAGAGTGATAGAGGAACACACTGGGCATTGACTTGTGGTGTCCATATGCATAGACCTGCACCTACACACACAATTTGTTTGGTTTCTCTGTGTTTTAGCAAATATTCTTTGCCTATAGCTGCTTGTTTTTTCTCTCCTCAGTATATTTTATTAAGGCAGTGTAAATGATGTGGTTGACAGCAGGAGCAATCTGGTCATCTAGAGAGTGCTGGTCCTTCTTTAAACTCTGGTTCAATGATACTTTTCTCTAGAAATTTGTAGTAGTTTTAAAGAAAGATAATTTATTTGATTTTTTTTTTTTTTTAATTCATGTGGCAGAAGTAATGGTGTTCTGTTATCTACATTTTAACCAGAAGTAGAAGTTATTCGTTGAAGGATTTTTGAGCAAGTTTTGCAGGAGCAAGTAACTACATGTTCATGTAATGGTGACTTGTGCATAGTTGAGATATTTGAGTTTTATTGACACATTAAGTTAGTAAGTTGTGAAAAAATTAATGCTTTGTTAGTGATATATTGGAGTTGGAATTCTATTAAACTGAGATGCAAAAGTGAATTTGTGTGATTATAGCACATGAAATTTACCATAGATTATTGTTTAAGGTACAAATGAAAGCGCTGAGGATAGATGATGATATACTTTGAAAAATGTCTGAGGCAATGTATGCTTTTCTCTTTAGTTTCAGAAGTCAGGTTGGCAGACCTGGTGGTAGGTACCTTTATCCACTGAGCCATCTTGTAGGCATACCTGACCTTGAACTTCTTGCTGTCCTTGTCTCAGCCTCTTAAGTTCTTCCATACATGCATGTTCCCTCAATACCTGGTTCATGTAATGCTGAAGATTGAACCCAGGGTCTTGTACATGGTAGACAAGTACTCTACTAACTGATTATCATACCCAATTGTATATACCCTATCATTTTATTTTAGAAGCGTTTGTGGCAAATTCTTTATATTGAAAGCATGCTTTTTGGTGGTGGTGGTGTTGCGGGTTGCTGGAAATTAAACCTTGAAGCTAAGCAAGCAATCTTAGCACTGAGGCACGCCTCTCTGTTCCTTGAAAGTGAGTTTTTTTAAAATTATTATTATTTTTTTGAGACAGGGTCTCTGTGTAGCTCCAACTGGCCTGGAACTGGCAATGTAGACCAAGCTAGCCTCAAACTCAACAGAGATTCACTTTCCTCTGCCTCCTAAATGTTGGGATTAAAGGCGTGTGCCAACACATCTTGCAAAAGTGAGTTTTTAAATTTTAAAGTTGCAAAATCTTCTGGCATTAACGTGAGTATATTAAAAACCACTGTACTTTAATATGATGGTTAAAGTGTTAAGTTTTATGTTACATGAATTTTACTTGAAATACTGAAGTGAGCTAGAAGTTTGAAAGCAATCTCTTACTTAGTTTACTGCAATTCCTAGATATAATAAAGTTTTTTTTTTTTCCCCCGGGGGGTCTTTTTTGAGACAGGGTCTCCCTGTAGCCCCAGTTGACCTGGAACTCATTGTGTAGTCCAGTCCAGGCTGGCCTTGAACTCACAGAGCTCCTCCTGTCTCTCCCTCCCGAGTGCTGGAACTAAAGGCATGTGTCATCATGCCTGGTTATAGATAAGTTTTTAAAAATTAATTTATTTTTGCCTTATTGACAGTGATGGTACATGGAGTTTTAAGAGTTTGATTTGGGGTAGGTCCTAGCTAACTTTTGAAAATTGAGTTAAGCAATACCTAAAGGCAAACATTTTATTATATATTTTGCTTTTTTATTTAAGGATAAGAGAAAACTATTCTTTTCTTCCTCGTGTTTTATTTATATAATTTTTTGAAACATGGTCAGTTTATGCAGTGATGGGGGCTTGAACTAGCACTCCTGGGCTCTAAGCAAGTACTACACTGCTCTGAAACACACATCCCTAGCTCTGAAACCTTGCTTCTGAGAAAGTTGTTAATTTATAGGGAGTTTTTAAGGAATGGATCATGAAATCTGAAACATTAATTGGTCTTAGGAAATCTGTTTTTCTCTCCTTGAGTCTTTTTTATGGAATGTTCATTATTTTTTATCCCTCCTCTGTCTCTCTAGTCTTATTGCCAACAATTTTGATGATGATTCCCATATTGCCTCGCCATTAGACCCAAATGGAAACTTCAATGTTGTCATTAAAGAGGAACCTCTAGATGATTATGACTATGAACTTGGTGAATACCCAGAAGGGGTCACTGTGAAACAGGAAGAGACCGATGAAGAAACCGATGTATATTCGAACAGTGATGATGATCCTATATTAGAGAAACAATTAAAGAGGCACAATAAAGTAGATAACCTGGAAGCTGACCATCTGTCTTGTAAATGGCTACCAAGTAGTCCTTCAGGTGTTGCTAAAGCTAAAATGTTTAAATTAGATGCAGGAAAGATGCCAGTAGTTTACCTGGAGCCCTGTGCTGTCACCAAAAACACTGTGAAAATTTCTGAATTGCCTGATAACATGCTTTCCACATCTCGCAAAGATAAATCTGTGTTTGCAGAATTAGAGTATTTGCCTACGTACATTGAAAATTCCAGTGGGAATGGCTTCTGCTTAAGCAAGGATTCAGATAATGGTCCTAGAAAACATTCATCAGATCTCAGAATGGTGCAAAAATATACATTACTTAAAGACTCTCAGTGGAAATATCCTGATATATTTGACAACATCAGCACAGAAAGAATACCTGACAGTTCAAAGGGATCAGCTGGAGACTCATCTTCAGGAAAAGAGGACTCGGGCAGAAAGCGAACAGCTATGCTTAAGACTGCTACATCCCCAAAGGCTCCTGTGACTGCTAATCAGAATGCCTCTCCAAATACCCCTGGAAAAAGAGGAAGGCCTCGAAAGTTGAAGCTCTCTAAGGCAGGGCGACCACCTAAAAACACAGGCAAGTCTTTAACTGCTGCAAAGAATACTCCTATAGTTCCTGGAAATTCCTTTCCTGATGTGAAGCCTGATCTGGAAGATGTGGATGGTGTTCTCTTTGTTTCCTTTGAATCGAAGGTAAGATGGCAATTTTCAGCATTCTTTGTGAGATCAGTTAGTCATTCTTAAATTACATATTGATTTATAAGTTAGATCTAGTTTTGTTAATGTGTCCATTTGTGAGTGTGCTAGAGGAAAGGGAGTGTCTCTAATGTTTGGTGGCTTTAACATGCATCACCACTTAAGATACTTGATTTGAAATAGACTTTAAAAATTACTCCTGCTTAGATTCATCAGTTCATGATTTGTGCAGTATATTTTATTTTATTTTTTTGAAAGACAGTGTGTCACTATATAGCTCTGGCTGACCTAGAATTCTATGTAGACCAGGCTGGCCTTGAGCTCACAGAGATCCTCCTGCCTCTACCTCTGCTTCTGCCTCCTGAGTGCTGGAATTAAAGGCATACCAGACTCTGTTTTTTGTTTCTTGTTTTATTTTGGAGGCTGGAGAGACGGCTCAGTGGTTAAAAGCACATACTGCTCTTGCAGAGGACCCAAAGTGCAATTCCAGCACCCACATCAGGTGACTCACAGTTGCCTGTAACTTCAGCTCCAGGGGGAACCAATGCCTCTGGGTTCTACAGGCACTTACACATACCTGTGTACCCACATGCATACCTTAAGAAATTAAAAAAAAAATTTTTATTTGGACCTGGAGAGATGGCTCAGAAGTTAAAGCCCTGGCTGCTCTTGCAGAGAACCCAGGTGGGGTTTCCAACATGCACATGGCTGCTAACAGCCATTCGTAACTTCAGTTTCAGGGGATGTTGCCTGCATGTGTGTAAGTGTACCCATGTCATGCAATGCCCGGGTGGGGTGGGATGGGGTGGGGTGGTGGTGGTAAGGAGAGGGCATCAGATCCCCTGACTTCTTTTGTTTTAAGCATTGGGTCTTACTGGAGTTTTCATCACTGCAGCCTTGAAGAAAGCATAAAAATACATGAAAAGTTTTTTTTGAGATACTGCCTCTGTCTTATCACTGATTAGTAGTAATAGTAGAGTATAGGAAAACGATATACTAGAAGTCTTAATGACTGCTGTCTTACTCATGATATGTTCTTGGTTTGGACTGCTCTGACTCTCCATTCGGGTTATTTTTCTTGTAGTATTTTATAGAGGCCTAGTATTTTTCTAAATTGACTATTGGTGTTGGATGTTTCTATCTAACCTATTCTTCTTCCTTTATTACCAAGTAAACTTTATATAGGCTTTGAGAAATCAGCATGCAAATTGGTAATAGTTTGATGTTAGTTGGAGTATGATACTATCCAGGTGTTTTTGCTTTTTTGTGTTGTTATTTTGAGATATTCTCAAAATATTCTCTGGCCTTGAACTCTCAGTCCTCCCATCTCAGTTTCCCAAGTGCTTTTGTACAGATGTGAATCACCATGCTTGGCCTTTGTTTTGCTTTTTTTCCTTCTGATTTTTTTTTTTTTCTTGTTTTCCTTTTGTGTTTTTGTAGGGGAAATGAGGGAAAGCAATACTGGAGATCAAACTAAGGGTCTTATATATGCTAGGCAAGTGCTCTCCCTCTGGGCTACATTCCCAGCTCCTGATGATTAAAGTAATTTAATGCTAATATAGAACATTTAGAAAATAACAAAGAGTATGCATTGCTAGATGTGGTGCTGCGTGCTTATAATCCCACCACTTGGGAGGTAGAGGCAACATCATCAGGACGTGAAGGCCAGTCTCAGCTACTTAATGAGTTTGAGGCCAGCCTGGGCTACATAAAACCCTGTCTCGAAAAACAAATATCCTGGGGCTGGAGAGATGGCTCAGTAGTTAAGAGAACTGTCTGTAACTCCAGTTCTAGGGGATCTGACATCCTTATCTAGGCTTCTCTGGGTATAATATGCATGTGGTCTACTTATATCTAGGCAAACACATCCACACATAAAAAAAGAAAAATAAATAATAAACAAAACCAAACAAATGTCCTTCAAAAGTATGAGAAAAATTCCTCCTGTTCTGTGAATTTGGAATTATCACTATAATGTGGTATTTCAAAGTCTTAAAAAAAAAAAAGATTTTATTTTCGTGTATGTCTTTGTAGAGGCCAAAGGCATTGGATCCTCCAAGAGTGAGGTACAGGTCTTTTGTGACCCACATGGTTCCTAGGAGTTGAACTTGGGTCCTCTGGAAGAACAGCAAGTGCTCTTAACCACTGTGCCATCTCTCTAACCCTTTTTTATTTTTAAATTAAAAAATTTTGGATGTGTGTGTGGGTTTGTGGGTCTGTGCATGTATGTGGATGTCATTGTGTATGCCTGTGTGGGTGTGTGCAAAGGCCAGAAGACAACATTATGTACTCTTTTTTTGAGACATGGTTTTTCACTGAACCTAGGGCTCATTGAATGGCTAGACTGGCTGACAAATGAGTACCAGGGATCCTTCTGTCTCACCTTCAGCCCCCACTGGGGATTACAGACATATGCCATCATGCCCAGCTTTTACATGGGTGCTAAGGATCCAAACTCAGGTCTCATGACTGCTTGGCAAGCATTATCTCTACTGAGACATCTCTCCAGCCTCTGGTCTTTACTTTTCCTTTTTAAATTAAAATTTCCTTTTAAAAATTTAAAAGCAATATGAACTAGATCTTGTTTTTATTTTTAATATATAGGAAGCTCTAGATATTCATGCAGTTGATGGGACAACAGAAGAACCCTCTAGTCTTGAGACTGCAGCTACAAGTGACCCAGGTATATATATGTTGTTTTTGTTGTAGTAGAGAAATGGGGAACGTTAATTTTTTCCTCTATTAAAAACAGTATTTTATTTTATTGTTTTGTAAGTAGGTTGCAGAGCAAAAATTTCCCAGTTGGAGAAGGAATTAGTTGAAGATTTGAAGTCTTTGCGACATAAGCAGGTGATACATCCTGGTCTTCAAGAAGGTAATAGTTATTTTTCTTTTGTTTTTTTATTTTGTTCTTCCTTGTTTTCCTCTCTACCTTGCTTCTTTTGCTCATTTCTCCCCTCTTCTTTTCTCTTTCCATCCCTGATTTCTTTTTAGTACTTCTCAAATTGCATTTTTCTTTTCTCTGCTTCTAAAGTTCTTTTCAACTTAAAAATGTGCCTGGGTCTTTATCCTAATGCTTAATAATTGGAAAAAATATATCACAATAAGAAAGCAATATTTTCTCTTCATTCTTGTAGCCAATGACCCTTCTCCCCATTTCTCATTTTTTAAAATTGCATTTATGAGTATTTCTTTAGGAGGGGAGGGTACAATTTATCCTTATTTTTAAATAACGTTTTTTGTGTATACACATATAAACATACATGTGTATATATATATATATATATATGATATATCGCACATATATACTCTTGGGGGGGTTGAAGAGATGGCTCAGTAGATAAAGTGATTGCTGTATAGCATGAAGATCTGAGTTTGATCCCCAGTACCCATGTAAAAAAAATGTGAATACCGCCGGGCGTGGTGTGGTGGTGCACGCCTTTAATCCCAGCACTTGGGAGGCAGAGGTAGGCGGATCTTTGTGAGTTCGAGGCCAGCCTGGTCTACATAATGAGTTCCAGGACAGCTGGGGCTACAGGGAGACCCTGTCTCAAAAAGACAAAAAAAAAAAAAAAAAAAAAGTGCACCTCTAATCTCACTGCTTGGAAAGAGAGATAAGAGAATCTGTGGGTCTTGCTAGTCAGTCAGTTTAGCCAAATTGTTGAGCTCCAGGTTCAGTGAAGTTTGTCTCAGAAAATAAGATGAAGAGTGATTGAGGAAGACACCCCACTTGTACCCACTGTTGGCTTCCACATGCTTAGATGTGCATGCGCACACACATACACACACAAGTACGTACACACAAATGAATATTTTTTTCTCATATGGCTGCAAGTGTTTAAAATTTGGTGTACTGTTGGGAATTTAATTTAAACATCTAGGGCTGCATGTTTGTAAATGCACGCATGTTGTTCAATGCCCACAGTGGTCAGAAGAGAGCTTAGGGTCCTGTGGAACTGGAGTTAACAGTTGTTAGCCATCATGTGGGTGCTGGGAACTGAAACTCAGGTGCTCTGCAAGAGCAGCTAATGCTTTTTTTTTTTTATAAATATTTTATTTATTATTTTTATTTTACATGTATGTGTGTACTGCCTGTATGTAGGTAACTGCTCCCGTGTCGTGCAATGCCCGCAGAGGCCGGATCCCCTGGAACTGGAGTTATGGACAGTTGTTAGCTGCCATGTTGGTGCTGGGATTCGAACCTGGGTCTTCTGCAAGAACAGCCAGTGTTCTTAACTGCTGAGCCATCTCTCCAGCCCCAAGCAGCTAATGCTTTTAACTACCGTGCCATCTCTCTCAGTCCCCAAACTTAAAAAAAAATTGTGTTACACGCATGTGTGCATGTTCATTTATGTGCAGAGGTACACATGCACATTTGCTCGGCTGTGTGGAGGCCTGAGGTTGGCATCTGGTGTCTTCCTCTGTCACTTGCCACCTTATATTTTAAGATAGGGTCTCTCATTGAACCTGGAACTTACTGGTTCAGCAAGACTGGCTGGTCCAGGGATTCTTTTATTTCTGTCCCCTGAGTTCTGGGATAGAGGTATACATTCATGCACCATGCATTTTATATTAGTGCTGGGGATCCAAACCCGAAAACAGGCTCCCATGCTTGCATAGAAAGCACTTTATGGGCTACTATTGCCCTAGCCCCTTTGTGAGCTCTTGATTGGAAACCTGTGTTTATTTTTGTTTTGTTTTTATTTTTGTGGCCTCACCTGGCCTGGAACTTGCTATGATTTGCCTGCCTCTGCCTCCAGAGTGCTGGGATTAAAGGCGTGTACCACCACGCCCAGCTTAAGTTGGGTTTTTTTGTTTTGTTTTTATTTTTATGTGTATACATGTATTACCTGCATGTAGGTAAGTGCACCCGTGTTGTGCAATGCCCTTGGAGGTCAGAAGAGGCTGTCGGATCCCTGCCATGTGGGTGTGGGATTCGAACTGGGGTCTTCTGCAAGAACAGCCAGTGTTCTTAACTGCTGAGCCATCTCTTCAGCCCCAAGTTGGTTTTTTTTTTTAAAAAGTAGTTTACTTATTGTTTTTATTTTATGTGTAAGTGTATTGCTTGCATGCATGAAGAAGGCATCAGATCCCTGGAACTGGAGTTACGGATCATTGTTAGCCACCATATAGGTGCTGGGAACCAACTCAGGTCCTCTGGAAGAGCATCCAGTACTCTTAACTGCTGAGCTATCTCTCCAGCCCCTGTGGCAAGTTTTGTTTTGTTTTTAAATTAGAGGCTTGAAAGTCTCAGACTTCAGAAGATTAAAAAATAAAAGATCTGAGGCTGGAGAGATGGCTCAGTGGTTAAAAGCACTGGCTACTCTTGCAGAGGACCTGGGTTCGATTATTAATACCCACATGGCAGCTAACAACAGTCCTTAACTCCAGTTCCAGGGGATCTGACACCCTCTTCTGACTTTCACGGGCATTGAATGACATGGGTGAACTTACATAGATACAGGCAGTCCATTCATATACACATGATAAAAATAATAAAATACTAAAATAAAAGATCTAAATTATATTATACTTCATTTGTTATTTTTAAATTTATTTTTGCTTAAAAAATTACAAATTTGGCAACCTATAACAAATACATTTATATTTTATATTTTCTGTGTATCTGAAGTCTGAGCATGGCTTAACTGTGTCCTTTGCTTAGGGTTTCACAAGGCTGCAATTAAGACATTGGTGAGGTGATGGTGAGGCATGTTTTCTCATTGGCTGGCGAGGATTCTGCTTCCATTCTCCCTGAGCTTGTTGACAGAACTTATTCCCATGCAGCTCTTACATTATCACATGTATATAATTATGTATATTCCCATGCCCTGAACCACATTTCATTGGTTATAAGCAAATCATAGACCTTGCCCAACTTGGGTGGATGGGAGGGCTTGTACAATATGTAATACCTGAAGGTGAGAATTTAAAGCGAAGCTGCCACTATTTAATCATTTTTGCTCTACCATTTCCTTTATGACTCTTTGAGCCAAAGGTTTTGGGTTTTTTTTTGTTGTTGTTCTTTTTGATTGTTGTTTTGGTGGGGGGCTTTTTGTTTGTTTGTTTTTAAGTTAGAAGGAAAGGGAGATAATATGGGCTGTGGTCCTTTTTTTTTTTTTTTTTTTTTTTTTTGTAGTGGGCTTAAAACTGAATTCAGTGGATCCAACAATGAGCATTGATCTTAAGTACTTGGGAGTACAACTACCTTTGGCTCCAGCCACTAGCTTTCCCTTTTGGAACCTTACAGGAACCAACCCTGCCTCTCCTGGTGAGTGTGTAGCATTTGTAAAGTTGAACACAATTTTTCATATTTAAAGTTACAATTCTTTGTGGTATAAATTAAAAAGAACTAAACCTTTATTGGAGTCATTTAGGATGTTTTAGAGTAAATCTTTCATGTCTTGACATAATACTAATGCATATAATGTACTTACAGTAATTTGATGTATGTTATTGGCTTGCTAGAATTTTGGTCATCTCTCTTTTTCTTTTATAGATGCTGGGTTTCCTTTTGTTTCTAGGACGGGAAAAACCAATGACTTCACCAAGATCAAGGGATGGAGAGGAAAATTTCACAGTGCTTCTGCATCTAGGAATGAAGGTAATTAGCTTTTTGGTGTTTGTTTGTTTGGTGGGTTTTTGTTTTGTTTTGCTTTTGCTAGTAGTAAGGCTTGAACTTCTGCTAGTAGTAAGGCTTGGACTCATACCTACTACTTAAGAGCTCTAGTGCTGAGCTGTAGAACCAGGTGTTTTGGGGATACTGTTTCACTGCATCAGATGCTGGCTCTGAACTCCCAGTCTTTCTGCCTCAACCTCCCAAGTGTTAAAAGTAAAGGCATATTTCACCATGCATATGACGGGTAATTAGTTGGGTTTCTAAAAAATTATTTAAAAATTCCAATTTATATTTTAAATTCAACCTCCCAAGTGTTAAAATTAATGTCTCCATGGGTATGGCTGCTAATTAGTAGGGTTTTGTTTTGTTTTTGTTTTATTTTTAAATTTTACATGTGTTCTGAAACATGTAACCAAGTACTTTTTGTTAAAGGTCAGTCTCACTCAGGTATGATAGTGCATGCCCTTGATCCCAGCACTTGAAAGACATGTAGGCTTCCTCTACATAGCAAGTTCCAGGCTAGCCAGGGTTACATAGGCCTTTAAAAAAAAAAAAAAAAAAGAGGTTTCATGTAACTATTTTTCTTTACTCTTTTCATCTCTCCGTGCTTTAAATTGAATTGAAAACAATGTCTTGCTGATCTTTGTTTTTTCCCCAGCTATGCATGCCCTGGGGTTTAACTCCTAACCATGTCAAGCCTAATAATTCTTGGATTTTTCAAACCACAAATCCTTTTGTTACTCTTAGTTAGAAAAAGCATTGTTTTCAATCATTATTTCAGAACTGTGTACTTAAGAGCAGTCTAGTTGTTCTGATAGTCTCATTTGTCAGAATAAACTTTCTAACCCAAGAATTTTGTTTAGCCACTATGTGTTGTTCCTTTCTCATTGCTTTTGTTTGCTATTTACACCTTAACCAGTTTAATTATCCAAATTAGTCTTCCCTACTTTTGAATCTTTATATAGTGCTATAAACAGTGTAATAAGTTTGAATCTCTACTAAATGTATATTTTTCTTTCTTAAAAACTGATGTTAGGTCAGGCGTGGTGATATACACCTTTAATTCCATCTAGCACTTGGGAAGCAGAGACAGGATGATTATAAAAGGTCTAGCTTAGTGTGTGCTTAGTCAGTTCCGAGATATCCAAAGCTACACAGTGAGACCTGGTCTCAAAACCAAAGAAGACAAAACGAAATAACCCTTAAATGTTGCAGTCTTCTTTTTATGATTTTCCCTCTTCCTTTGCATTTTGTTTTAAAACTTGTGGGACTCTAGTCTCTTAAATAATCCCTTGGCATTCTGTTGAAGTCTAGTTTGATTTAGGCCCCCCCGCCCCTTTATGTCATCTTTTTACTTATCAGTGTTTTCTATAGTTAGGTGAAAAGTTTGATGACTTACGTATTATTAGCACTTTGCCAAAAGTAAATCAGTAAGATAATTTGATAATTTTATGATAAGGTAAAATTTAGGAAGTGGTTTTTTTGTTTGTTTGTTTTTAAGCTTTTACAATTTTATTAGAATCTTAAAGAAAAATCCTCAGGGCAGGTGAGCTGGTAATCTTGGCAACTGCCTTGAGGAGGTGAATGGTGGGAAGAAGAAAAGAAAGCCATGAAGCCATGCAGGATTAGAGCCTGCATAGAGGTCGGACACGTGGCTGACTAGCAGCCACATGGCTGGGAGAAGGAAGCTTTAGAGAAAAAGTAAAGAAATACAAGGTGCTAGGGGCAGCCCAGAGCCTTAAAAAAGGCATGTTTAGTAAGAAAGACATGAAGAAGAAAAGGAGAAATTACACTTTCAGGAAAGTGGACAGACCTACATGACTGCTGGGGTCTGAGCTATTTCCAGGCTGGAACCTCATTAACATAGCAGGTATTCCACCCATCTATTTAGCATAACTTAAGGTGAACCTGCTTTCCTAGGAGTGGGCCTGTCACCAGGTAATTGACCTGTGAGACTGGAAAAGTAGGTCCTTCAACAGACTAGGGATTTAAAAAAAAAAAATTTTATTTATTATTTTTATTTTATGTGTTTGAGTGTACTGCTTGCATGTAGGTAAGAGGCCCTCGGATCTCCTGGAACTGGAATTACAGTTGTTAGCTGCTCTGTGGGTGCTGGGATTCGAACCTGGGTCTTCTGCAAGAACAGCCAGTGTTCTTAACTGCTGAGCCATCTCTCCGTCCCCAGACTAGGGATTCTATACTCTTAACATTACCCCCCCCCGAAGAGGTAACCCTAAACTCTTTTAAGGATTAAATAAGAGCTCCCAGATACTTACTTTTAGCCAAGAAAGAAACTGGATACTTTGAGGTCTTTTTACCCTAACTGCCTAGCCAATTTCTACCTCCTATTCTTACACACCACCCTCTGAAGGGGTTATCCAAATTGCTGATTGGCTTCTTCATGCTGAACAGGGACACAGGGTGAGGCAATTGGGATGCCCTCTCAGTGGGTCTATCTAAAAGACTCCCAAATTGCATAAATGTCCAAATCAAAGTCCATTGGAATTTCTTGATGAGGGCTTCCAAAAGCATCCATCTACTAGATTCCTTCTCATTTTTCTTTTGGCTGCCAACACTGGGCTGATGATTGATGAACTCGGGATTTGTTGTCAGGCACCTTGAAAACTGTTGGAGCGGGTAGTATCAGTTCCCTCTTAATTGGCCTATGACTGTGGCTGGTCCAGAAGTTCTGCCCAGGAAGAGGGTTTTAATGATAAGTATTTGGACTAAAGAGTTGATTTTCAGCTGGGTGTGGTGGGGCATGCCTTTAATCCCAGCACTCAGGAGGCAGAGGCAGGTGGATCTCTGTGAGTTCAAGGCCAGCCTGGTCTGCATAGTGAGTTCCAGGCCAGCTGGGGCTACAGGGAGACCCTATCTCAAAAAGACCAAAAAAAAAAGAAAGAAAAGAAAAGATTTTCATGTAATTGGTATCTGAGATGTCTGTTTGCTTGGTTTGATATTTTTTCTTTCTGAGAAGGAACAGATTAGAGAAGTTTTAGTAACTTGTAGCTCAGTACTCCTAGTCTTTTAAAATTCATTCCTAGAGATTTAAAAATCTCTCCTAGATTTAAATATTGTGTTTCTTCTTATTTTTAGGTGGAAATTCAGAGGGTTCACTGAAAAACCGTTCTGCTTTCTGTAGTGATAAGCTGGATGAGTACTTAGAAAATGAAGGCAAGTTGATGGAAACAAGCATGGGTTTCTCTTCCAATGCCCCCACATCTCCTGTAGTTTATCAGCTTCCCACCAAGAGTACAAGCTATGTACGAACACTTGATAGTGTACTAAAGAAGCAATCTGCCACTTCCCCTTCTACCTCTTACTCTGTGAAGCCTCGTTCTATGTCCACTGCCTCTCGAAAAACAAAGTCTCAAAACAAACAGACAACACTCAGTGGCCGAACTAAATCATCTTATAAATCTATTTTACCATACCCAGTTTCACCAAAGCAGAAATACTCTCATGTGATTTCGGGAGATAAAATCACCAAGAATTCTTTAAGCACCATCTTAGATAGTCAGGTGAATAACTTCGTTGTGCCAACTTTAGATGAAAATGCACTTCCAAAGCAGATTAGCTTGCGGCAGGCACAGCAACAACAGCAACAACAGCAACAGGGAACTCGCCCTCCAGGCTTGTCTAAATCTCAAGTGAAGCTTATGGACCTGGAAGACTGTGCACTTTGGGAAGGAAAACCTAGGACCTATATTACTGAAGAGCGAGCAGATGTTTCTTTGACAACTTTGCTTACAGCTCAAGTAAGTATTTGTTTTCTGTAAGCATATTGGTGTTTGGCTAGAACTTAGACACTGGTGCGTTTAATAGAAGGATAAGATAGATTTTAGCATTTCAGTTACCTGGATGACAGCTAAATAGATGTCTTCAGCTAATCCTTCAAGTATAAATCTCCTGCCAGTAGAGGAAGATAGAATGTTAATGAATAAATGAGTGAATGAATGTAAAATTCTGTACTGAGCTTGCTATGTAAGCATGAGAATCTGAGTTTGGATTCCCAGTACCCATGTAAAAGCCAGGTATGATGACATATGCCTATAACTCTAGCACTAGGGGTGGAGATGGGGCGGGACACACTGATAGTGGATCTTGGGCTCCTTGGCCGGCCAACCTGGCTGAAATGGGGAGCTCCAGGTTCAGTGAGAGACCCTCTATCAAAACTCTGGCCTCCATGTGTACGTATAGGCTAGCACACCCACACAGATGAACGCATGGATACACTGCATACACACACCACAAATAAGTAAGTACAAAAAATGAAGTTTTATGGCTAGTAAGATTGCTTCGTGGGTAAAAGTACTTGCTGCATAAGCGTGACAATGTGAATTTTTTTTTTTTGGTGTGTGTGTGTGTGTGTCTTTTGAGGCAGGGTCTCCCTGTAGCCCCAGATGGCCTGGAGCTCACTATGTAGACCAGGCTGGCCTTGAACTCACAAGAGTTCTCCCTCTGCCTGGACTAAAGGCATGCGACACCACGCCTGGCTCTGACAATGTGATTTCTTTTGTTTTTAATTTTACTTACTTATTTTTTGTTTTATGTGTATGTATGTATTGCCTGCATGTAGGTATGTGCACCCGTGTTTTGCAATGCCCGTGGAGGTCAGAAGAGGCTGTCAGATCCCCGGGGACTAGAGTAATGGACAGTCGTTAGCTGCCATGTGGGTGCTGGGATTCAAACCTGGGTCTTCTGCAAGAACAACCAGTGTTCTTAACTGCTGAGCCATCTCTCCAGCCCCTGACAACGTGATTTCAATTCCCCCAGAACCAACATAAAGTTAGATGGAGAGAACCAATTACAGTTGTCCTCTGACCTCCACACATATGCCATGACATGCATACTCTCACACATCATGCCCACGCAATAATAAAATTATGTACTAAATTCTAGAGCTGAAGATCATGAGATTTGGGGATGGTGTCTTGTAATTTGTGTATGCATGCATGGGGTGCATGGAGTGGTTGGTGTATGCATGTGTATATGTGTAGGCCCAAAGTTGGTATTGGGTGTGTTCCTGAGACTCTTCCCCCTTATTTATTGGGACAGAAACTCTCATTGAAACTGGAACTTGTTTAGCCAGCCAGCTTGCCCCAAGGACACCCTGTCTCTGCCTCCCAAGTGCTGGGATAACAGGTGGCCACCTTGCCTGCTCAGTTTTTATGTGGGCTCTGGGGATCCAAACTCTGGCCTTATGTGTTTGCATGGCAGCCTTTATCCCTGAGTCATCTGCAGCTCTGTGGTCTATATTATTAAAGATTCATGCATGTCTGATTCTCTTATTATTCTAGAGGTCAGCAGGTGTTTTGTGTAAAGTGCTAAATAGTAATTATTTTGGATTTTGCAGACCATTTATGCTTTTGGAGTTATTCACTCTGTTGTTTTACTAGAGGCAATATGTTAATGAGTGAGCCTGCCTGTGCTCTAGTGAAATTTTGTGAAACATTGTTTGACCCATAAGCCTTAGATTTGTCAATCCCTGCAGAAATATATTATGTGTGGTTTCTGTTGAATAATCTGTCCTTGATATTTTTGCTCATAATTAATAAGAATATTCTTTGTTAATATGTGCTATGCATTAAAATAGTAGCTTGGGCTGGGTGTGGTGGTGCATGCCTTTAATCCCAGCACTTGGGAGGCAGAGGCAGGCAGATCTCTGTGAGTTCAAGGCCAGCCTGGTCTACATAGTGAGTTCCAGGACAGCTGGGGCTACAGGGAGATCCTGTCTCAAAAAGAC
>NW_008349359.1:1441784-1452847 GCF_000622305.1 Nannospalax galili
AACCGTTAAAAAAAAAAAAAAAAAAAAAAAAAAAAAAAAAAAAATAGTAGCTTGTTCAGAGCCCTTGTTGTATGCAGTCTGTCTTTTGAATCTTGTGTTTGTCTTCTGCTATAGTACTCAAAATCAGAGAAGAAAGATCAATATGTGACTATAAATTGTTGGTGGTCTTGGGGAATGAATTAGTAGAATTAAAACTTTCTGTCTTAACATTAGGCATCTCTGAAAACTAAACCTATCCACACAATTATAAGGAAACGAGCTCCTCCGTGCAACAACGACTTCTGTCGCCTGGGTTGTATATGTTCCAGTCTAGCTTTGGAGAAGCGCCAACCCGCTCACTGCCGTCGACCAGACTGCATGTTTGGCTGCACTTGTTTGAAAAGAAAAGTTGTGCTTGTTAAAGGGGGATCTAAAACAAAGCATTTTCAAAAAAAGTCTACTCATCGAGATCCAGTATTTTATGATTCATTGGGAGAAGAAGCAAGGGAAGAAGGAGTCAGAGAGGAGGAGGAGGAACCATTGAAGGAGAAAAAGAAGAGAAAGAAACTGGAATACAGTGAGTATTAGTTGACTTAAAATTGTAATCCTAGTTTTTGTAGATGGTTATTTTAACAGTATTGCCTACTTTATCGAAATAGTGATATACTTCAAGTTTTGTGAATTCATATGGGCTTTGTGGTTTTTTTTTTTTTTTTAGAATTGAATGATCATGTACAAACTGGTAAAGGCTTAAACATAGAACAGGAATCTGTAACATAAACTCAGTGGCAGTATGAAAACAATACTGTAGTTGACAAAGGTTAGAAGTGGAAAAAGGCTAAGGTGCTAATTTCCTTTCATTGTACTGACTCCTTAGCTTCTGCTAAATTATGAAATTCAGATGTGAACATTTTAAGATGGTTGAGATAACCACTAATGTTACAAATAACTAAAACTAGTTACTTGTAGGACCTTTGACAATGGGTCTTTGATATAAAATTGGTTTTCCTTTGTATATTTCGTTGTCTGGCTTTTTACACATTTACATATACATTTTATAGCTGGTATGTAAATTAAAACTTTTTCTTCTCCATGAAATTTAGGCATTTATGATTCATTTTTTTGTAATTTATAATAGACTTAAAGGATTTCTACTATTAAAAATCTATTAGTCCATTGGCGCAAAGGGGAAGAACTAACACCATTGGATACCCTGTAAGGATTATATCATGCCAGTTTTACAATCTTAAAATGAAGAAGTTTTATTCTCCATTTTTCAAATGACCTGATTGATGCTTAGTTTAATTACTCTCCAAGCTCACGTAGATACGTTTCTCTGACTTGCAAGTCTCCATGTCCTTTTTCTGGTTTGATTCTAAAACTGGAACTCACTATGTAGACCAGGCTGGCCTCGAACTCACAAAGATCCGCCTGCCTCTGCCTCCCAAGTGCTGGGATTAACCGCCACGCCTGGTGGTTTCTTGAATTTTTAATCCACCTCCTTATACTAGCTTTGGTTTTCACTCTTTTTTTAAAAAATTTTTATTTTATGTATATGAGTATATTGCCTGAATGTATGTGAGTGCACCCATGTCATGCAATGCCACGGAGGTCAGAAGTAGGCTTTGGATTCCCCTGGAACTGGAGTTAAGAACAGTTTGTAGCCGCCATGTAGGTGCTGGGAATCGAACCTGGGTCTTGCAGCCAGTGCTCTTAACTGCTGAGCCATCTCTCCAGCCCCTCCAACTATATATTTAAAGGTTACTGCATCATGACCAAGTGGAGTGCAAGGTTGATCCCAGGAGTGAAAAGTTTGTTTAACAGTTGAAAGCAGTTAACATAGTTTGCCATTACCAGAACAAACTTTTAAAGAGGCCATACAATCATTTCAATGGGTATTTTTAAAGAATTGACAAAATACATTTCTGATAAAAATTCCAGGCCACCAGGAACAGAAAGGAGCTTCATCTCTCTGATGAGAATCTCTGAAACACTTTTCATTCTATGTACTAATCATGAAAGACTGAGCTAATATTCTCTTGCTCCAAAGACTGAGAATGAGGAAGAATGTATGCTTTCAACCACTTCTGTAAAACATCACACTGAAGATCCAGGTGTAGAGGCATGGCCTATATATAGTCTAAGTATATAGTCTAAGGCTGAGGTAGGATTGCTTGAGTCCAGAAATTCTAGATCAACCTGGGTAATGGTCAGACTCTACAAATGAACAGACTAATCCTAGAAAAACTACATGCTGAAGGTACTAGCCAGTGTGATAAGGTATGAAAAAGAAGGACATCCAGACTGGAAAGGAAGAAGTAAAACTGACTTTGTCCCTACAGAGAAAATCCTAAGTCATCTATAGAAAAACTACTAGAATAGTTTAGTGAGACCACAGCGTATATCATTAGCATACAATATATAAGCAACAAACAATTGTAGTTAAAATAAAAATAGCATTTAAAGTAACATCTATGTCTGGCAAGATGGCTCAGCTGCTAAACACACTTGCTACCAAGCCTGACAACCTGAGATTGATTCTCTAGGACCCTTGTGGTGGAATGAAAGAACTGACTCCTGCAAGTTGTCCTTTGATATTTCCATACGTGCTCTGTTGCATAGGTGCACATACACATGTGCACGCACACACATACACACACACACACACAAATAATTTTTAAGATAACATCTTAAGAGATGACACAATGATAAATTTGACAAAAGATGCCTAAGGTATATGTATTTTGTTTTATTCTTTGTTGACATTAGGTATTCAACGAATATTTGATTAATAGATGAATAAATATGTACATGAGGACAACTAGAGGTCTTTTAGGGAGCATATTTTGTTTTGGCATTGTTTCAGTGCTAAAATCATCTCCTTATTTGTTAAGCTATATGTGAAGCAGAGCCTGAACAGCCTGTTCGACATTACCCATTGTGGGTGAAAGTAGAAGGTGAAGTAGATCCAGAGCCAGTTTATATCCCAACACCCTCTGTCATCGAGCCTATGAAGCCATTGGTGCTGCCTCCTTCAGAAGTATTATCTACTACTGTGAAGGGCAAACTACTTACTGGAATTAAACCTGCACGGACATATACTCCCAAACCCAATCCTGTGGTAAGTCTGGAGTTTAATTTTTTTTAAATTGCAAGTTATGTAAGTCATTTTTAAAGGTGATAGATTTCAACCGTTTTGGCTAATAGTCTGTGAACAGTTTTGCTTTTAGGTAATATGTCTATAAGGCATCTTCCTCTTTGGCTTACTTAATCAGTTTATTTTTTGGCACTTTTAAAATGTGATAAAAGTGAAGGTGGGTAGTAATTAAAGACAGCCAAATTTCTCTTCTAGTTCACAGAAATAGGGATTTTTTTTCCCCCATAGCTTTTTTTTAAAATTTTGTCTTTGTGAGAGAGGATGTCCCTGTAACCCCAGCTGGCCTGGCCCTCGCTATGTAGACCTGGCTGGCCTTGATCTCACAGAGATCCACCTGCCTCTGCCTCCTGAGTGCTGGAGCTAAAGGAGTGTGTCACCATGCCTGGTCTTTCCCCATAGCTTTTAATTGAATAGAACATTTTTTTCTGGGCTGGAGAGATGTCTCAGCGATTAAGAGCACTGGCTGCTCTTGCAAAGGACCCAGGTTTGAATCCCGGCACCCACATGGCAGTTACCAGTCATCCATAATTCCAGTTCCAGGGGATTTGATGCCTTCTTCTGACCTCCATGGGCATTGTACCACATGGGTGCACTTATGTACATGCAGGCAATACACTCATACACATAAAAAACAATATTTTTTAATAAAACTTTTTCCAAGGAGTATGGAGTTCTCTATACATTGCATTTAGTTTCTATTATAATTAACATTTTATATTAGTATGGTGTATTTGTCACAATAACCTCAAAATGAGCTTTTTTGGTGTGAATTGCAAAGTCTTTTAAAGATAGTGTAGAATATTGAATAATTGAGATATGTGCCTAATCAAAAATAGCTTAAAAAAAAATCAAAAAAAAATTTTTGATTTATTCATTTTTATTTTTGTGTATGAGTGTTATGCCTGCATGTGTGTAAGTGCACCCATGTTGTGCAATGCCCACAGAGGACAGAAGAGGGCATCAGATCCCCTGGAACTGGAGTTACGGACAGTTGTTACCTGTCATGTGGGTGATGCGAACTGAACCTGGGCTCTCTGCAAGAGCAGCCAGTGCTCTTAACCATTGAGCCATCTCTCCAGCCCCCAAGAAAAAGCCCTTTAGGGACTGGAGCAGTTAAGAGCATTGGCTGTTCCTGCAGAGCATTCAGGTTTGGTTCCTAGCACTCACATGACAGCTAACAACCATCTGAAACTCCAGTTACAAGGGACTCCTACTGTTATCTGGCTTCCGTGGGCATTGCACACATGGTGTACTTCCATACATGCAGGCAAAACACTCATATATACATATATATAAAGTGAAAAGAAAAAGAAAAAACGAAACGGTCTTAAGGAAGTTTTATGTATAGTAATAGCAGTAAAGTTCAAGATCTCTTGATACTATGTGACTGTTAAGAATGATTTACGTGAAAGAATGATTCTTTAGTTTTCAGTATCTTAAGCTATTCTGATTACTGAATCTGTTTCAGTCTTCCCTATTAACTTGTTAAAGGGGGTCATTTGTTTGTTTTTTTTGTTGTTGTTGTTGAGACAGACTCTCAATATATAAGCCTGGATGGCCTGGAATGCAAATGCTTCTACCTCTGCCCCCCTGAATGCTGGCATTAGAGGCATGCACCACCATGCCCAGTGAAGAACGAATGATGTTTTAGTACAATTCTACACTGTATAGCTATACTAAAATGGCTTCTGATCTGTTGTGTAGTAAGAACAGAAAATTAAATATTTTATAACTTCTTCAGCAAATTGATTAAACTATTAAATCTGATATTAAAAACCTTTGGCTTGCAATTTTACACGTTTTTTGCTGTCCTGATTTATTTTATTGTGTTTTGCCAAAGTATTAGTCTGTGATAGACTGATAATTAACAAATGCATCTTCACCACAGATGACTTGGGAATCACTGCTGTGGCTTGATCCTAAATTTCTTACGAGAGAACTGGATTTTTTTCTAACTACTGCAGACTTTAGCTTGTTACCTAATTTTAGAGCTTACATTAAAAAATTTTCAGCTAGAGGCTGGAGAGATGGCTCAGCAGTTAAAAACACTGGTTGTTTTTGCAGAAAACCTGGGTTTGAATCCCAGCACCCACATGGCAGCTAACAACTGTCCTAACTCCAGTTCCAGGGGATCCAACAGCCTCTTCTGTCCTCCGCGGGCATTGCATGACACAGGTGCACTTACCTACATACAGGCAATACACATATACACATAAAATAAAAATAATAAATTAAAAAAATTTTCTTTTCAACTAGAGCCAGCAAGATGGCTCAGCAGCCACCAGCCTGATGACCTGAGTTCTTTTCCCGGAACCCACATGGTGTAGGAGACAGCCAGCTCCTGTGATTGGTCCTCTGACTGTCACATATGCACCATGGCATGCATATGAGCACACACACATAAATAGATAACTGTGTTAGAAATTCAGCTGCCGCATGGCAGCACAGATCTGTAATTCCAGCACTGGGGAGGTGGCAGCAAGAAGATAAGAAGTTTAAGGTCAGTGTCAGGTTGAAGGCCAGCCTGGGCTACATGAAACTCACTCTTGAAACACCAAAGGAGGAGAAATAGAAATTTTTACTTCTTTAATGGAAACAAAGTTTAAACTTTTGGATTCTAGGAAATGCTTTTTTCACTACTGTAACAGAGTGTTTCTTACTTCTGAAACTTACAGATACGAGAAGAGGACAAAGATCCAGTCTATTTGTACTTTGAAAGTATGATGACTTGTGCCCGAGTTCGAGTATATGAAAGAAAGAAAGAGGAACAGAGACAGCCATCCCCATCCCTATCCCCAACTCCATCATTTCACCAGCAGAGCTCATGTTATTCTAGTCCTGAGAAACATAGTACAAAGGTGAATTGCTTGTTTCATATAACTTTTTTTGGGGGGTCCTTTGGAGACAGGCTCTCCCTATAGCACCAGCTGGTCTGGAACTCACTATGTAGACCAGGCTGGCCTCAAAACTCATAGAGCTCCACCTGCCTCTGCCTCCTGAGTGCTGGGATTAAAAGGTGTGTGCCACCATGCTGGGCCCTGCTTCATATAACTTTTTAAAAATCTCCAATTCCCTGTTGGCTGTTATAAGAATTTGCATTACTGTTATAATTTTCTGTGCACATCCCATGATATGTAAACCAATTGGTTTCTCTGTATATCTATTCAAATAATCTATCCCTCAATTCAATGTTACTAAGACCTTATAGTAATTAAAACAACACAAAATACTTGCCTATAATTAATAGGATTTGTATCTTTTTCACATTGGTGAATTTTCTAAATAACTGAAGCTTATCCTGTAAAACAACAGATACTGTTCCTTCTGTACTAGAATATAGTATATAATTTATTTTCTAAGTGACTCAGTAATTTTTAAGAAGATTAGAGTGTAGGTCTACTTGTTTAGATATATGTATAATATGGTAGTAATAGAACTATGTGGGCAGGTGTGAAGTTGTGAATTATTCTATTTGTAGATAACAAATATATATTGAATTGCAATATTTTCTATATTACTCCTTTCCTTAGGAACCTGATTCTGAACAGTCTTTAAAACAACTCATTTGTGACTTGGAGGATGATACTGATAAATCACAAGGTCAGAATAAAAACTAGATCTTAACATTTTATTGTAATTATTATATAGGTCCTGATTTGTTTAAATATTTTATTATTTTTATTTTATGTATATGAATGTATTGCCTGCATGTATGTGAGTGCACCCGTGTCATGTAATGCCACAGAGGTCAGAAGAGGGCTTCTGATTCCCCTGGAACTGGAGTTAAGGACGGTTTTTAGCCATCATGTGGGTGCTGGGAATTGACCCCAGGTCTTCTGCAAGAGCAGTCAGTGCTCTTACCCACTGAGCCATCTCTCCAGCCCCAGGTCCTGATTATTTAGTGGCAGAAATCTCAGACCAGCAATCTAGAATCTATGAGTCTATGTTTTTTTCTCTGCCAAAAATAGAAAGAAGCAAAAATATTGTCTCATTTTTTGATTTAAGAATCTTCAAAAATCTGCTTTTAGGTAGTAGTATTTTATGGCAAAAGACATGTAAGCATCAGATCAGTGAAGTTGTTTGTTTGTTTGTTTTTTGTTTTGGTCTTTTTGAGAAGTTTTCTTTAAACCTCTTTCTAAACCACAGCAATACAGACATCATTAGCTATTGAATTTTGTCTTAGGTCTTCCCTTAGCTACCACCACTGGGAAAATGTAGAGGCATAATGGAAGGGCTATCACTGATTTATCTAGAAGAGGCTACTGCCAGAATTGCTGTGAAGAGATTATGACCCCAACAAATAAGAAGTTACCTGGTTTGGTTATACTTCTTAAGACTTAAATAGTTAAGCAGCAGTACTTTTAAAAATGACATGGTATACACAAAATATAGTGTTTTTATACTACGTTCAAGAAACTAAAGGAGGCTACTGGAGTAGAAAGAACCTGCTTGAGATCATGAGCAACCTGGGGATGGTGGAGCCTGTATCCTTGACATAACTGTAGAATATTGTTTGAGAAGCCCTGCTTTAGAAATCTAGGAACCTCATGGGAGCCTCATGAGATACATATCTTGTCAGCATGTCACTGTGAATTGAAATACGTTGATGTGTAGAAATGGAGCAACCATATCTAGAGGCACAGAAGAATTTGCAATAGAAACTACTGTAGAGTATGCCTTTAAAATTCTTCTGAAATTGTTTTATGGGGTGGTGGCAGTTGTGTATTTGCTATGGTACACGTGTGATGATCACAGGACAATTTAGGGGAGTTTTTTTTCTCTCTTTCTACCATGTGGGTCCAGGAGGTTGAACTCAGGTCAGTAGACTTGGTGACAAATGCCTTTAACCCCAGCTGTCTTGCTGACCTCTTTTTTTCTTTTCTGTTTTCTTTTAAGCCTAAATTCTGTTTTTGTTTTTTTGTTTTTTTTTTTCCTTTCTTTCTTTTTTTTTTTTTGTTGATTCTTACCCTCACATGTTTCAAGGCAAGCTTGCAAGTGTCTTTATTTTGCCTGTTTGGACATCAGAACAGTAACCTCTATTAAGTAAGCTTAACCTTAATTATAGGTCACACTGTTTGCAAGGTAGTACTTTGTTATGCAGTAGTTATGGCCTTTTAGAGCAGTGTTAAGAGAATTTCCTTTTTATGAGAATTTTAGTCAGTGGGGTAGTGAAGGCAATTGTAGTGCAATTCTGTGAGACCTTTTTTTTCTTTCCTGGCAAACTTGAAATTATGAATGTTAAGTTTTTTACATGTTAGGAACTGGGACAGTGAGAAAGAAACATGAATTTTGTTCAAAGTTCAGTACAGAATGGGTGTGATGTATAAATATCTTTCTAATTTCTTTTAACAGAAAAAAGCTGGAAATCCTGCAATGAAGGAGAGTCCTCTTCTACCTCTTATGTACATCAGAGGTCACCTGGTGGTCCCACCAAACTGATAGAGATCATCTCAGATTGCAATTGGGAAGAAGATCGCAACAAGATTTTGAGCATCTTATCTCAGCACATTAATAGCAACATGCCACAATCACTAAAGGTGGGCAGCTTCATCATTGAGTTGGCTTCTCAGCGAAAGTGTCGGGGTGAGAAGAACCCTCCTGTTTATTCTTCTCGTGTGAAAATTTCTATGCCATCATGTCAAGACCAGGATGATATGGCTGAGAAATCTGGATCAGAGACTCCTGATGGTTCATTGTCCCCTGGGAAAATGGATGATATCTCTCCTGTGCAGACAGAAGCCCTGGATTCAGTGAGGGAGAAATTACATGGAGGCAAAGGTCTTCCTTTTTATGCAGGGCTTTCTCCTGCAGGGAAACTAGTGGCCTATAAACGTAAACCCAGTTCAACTACATCTGGGCTTATCCAGGTGAGAATTATCTTTAATCTGGGTATAGCACCTTTTTTTACTTAGGTAACACTTTGTTGGGTGGGGGTGGGGGTGGGGCTTATATCATTTATGTTCATATTTTCCGGGATCTGGGTAATAAAAACATTCCTTTTGGCGAAAAGTTTAGGTTAGATGGTTACAGAGGGTGAACTTTGGGCATATTTATGAACAGAAATACAGAGTTTTGTATTAGCTTATAGTGTTCTGTTATTTTCAGAAAGTTTCTCTTCTTAAGCTATATTGTCTGGGCTCTAGTGATTCTTTGATAAGCCAGCAAAGATAGTCCAGGATTCAGTCTGGGTCTTAGACTGTGTTAATGGCAGAAAAATTTCAAAACAAAAACATAGACTGTTAGGGATAGTAGAGAAAAGACAACATTTATTTTTAAGATAGGAGTGTATCTGACTGGGAGGGAATTGTGTGTGTGTGTGTGTGTGTGTGTGTGTGTGTGTGTGTGTGTATGTGTGTGTGTGTGTGTTTGTGTTTGTTTTCAGCACTGGGTGGTTGAACCTAGGCAGGCACTCTTGCCACTAAGCTACAGCCCAGGGAAAAATTTTAATTTAGTAAAATGTTATCCAAGCACATATCACCTAAAAAAAATTGAAATGTAGTTAACTTATTTTTCTTTTATTCATGAGATTTTGTAGGTATAGCTGTTGTTGTAGGACAAAAATATGTCTTTTCTATATATTAAATTGGCATGTAGAAAATTCTTTGGAGAGAGAAGCTCTGAATTAAAACCTAAGCCACAATCAGAAAGGTTTATTCTTGCTCATTGACATCACATACAGTTTCATAAGAGGAGATAAATAGAAGTATCTCACATTATTGCCAGGGCTACTTGATTTTTATGATTAACTACATTGGGCTAAAGAGACTACATTAATAATTTTATCTACTTTCCAAAACTTTGTTGTTGGGTCTGGAGAGAGAACTCAGCAGTAGAAAGTGCTTACTGCTCTTACAGAGGTCTGGGGTTTGGTTCCCAGCACCTACATGGCAGTTTACAACTTCCTGTAATTCCAGTTCCAAGGGATCCATGAATTCTTGCACACACAGTACATGTAAACTTCCACAGGCACACATCAAAATAATAAATCTTTAAAAAACATTATTGAAATTTACTCATTGCTACCGTCTTTCGTGGATGAGAAGAACAGTGTTTTCTCTTTACCTCATTATTTTGAAAGAAGTTTTTTGTCAGATTTTTAAAAATTATTTACTTTTAATCTTAAGTGTATGAGTGTTTTGTAAGGGTACCACATACATACAGTGCCTGAGGGGGACAGAAGAGGGTATCACATCCCTTGGAAATAGAATTATAATTTTTTTTTTTTTTAATAGCTACCATGTGGGTGCTGGGACCCAAACCCTGGAACAAGTGCTCTTAACTGCTGAGCCATTTCTCCAACCCCCTTTTCTCAAATTTTTAATGAAGTAAGACTGAACTAATAGGTATGGAGATTTTTGTATTCTCCTTCCCTGCCCAGGACTTAAGAAACCACTGCAGAATATAACTTGCATGATAGTCAGGCAGTTTGTAATGTACTGACCTGAACTTTCTTAATCTAAAATCCAAAATTTGAAATAATCCAAAATTAAAAACATTCTGATTATCAGCAAGTAGAAAATTTGATAAATTACCTCATGTGACAAATTTCAGTCACAATACAAGCACACGTAAAACTACTGTGTAAAATTATGCTGGACTGGAGAGACAGCGCAGCAGTTAAGAGCACTGAGTGCTCTTGCAGAAGACCCGGGTTTGAATCCCAGCACCCACATGGCAGCTAACAACTGTCCGTAACTCCAGTTCCAGGGGATCTGACAGTCTCTTCTGTCCTCCGCAGGCATTGCACGACATGGGTGCACTTACCTACATGCAGGCAATACACGCATACACATAAAATTAAAAAAAAAATAAATATTTTTTTAAATTATGCTATATATGTATGTATAAGGTGTACATGAAACCTAAATAAATTGTGGTTTGACTTGGATCCCATCTCCAAGATAGTTGTGGAATGCAAATATTCCAC